>NC_033798.1:14841602-14934824 GCF_001876935.1 Asparagus officinalis
ATATATATATATATATATAACCAAAACGTGTATGTGTGTGTATGATTGAGCTTAAAGTACCAACACACATAATATAACCTAAAACTAAATTACCCAAGCTATCTTGATCTTCAATAAGCCCGACTTGGTAAACTATGTGGATGAAGTTTGAACTTGAATATGGCTTGATGTATTACTTCACTCCGATATTCCACCAACCTCCATTAGATGTGATCGTGAATGCTCGATTCCATCTAACCTCCGACACATTATTTGCCTAGAATAAATAAAAAAATACAAACACTAGACAAACAATATTAGTTATAAATTATTTGTTAAAACATCATCCAAACAAAAAAGGCCAACACTTAACATATATATGAATATAAGATCTAGCATCACAAGTTCGCAACAATCAAGCAGAAACATGCCAAGCACTAGCTTAATCACAAGACGTGAGCATTTTCAAATATATTCCCATTTCCAACACAGTTAGAGAATGGGAGCAAAATAAATAAATGATAGATATGTTAGATACTGATAAATTATAAGGAATTATGAATGCAGAGGATCAAAAGAAGCTACCACTTCATAAAGGCATAAGAGGAAATATTAGTGGCAAATGGTTCATGATAGCCAGATCTTATTGGATGCAAATACGATACCAGGGTCAATGGCATTCATAATTATCAAGTAAATGTGGGCATATCGATACATGTTCTTCGACTACCTAACTATTATTATAATCACACTGATATATAAGAACCAAAATAAAAATATTAGCATCCAAGCTTGAGTTAACCAAGAGCTAGTCATTATACTGGTATTGCACTATAAGTTGTTCCACGATCTATTCGCTAGTTTTGATGAACCTAATCCATAAGGACTCGAGAAAATTGACTTATTCTGTGGTAAGTTGGACCTCAACATCCTCACGACATGCTATAAAGTGTAGGACCATGGGCAAAGGGAGGGAGTTAGCAGGGGAGAGGGCCAAGGTGCCCGGGGCCCACCACCCTCAACCGCCCCGCGAGCTCGATCCACATAACTCCTATGTGTTCTCTTCCAAAACCATAATTTGAAGTTCATTAACATCTCCATTGAAGGTGCACTCAAAAGTTAAATTTTCTTTGGCATATCGAATATCCTTCGCTCTTAGCCTTATGCTCAAACTCTCTAATGCGCCTTGTATAAACACAATAGATATCTTTATGGGCTTATCTTGAACAATACAAATAAATGTCAATCCACCATTAGATAATGATCTCTAACAAATTCATCTTTAGGTAGGGGTAAAACGGAAAGGATACAATTAAAGGCTTTAATGTAAGAACTTTACAACTAATTTATAAATTTAAACTGATGAATAAGAAAGGATACAATTAAAGGCTTTAATGTAAGAACTTTACAACTAATTTATAAATTTAAACTGATGAATAAGAAGTCCAACTTCCATTAGCCGTTAATAACAACCTCAAAAAGCATAGAAGACTTATTATCACATTTGCTTTCTAGCCCGATAAGTAATTTCACGTTGCAAACTAAAGATCAAGCTAAAATCTTAAAGACTATTTTTGTCGTTGCAATTACAAATGTTGAGAGACTATTTTCAGCTATCGTGGAAACTAAAATGCTTAATCATATGTGAAATCAATGTGAATGACTGCTTAGCAACAAATCAAACTTGATGATTTTGATACTATTAGTAATAACACAATTATGTAATGATTTCAAAAAATGGCAAGTCCCCGGGTTTTGTAAATATATTTGTTTTAAGCTTAATTGCATTATTTTTTGGGACCTGATTTTATTAACTTTAATTATTCTTTTGGACCTAGGGGTACTCTTATATAACATTTGTTGTCGAGTTTGAGACTAAATAATATTTATATTGTTAATTGTGATTATCAATATAATTATTTAATATTTTTAAGAACAGTAATAAGAGTGCTCCCCTCAAGCTCCAATTTCTAGCTACGTCATTGTGTTAGCATCCATTATAATGTTTACATCTACATTCTTAAGACAGTTAGGGTTAACCGACTACATGTAATTGTAGGAAACATTAATCTATCTGTAGGCGTCTTATCTAGAAAAACTAAAATTGTCAAAACTAAATTGACCCTTGAATTAATAGGCATTTGTATTCCTGTTCAATCAACAATCTATAAATTTGGTTGAATAAGTTAAGGATGTACAGTTGTAATGGGCTGAATATTTAGCTTAACAAAGTTGCACGTGAAGAAACAAACTGGAGTCCAGCCATCAAGCATATGAATATCCATGAAGCTAATAATTTGCTTAAACTATTTCGACGCCTTAATGATTGCACATTTAGGTTTCTTTAGACATGTTATGTTCAAACTCTGAACCTTTTGTCCACAACATAATTTCATAAGTTCTACAACTTCTCTTCTGGTCACTGCAAATTCCTTTTCTCGTATTACTCGTTGAAGTAATCCTGTAGCAACCCAGTTCTTAAGAGGACATTTGTTAATACTTAAAATCTTACCTAATAAATTCAATAATTAACTGAAGATTTCTTTGAAAAAACTAAAGAATTTGTGTTATGAAAAATGCATGTAGGTTTTATGCAGGTATTACATGTTTGGAATTTATGAAGTTGATTTCCAAATATGGGTTTTTATTGGTTTTCCAAGCAAAACCTATATGCCAAAATTTTACATTAATAGGCCATTCAAATAAAAGAAATCCTCAGATAAGATACGATTGGGGCAAACATCTTGTTCTCAACTGCGCCGAGAAAGAAAGCAAAATGGAGAGAGAGCGAAAGAGGTCGAAGGAAGTAGAGGAGAAGGAAAGAAGTGAGTCTAAGATAAATTTTATTTTTCTTTCCCTTTTTAGTTTGCATCAAAAATGATGTCGATCTAGAATCCCATAATCTAGCTAACGTTGTCAAATTCAAACCTTTAGACTAAGATGACGAATTCAAGATTCTAAATGATCATGGGCCTGAATGAAAAAAGAAGAGCCTTTTCGATTTTTATGCTGAGAGTGGGAGCTAACAGAAGCCTCTAACGCATCCAATCATGTAGAATAATATGTTACGGTAATAATCATATGTCACGGGACCGTATGATACTTTCTCCTTGTACGGTACCCATCACTTATTCGTGAACACTAAAAGCTGATAGTAACGAAAGAATTGGTGTCATGTAGTTCGTATACTGGCAAAATAGCATGCAATGGTTCCCAACACACTGTCATCAATGCATAAATTGTGTCTTGTTGCAGTTAATATTACAAACTCTAAGAGATATGATGCCTGAAATATATATAAGGGAAATATATTCCATGGAAATAATGTTTTACAACTGAGCTGTGTGAAATAGCTGACTGAGCCGGGCTATTCAGTGAAACAATCCATGATGAAATTCTTCAAGAATGACGCAAGTGGGCATTTGCTGAGAAGTAGAACTTAGAAAATTGTTGACAGAATCATCAGTTGTGCAAAGAATGCCATCTGGCTTCTTAGTTCATAATCTTTCTCCAAGACCTGGTTGGATAGGGACATATCAAGGCTGCAAAAACAAGCAGGTAATCAAGCTCAAAAAATATAAATAAAAACATAGACAAAATGAAAACAAAATTAGAGTTCGCTTCGTTCATATCAAGGATATCCATCTTTCTAGTAGTGGTAATAATCATAATAATTAATACAAACATACATATATACCCACCCACTATCATAAAATTTGACATTGTAAGTTTTTCTTTGCTTTTCTTTGTTGAATCTCAATCCAACTATTAATGTTTCTTTGGATCTCTCCTTCTTCCTCTTCACCTCCATAGCTTCTCCATTAGCGAAACTCGTTTTGCCCAGCACTCATGGAAAAAGGTAATATTTTTCTTAATTCTCTATATTTCTTCTCTTTTCTGATCATAATGGCAACTATACAATACTTTATATTTAATGTTTTATTTTTCATTTACGTGATTTTTATGAACTCATATTGTGGCTTTTTTAATATACAGATTAGGTTTTGTTAACCATAAAGTTATTGTTCTGTTCATGGTGGTTCTTTTGCTTTTTAGCTGCCTTTAACTGCTGGTTTTTCCCCCTTATAAAGGAGATCCTACTTTCTACAGAATCATTGGTCATGGTTGGTTATTGATTTTGGTGGACTTATGTCATTGGTGTTGGGATTTTGTCTTTGATTCTTTGTGTAACTTCATGAGAATTAGATAGTGTTAGAGTTCTATCATGATTAGAAGATTGAGTTCTATCATGATTAGGAGTTTGAGTTTTATCATGATTAGGAGTTTGAATCCTATTCTAATTAGGAAGTTAGGCTAGAGATAGGGTTTTGGTTTTCCTATATATATTCTTCTATTGGTGGAGGAAAAACGATGAAGAAAAAATAGAGATGTAGTAGATGAGAGAGAGAGGGGTTTTCGTAGTCTTTATCCGTGCAAAAGATTATAAGGAGTGAGCTTTGGAGAGAATATGAGAGTTGATTATGTATGTGAGGTTGAGAGATTGAGAGACGAGAGTTGAGTGGTTCCTCTTTTAGTTCTCCCTGATACATAGTGAATTTCTCGTATTGTTGCCCGTGGACGTAGGTCGAAGTTGGTCGATCGAACAACGTAAATCTCGGTGTTCTTTTTCTTGATTGTGGTTGTTCTATCTTATTGATTGGGGTTGGCTTCCAAGTTACGCATATCGTGGTAGGCGGGGAGACTAAAATTCCCCAACAAGTGGTATCAGAGCGATGGTGATGGATCCGGAAGAGAGTTCACAAGATAGAAGACGACGTCGTGCAAGATTAAAAATCGGCGTTACAAGAATCAAGATGAAAAAAAGTGAAAGGTTACTGTAGCAGAACACTGTAGTGCGGCGGGCACTGTTCACATGGGGATCCGATGGTCCAAATTGATTTGTTAGCCGATTGAGGATTTGGAGGCGGATTTCGGTGATCCAGGAGTCGTTTTTAGGGTTTTTCGACGTGCTGAATTTGTTTTTGGCATTGGTTTAATCAAATTTAAACTCTACGATAAGGAGCAGGAGTTGGTTGGTGTGTATACTTGTGGAGGACAGTGCCAGATTAGGTGGAGCTTGCAAGCGGGCATGACCGAGTGACACACATGGAGATGAAGATGGTGGCGTTGGACTTGAAGATAGTGAGCGCTCATATTCAGTCCAAGCCAAATAATGGAGGAGATAAAGGCAACTAGCTCGTAGTGTAGAGTAGGAGAGGTGCACCGATATGATTTGAGACGAGCGATGCAGGCGGAGCACAAGGACAACAAGAGAGGTGAAGGTATCACGGCGAAGCAGAAGATAGTGAGGATCATGAAGGCATCTAATTGGGAGTGCAGGTATTCTGATTTGAAGTGCGAAAGAAATAGAAGACTCTAGAGAGAGAGGCAAAGTTTCAAGACGATGATGATATATCTTCAAGGGAGTTTGGGAATTAAATCCAAGGTGAAGATTGTTGGGATTTTATCTTTGATTCTTTGTGTAACTTCATGAGAATTAGATAGGGTTAGAGTTCTATCATGATTAGGAGTTTGGGTTCTATCATGATTAGGAGTTTGAGTTTTATCATGATTAGGAGTTTGAATCCTATTCTAATTAGGAAGTTAGGTTAGAGATAGGGTTTTTGTTTCCCTATATATATGAAGTAGAGATGTAGAGATGTAGTAGATGAGAGAGAGAGGGGTTTTCGTAGTCTTTATCCGTGCAAAAGATTACAAGGGGTGGGCTTTGGAGAGAATATAAGAGTTGATTATGTATGTGAGGTTGAGAGATTGAGAGACGAGAGTTGAGTGGTTCCTCTTGTAGTTCTCCCTGATACATAGTGAATTTCTCGTATTGTTGCTCGTGGACGTAGGTCGAAGTTGGTCGATCGAACCACGTAAATCTTGGTGTTCTTTTTCTTGGTTATGGTTGTTCTATCTTATTGATTGAGGTTGGCTTCCGAGTTGCGCATATCGTGGTAGACGGGGAGACTGAAATTCCCCAACAATTGGTTTTATTTATCAGTCTGAATGCGCTTAGAGATATCAAATGGAGGATGAACACAAGAATTGAAGTTACTGCCCTTTTCATTGCGGTTCTTTTCTACAAAATTATTTCCATGAGTGATTACTGATTTTGGTAGACTTATGCCATTGCTTTTATTTTCCAGGCACTGGTTGCCCTTAGAGGTACAGAATGTAGGGTGAACAGAAGAATTTAATTTATGATGTTTCAGAAATCACGTGGTGTGCAGAAGGGAATTTTGCACATCGTGAGGATCTGAGTAAAGTCCTATGCTTATAATGATTCAGAATTTATAATGTATTATGTCTTTTAATTAGGATTGTGGTATAGCCGTCTATAAGTTGTTCTCTTTCTCACATGTTATGACTCAGACTGATCTGAGTAAAATTTGGGAACTTTTTAGGAACGTGGTAAAGTCCTGAACTTGTTAATAATGCGAAAATTTGGGATGCCATGCTCTGTAAGGAATTTATTGGAATTTGTGATAAAGAACTACAATGAGTTCTCAATGATGGAGAAGGACGTGAAAAGATCTTGAATTGCAATTTTTTTTTAAATATTGCTTTGGTGTGGTGCATTTACGACCGTAATCAGTACATATCAAGTGTTAAGATGGAAGAACAAGTGTGTAGATCTTAGTTACAGATTATGCTGAAACATGCCTGCAAGGAGCTTGATCAGGATTCAAGCTCAAGTATTTTAGTTTAGTTAATAGTAAGAGGCAATCGAGAGTTTGCTTAAATTTTATTAGTAGTTACATATATATACACTACATTATTACAAAAGAATATGGGCTTGACAATTTGGTGATTTTAATTTCAATTTTGGTCATTACCTAATGATTTTTTTTTTCTTGTTGCTCGGAGAAAATAGGAATTTTATTGGGAAAACAAAGGGTACAAAGTTTTGAAGATGGAACCACTACAACATTATATGAACGACTAACACATACATAACATAAATCTTAAGAATAATCAAGAACGATACCTGCTGAAGAAACCAATTACTAAGATATATCCAAAGGATTTTGGTGATATAATTAATACATAAGATATTTCATTTTGCTGTGTTGTAATCGACTCCAAATGATTCTGGAAGTGATGCATTTGAGAATTATGGGGTTACAAATCTAAATTGTGTCGATAGTGGTGAGGGTTAGATAACTGTGAGAGGGTTAACACATGGTTGAAAGCTAGGAAGGGATTAAAAGCAATTTTCCCTTAATAAAAACAGTACCAATATAATAAGCCTTATAGAAATTTATGAAATTTATTTTAAGTATGAAATAATTTATAACCCTTCAAAATCCTTCTCATAACCCCGAATTAAATTAAATATAATATTTATTTAAAATCCTTCAATACCATAGTTAAAGCTAGAAACAAAAAAGGGAAAGGAATTTACAGGCTAAACAAGAGATGCCAATTATCAATGAGTGGGATGTAAATAATGAAGGATAAACCAACATGAAGATCAAAAGATAGGCCTAAAATTTTGCACGCATTAAACACTAAAAATTTAAAGAAAACTAGCGAATTCCTGCTATATGGTTGTGCAAGGATATAACTATGTAAGGATAATGAGAAACATGTACCATGAGTTCTAAAGGTAGTAAACTGCAAAAGAACAGCTAAAAATCAACCAGAACATACCTCTGCTCATGGAGGGATGAAGGATCTAATTCTGCAGCATCAGAATTGTCTTCTCGGTGATTTTTGCTATCTGTAAAAGATAAGTTGTAGACAAATGACGAGAGTAGTGGACCTGAAACAGAATCGGATAAACTTCCCCTTTTTTCGGTTGGACCTCTATCGAAACAATTGTGTCCATATGGTTCCTTTCCAACAGATTCTGGGTTACCACACCATAAATTTGCTCTACGAGATTTCGTACGCTGCAAAAAACAAATGCTTGAAAAAGCAATTTCCACAATCTTTTTTCGCTACAAAGTCCTATTCTGTAAGCAACAGTTGTACCTTCAGAAAGTATGCATGCTGCACCGTCATGTGCTCAATCATATCTTTTGCTGGATTGGCTGCGCAAAGAGGGCATACCTGATAATAGCAAAATGGGGAAATTTTTGAGTACGCAAGTGAATATGTTGCTATGCACAATGCAAGTTATGTAATGATGAGGTAAAAGAATGATATAGGCATGGGTGACCACATGATCACCAGCAGCTAAGATGGATGAAAGAAAAGAAACAAAAATACAATAATATTTTACATGCTCATGCAATAGCATATGCTTAGCATCTCGTCTTCATCCTTAGTGCAGTAGAAAACAGGAACGATAGTTCAGAAATTAACAAGGAGAATTTTATTTCTTGGTAGATTCTTCTATATTGGAAGAGCTGAACTATAACTTCAAGCTTATCTAGTCAAATGGGAAGTTAAATATTATGTCACTCCGATGTTCTCCACTCAACAAAACTGAAATGTTGTACAAGCCTCTTTCGTGAGGTGAGTTGAATATTGAAGTCCTTCACCTGCCAATAAACAAAGAACCTGCCTGGGCTCACTGCTGCAGAATTCTTTAAAACAGTGAGAGAACTATTGCCAAAGGTGTTCCTATTGATCGATAAATTTAAGCTCATGGGTTCCATACCCATGGAATGAAACTCAGAAGGCTTATTCTTTAGACAGCTGCATGCTCTGCGCTAAAGGAACTCTGATTGATCAACTTGTAGTGCATGCAACAAAATGCTAGCTCGAAGTCTAATCCTGGATGAAAACCCACCTTATCAACTGCCTTCAATATACCCCAATATATCTATACTTACATATCTATGTGTGCGTGTGTGCTCATTCTGACACACTT
The DNA here is from genome assembly GCF_001876935.1 of Asparagus officinalis. Classification (NCBI taxonomy): domain Eukaryota; kingdom Viridiplantae; phylum Streptophyta; class Magnoliopsida; order Asparagales; family Asparagaceae; genus Asparagus; species Asparagus officinalis. The sequence continues at coordinate 14,850,409 of NC_033798.1, forward strand.
ATGATGTTTATTATACCTGCCTCCCATTCTTTTAATTTAGCATCTGTCAAAGGCCTGACCCGCCCTTCATCCGTTTCTATGAACCTGCAATTGAGTCCCCCAAAGTATATTTAGAATCCAACTTGAATGTTGACCAAATATCTCATAAGCGATCGTAGTCCTTTTGAAGGTTCTGCAGATTATCAAGTACTAGTTCCTCTATTTGGGACAGAAAGGATCATTTTAATTTGAACAAAGCAAGGTCCTTCGATTCAGCAAATGGAAGGCCTTGCTTAGGAACTGGAAGGTTGAAGGGTCCTTTGAGTTTTGAAAAGGAGTCTTGGTTTCAACAAATCAAAGTCCTTCTTTGTTTGTGAGATCAACATACGGCTACCAGTTTCCATTCGTAAAGTGTTTTACTTGAGTAATTACTGCTATGGGTTTTTTTTTTCCATTTAGCATTCTCTACAAAGCTCCTATAGAGATCCTTGGGCTTCGCGCAGACAGTTATCTAGTCAAAGTCACTTGGTCCGTTTGTTCTATGAATAAAAAGAACTGTCCTGATGCACAGTGTTAACACCCACTTCACAGAGAGGATCGATGAGGGGGAATGAATAAGGTTTGGGATAAGAAAATTTTATTTCCATGCGGGTTAGAACAGACAATACACCCCTTGAATAGGATTACCTACAACAAACATCCTCAACATAACATTATCTGGACGGATATGCCATCTTATATTATTACAAATATGCCCTGAAGATAATGGGACATATATGCCGTCTTCTGAGAAAAAAAGGTGAAAAATCAAGTTGAAAGGTTAAAGCATGTGTGTACTAAGACACAACAAAGTGAAGAAAACAGGAGACAATATCTAATAGAAGATGGTCCCCCAGAAAAGAAATTCTACGTTTTTAAGTGAAAAAAAAAACAAATCTAAGAAAGAAATGAGTAATACCTTGGAGAAAATGCAGAAATATGGCAAGGTAAAAGAAATAGCGGAAAGAGAGACATACAAGGACGGAGTGAGAATAGGAGGAAAAATAAAAGAGAAGTGCAAAGCAGTAAAAAGTTAAAAGGAACAAAGATTCCGAAATTAAAACTTAGAAGGTGGACACAATAGAAACTATGCAGAGTTTGCCTGAAGAATTATGCAGAGGTTGCCCCAGCCAGAGATTTCCTAGAGAAGCAGCAGAGAACAAAGCCAAATACGTTGAAACTTGCATGATGAATACATAATATAGGGAAATGTAAATAGAAGATGCATTTGAAAAGAACATCTGACAAACAAATAAAAGCTTTCCCTCAACTCCACAACATAGTTTCAGATTCCAAACATGGTCCAAGCCTTCAACGACGCCTTAATGTCAAGATGCATCCAGAGAGAACATTTGCCGAAACATAAAACTTTCTGCCGATTACAACAGCATAGGTCCTACTATAATATTGTCAAGGTATGAAGGTAAAGCTCACACTCTCTATGGTAAGTAAAACTTCCATCTACATCTAGATTGAATGATTGTCAGATCGTATCGGCCTCATTAACATGTCATTCATTAACCGCTGCCTGTAGTGTATCCAGTTGTGGTAGATAATGTATGAGGTAGAAGCACATGAATGATGTAAGAAAGACAAAAATGTGTCTGTCATCATGATGAAATATCACAAGTGAAAAAAGCAAAGTGCTCAGGAAATAGCATAGGGGAGATATCTACTATCTAGATTCTAGAACATGTAACGAAAATTATATCAGATACCATGTGTAGCGCTGCACGTGTCACTCATTAAGTGAAATTACAATAATTGAGAAAATGTAGTCCTAGTTTAAACACTTAAACTAGCTAGACAAAAATAACTTTACATGCATTGTTCTTACGCAAGTGTGAAGATAGTCGCTCCTCAATTAATACCAAAAGAAGGTTTTAAATTTATATTTCTGATTTATTCATTTGATTTATTCTCCACTAACACTAATAAGAACCATGAAACTACCTGTTAACCAATAATTTGCACGGTTCATGGCTTTACACAAATATAGGGAGAAATAGTTCAACGAATATCTCACACTGTTACAATATTTGCACGTAGAATACGTACAATTGAATACAAATCTTTAAAAATGAGTAATTTTTCACATATTAAAAAGGGTTGATGAAGAGAATAAATATGAACCACTTTCAAATTGTATCTTCTCCTAATATATCCAACTTTCATAACAGAACCACTTATAAATTTGTAGCCATTTGCATAACATTTGGCAATGTTGTGATAATTACTGGCTTTGTTAAAATAGATATGTCCTCTTCAAATGATTTTAGGAGGTGTGTTGTCCATATACAATTAGACATGCCTATAAAGATATGCATAGGCTGCAAATCTACAAAGAAATGAACCAAACAACCTTTGGGACCTTTTGTACCCAGCAAATTCAAATGTTTTACGTGGACAAATAACTAATAAATTCTTTTCTGAATCCACAAAAAATAATTTTCAGTAAACAAATAATATTGTGCAGAAACAAGAATTAAGTTAGTTACCAAGTCTATGCTTAAAAATCTCAAATTTTAGGAGAATGATGCAGTAAGAGTGGTAAATGTTTTTATACCGAATTTTTTATATCAAAGCAGTGTTCCTCTAGCAGATGAGTACTGAGAACGGGTACTTCAATTTCAACATAGCAATAAGGGCATGGGAAGTAGTCCCATGTACCACCACCGTCATCTGAATCATTCAAGACAAAAAAAATTGCGATTCAGTTACATAAAGTAAAACATGACTCGAAGGCAAAATAAAATGAAACAGCGAGAGTAAAGAAAATTTAATGTGAAAAAAGTTTTGGGTTTGATCTCTCAAAGTGGGCCATCAGATGATGTAAAATATAGCAACTTCCTTGGTGGAGATCTATGCCCCAAGAACAAGAACTGAAGTTTTCAGAAACTGGAATATGTAAAATATCACTAATATCAATTAATGTTTCCAATTATAAGCATTAATTATAGTAGTTATGTATAAGAATGGCCATTCTTTTACTGATGAAACCAGAAATGAATCAATTGGAGTATTGCCAGTTTGGGATTGACGATCTCATATTCCTCTCTTCGCAACCCAGAGATCAAATATCAAGCTCACAAGATAGTAACAATGATAAGCAAGTAAGAGGAACACACAAGATTGATATGTTTAGGTCTACCAAGTTTCACCTACATCGACGGAGCAATAATACGAGAAACCCATTATGTATAATGGACAAGATTACAAGAGAAATCACTAATCTCTTTGATCTCTCAACTTCAAAAGAACATACATAGCCACCATCTTACATTTAATCCAAAGCACCAATCTCATCAAAGGTCTCTCACATAAGAGCATCTCCAACGGAGATGCTATTTGACGCGAAAACCCAATTTGATACGATTTTATCCCTCCAACCCAACTCTAAAACTCACGCTATTTTGATAACTGCTACAGTGTTGTGCCAGATGTGGCGTAGCACTGTCGCTTTGGCGCAACAGAATTTTTTTTTTTTTGTTTTTTTTTAGCATTTTAATTTTTTAATTATTTAGATAAAAATAATAATACAATATAACTTAGAACATAATTCATAAAATATCCCTTTTATTACACAATAATTTATGTTGTATTATTATTTTCTATAATAATAAATTTATGTGCTAATTCATAAAATATTCATAAAATATATGTGCTAATTCATAATAAATTTATATTATTTTTATAATAAATAATAATACAACATAAAGTAATATTTTAATAATATATTTTATAATAATAAATTTACGTCGTATTATAATCAAAAAATTACACATAAATTAGCACATAAATTTATGAAAGTAATATTTTAACTTGATTAAGCATTATTTTTATATTTGTATTTTATTCATAAAATATATTATTATAATTAATTATATGTAATGTATTATATAATTATATAATATATAATTTGTTAAATATTTTAAATAGATAAAATTTTAGAAGATAAGAATCATAAAAGGAATATTCTTTTTGGTGTAAAATTTGGTGTAATGGGTTTGAGATGAAATAGTGATTTGGTGTAAAAACTACACTAATTTAGTATAAAAACTATACTATTTTGGGTTTTTGGGTTGGAGATGCTCTAAGGATACGTTCATAGTGTTATGACAAGAAACCTAACACTAACTTGGCCCAAAGGCCAACCGAGGTACAAACCCACTTAATGCTAAACAGATATGAGAAACATCTCGTTAATCTCCACCATGGCTCATATTTGAGCCGCACCTATGTGGATATATCTCAACCTAGCGTAGAAAACCATAGGCCACATCTCCGGACACCATACACCATCTGTAGGTAAACCAGTTTTTCGTGCTTCACAAAACTAGGAGATACTTTGATATTCTCACCTTCTACTTCTCAGACAAACACCATATATGCCCGATCAAAACTTTTTTTGGATAGAATTTGTACAAGTATGATCATCGTTCGCTTCTTAACAAGTATCACTGATCGCTCAACATGTCACACCCGGACTACAGTAATCACACCATGCTCCATCTTGGTCAAAACTTTGGGATCATTTTGCACATCACACTACACCTATATCTATACACTATGACCAACTCTGAAGTGACTTAATGATGTATGTCATGTGCCAAATAGTGTCTAGAAGTAACAAGCGTCCAACCATGAGATATATATGCATGCTTAATTAAAATTATCGGCATTATCCATCAATCTTCCAGTCATTTAACATCTGATGGTTTGAAACTAGCTCCAAATGATGGAGTCTACGTAATCCATTTCCCCCGATATGTCCTAAACATTAAGAAAAAAATGAAGTTCAACTTCTGAATTGCCTCAATCGGCTTATGATCCACTAATCTTCTAATAAACAATCTGGACAATCCAATGAATAATCTGGACCATCCAATCTGGATCTAGAACACTAAACACACAACTAGCAAACACCAGATCATTGACATCGGATCTACACTATTCATGTCTTTCATTCTCTAGCATTTCACACAAGAGAAACTCCACGTGAGAAAAATCTCATGATCTGCCATGGGCTTTAGGCTCCACCTGATAGGTCCGAATCACCACGATGTCCAGCCTTCTCACTGGCTTTTCTCCTGCGCTCTTCTTTTCTTTCATGCAAACATGCTTGAAAAACTCTTGCCTCGCTAAGAAACTCATGCGACATCACGGTTTTGACTGTGTTCACCACATGATGCTGCCAGTATTGTTTATCGGTGATCTTGTTGATTTTCCCACTAGCTGTCTAAACTCATCGCAGATCCAAATCTGATCTATTAGAGCTTAACTAGCTCTGCATAGAGACTTTGGATTTTCTTCTTCTTTGTGACTCTTATAGAGACAATCTTTAATTTTGCATGGCCATAGCCTCCATCTTGCGACTCACCCCAAATTCATCAGCGTGGACTCTGATACCAGTTCTTTAGGATTGAATATCCCATATTCCATCTTCACAACCCACAGATCAAACACGAGCTCATAAGATGGCCACAGACACAAGCAAGAAGAAGAACACATGAGATTTATTTGGCTCGTACGATCATGTTTGCCCTACATCCATGGCCGACAAGTATGAGAAATCCACCAATTATGAGGGACAAGATTACAAAAGATTGGTTAATCTCTTATCTCTCGACCTCTCATGGACGTACATAGTGTTACAGCGAGGGGCTTCACAGACATAAAAATTATCTATACAAAGTAGATAATAACATAATACTATGTAATCACAGTAGAGACAGAGAACAACACACAATGATTTAACATGGTTCGGTCAGTATGACCAACGTCCATGGGTGAGAACAACAGAGAATTTTACTAATCACAAAAGAGAAGATTACAAAAGAGATCACTCTCTAACCACACTAAAGAATCACACAAAGAAAGAGATTAACTCTTTCTATCTCTCTCTCTCTTCTCACTAACTCTTCTCTCTACCCGATGTCTTTCACCCTTCACTATTCATCTTCATTTATAGCCTTTCAATTTTAATATAAAATTACTGCTAATGGTTGGTGTAATAGGGAGTTAGGTGTAGGGAGGTAGGTGAGTTTTGGCTTTTTATACAAAGTCAAATAATAAGAAATCTCTACCTTAAATTTGAATATAAAGATCTTCTCTTCAATCTTGCTGTCTCGCCAAAAGCCTCTTACGAGTTTAACCTCCACTTTGTTAAACTCCAAGCAAATCGAGACAATGCTTGAACTTGCGTGAAAATATGGTCTTCGTCATCATATCTCTTAATAACTTTAATTTATCTGATAAAATGATACCTGACATCTATATGTTTGGTTCTTTTATAATATATCTGATGTTTTATCAAATGTATAGCACTTTGACTGTTACAAAATTCCGTAGTAACACATTGGTGTAAGACGGGATCTTTAATTAAACCTCTTAACCCTCTTAACCAAATGATTTCTTTCGGTGTTTCTATCACTGCCATATACTCTGCCTCTGTGGTAGACAAAGCAACTGTCGACTGTAGAGTCGCCTTCTAACTAATAACACTACTTGAAAAGTGAATACATAACATGTTAAATATTGTCTTTTATCCAAATCGCCTGCATAATTTGGATCGTAATAGACAAGTATTCTGAAATTTGAATTTGTGTTCCTGTCATAATATAAATCAATATTAGGAGATCCTCTCAAATAACTATCCATTTCATAACCTACCAATGGACCTTTCCAGACTTATCCATATACCGAATCACAACACTGACTGCATATGAAATATCTGAAAGTGTGTAGACCATAGCATACATAATGCTTCTAACTGTACTGACATAAGGAATATAAGACATGTACTGCTCTTCTTCTTCAGTCTGAGGTAACAAATCTGCTGAAAGACAAAAATAAGTAGCATATGAAGTCTTCACATAGGCTTGGCATCAAGCATGCCAAATCTTTCCAACACATTCTTGATGTATTTCTCCTGAATAGAAATAAATTTTCTTCTCGTCTATTCCTATGGATCACCATCCCCAAAATCTTCTTTGCTACTCCCAAGTCTTTCATCTCAAACTCATGTTTAAGTTGAGATTTTAACTCATTAATTTGACATGTCTTTAGCTACAATCAATATGTCGTCAACATACAAAAGAACCATCATTAAGCTTTTTATGATAAACACAACTATCATATTTACTTCTAGAGTAACCATACTCAAATATGAAAGTATCAAATCTCAAATACCATTGTTTTGGAGAGTGTTTCATCCTATAAAGAGATTTTTTCAACCTGCACACATGATCTTCTTTACATTCAATAATGAGCCCCACTGGCTGATGGATAAAGATCTGCTCCTCAAGCTCTCCATGTAAAAAAACCATCTTCACATCAAGTTGCTCAAGCTCCAAATTAAAATGAGCAACCATGACAAGCAACATGCAGATTGAGGTGTGTTTTATAACTGGAGAGAATACTTCATTAAAGTCCACATCTTCGGTCTGACTGTATAGCTTTTAGTTACTAAGTGTGCCTTGTATCTTACAAAATTTGTATCCGAAGTTTCTTCTTTCTTCTGGAACATTCATTTTACAGCCAAAAATCTTTTGTCTCCTTGGTGGCTTCACTAACTCCCATATATGGTTCTTATGAAGAGACTCCATCTCTTCAGTCATCACAACAGTCCAATCTGCAGCCTCATTGCCACTAATAGCCTTCTTATAGGTAGAAGGTTCTAGAATCTCAATCGATTCTGCTATACTCAAAGCGTAAGAAAGCGTGTCTACATAGCATTAAGGAGGTCGGATCTGCATTTTTATTCTCATGGTGGTAATATTATACTGCTGCTCTTGCGGTGTATCAGTATCTGAAGTTGAACCTTACACAATATCAACTGGTTTGAATAGCAAGCTGTATTGACTGCCTCAGCCCAAAAGTATTTTGACAAACTAGAATTAGAGAGCATACACCATGCTCTCTCTAAAAGAGTTCTGTTCATTCCTTCTACAACTCTATTTTATTGTGGTTTATGCTGAATTATATGATGACGCACAATACCTTCATTCTTGCAAAACTGGTCAAACTCTGTCGAACAAAACTCAATTCCATTGTTGCTTCTGAGATGCTTCACTTTCTTCCATGTTTACTTCTCAATCATAACCTTTCATTACTTGAAGGTTGTAAACACATCACTCTTATGCTTCAACGAAGACACACAAACTTCTCTGAAATAATCATCAATCAATGTTAACAGAAAACGAGCTCTACCTTTCGATGGAACCTAAAAGGGACCCTAAATATCTAAATAGATAGAATATAAAGTACCATTAGTTCTATGGACACCGGTACTAAAGAAGACTCTGTGGTGTTTGCCGCAAACACAATGCTCACAAAAGTCTAGCTTGATAGTTTTCTGACCACAAAGCAGACCTTATTTGCTCAATATGTCTAGTCCTCTCTCACTCACATGTCCTAACCGCATATGTCACAGATGTGTAGTGTCGAATCTGAATCCTCTGAGGATGACAGTGCCGCATCAACTATCAATGTATTGTCTTCAAGAATATAGAGGTTATTTACCTTTTTTTCCTTTCATAACAATAAGAGAGCCTTAGCTAACTCTCAAAACTCTACCTTCACCCGAAAACTTAAAAATCATTTGTGTCAAGGGTGCCTAAAGAAATGAGGTTATTCTTTAACTCTAGTATATGTCTAACATAGCTCAGTGTTCTGACAATACTGTTGTTATTTAACTTTGTATAAGAAGTTAAAACTTACCTAGCTCCCTACACCTAACTCCCTATTACACCAACTATTAGTAGCAATTTGATATTAAAATTGAAAGGCAATAAATGGAGATGAATGGTGAAGGATGAAAGACATCGGGCAGAGAGAATAGTTCGAGAGAAGAAAGAGAGAGAGAGAGAGACATAGAAAGAGTTAATCTCTTTCTTTGTGTGATTCTTTGGTGTGGTTAGAGAGTAATCTCCTTTATAATCTTCTCTTTTGTGATTAGTAAGTTCTCTGTTGTTCTCGTCGGTGGACGAAGGTCATACTGACCAAATCACGTTAAATCCTTATGTGTTGTTCTCTGTCTTTACTGTAATTTCATAGTACTGTGTTATTATTCACTTTGTATAGATATCTTTTATGTTTGTGTAGACCTTGGCTCCAACAAACTGGTATCAGAGCTAGTATTATTCTAGTGGGTTTCAAGATATCTTCTGCAAAATACAAAATGGAGAAATTTAATGGGAGAAGTTGCTAGAAATCCATGTCAAATAACAACACATAGCCACGGTCTCATATTCTATCTAAAACCTCAAAAGGTCCTCTCACATAAGAGAAACATACATGTTACTATGATAAGAAATCCTACACAAACTTGGCCAAGTGACCGAACAGATGATACTAAAGAGATATGAGACATATCTCAACATTGCCAAGGTTATACTAATAGCAATAGTTGAGATGTCTCATGCAAATAAATTGAGAAGGAAGCTCCAAATGTAGTTTCAGTCAAGGTTTTAAATATTGGATATCGAAAACATATTAGATGGCCAAATTCATATCTGATTGCAAATATTGGGGAAATATCGGACAATCTAATGAATAATCCGGACCATCCAATCTAGATCTAGAATGTCAGTAGCAATTATAAAAAAAATAAAAAAGATGGTGGGCCCTAAATTAAATGCACCGAAAGAAGAGCTGCATCGAAAGAAGAAAGAAAAAATATTATAAAATTAGGAATAGTATTTTTCAGCTGTCTATAAATATGCCCAAAATATTTTAGGAAAAACATAACCCAGAAACAACAACTCCACGTATAGAAGAGTGATAGAAAAAATAAAGAGAGTTTCTCCTTGTAAAGAGAGATTGTAACTCTAAAGTTTTTCCTCATAGTGTATTATTCTATCTTTGCCCGTGGTTTTTACCATAAATTTATTTATGTGATTACATAAATCTGTGTATTCATTTTATTACATTCGCTCTACTATTCGCTGAGGCCCTGTTCTATTAGACCCTGTTTTTTCTACAAGTGGTATCAGAGCCTGACTTAGGGTGCGTGTATCTGCTTATTGTATGTTCTGTGACTTCCACTAAAAGTAAATCATTCATATCAAAAAATAAGTTAGATTATCATTTACCATTTGAAGACACTTAGCACTAATCATGAGTACAATATTATTCATATGTACTATTACTATTTATGGGTACAATTACTATTTATAAGTACGGTTACTATTTACGTGAAATAGTAGAAGTTATTGTTCATGGTAGAAGCAATGACGGTGAAGTTCGAGATTGAGAAATTCAACGGGAGTAATTTCTCACTGTAAAAGTTAAAGATAAAAGCTATTTTGAGAAAATATAATTTTCTCGTGGCCATCGGTGCAAGGCTGGAAGACAACACAGATGATAAGAAGTAGAACGAGATGGATGGAAATGCTATTGCTAATCTCCATCTGGCATTAACAGACGGGGTACTGTCAAGCATAGAAGAGAAGAAAACAGCAAAGAAGATCTTGGATACTCTAACAAAGCTATATGAAGCTAAATCCTTGCGTAACAAAATCTTCTTAAAAATGAGACTTTACACTCTGAGGATGGTGGAATCTACATCGATGACCGATCACATCAACACCCTAAGCACACTATTCCCTCAACTCATAATGTTAGGGCATACAATCGGTGTGAATGAACGTGCAGAGCTTCTATTTTAAAGTCTACATGATTCGTATGATCAGATCATCATCAATCTAACAAATAACGTCCTTATGGACTATCGAGTCTTCGATGATGTTGCAGCAGCCATTCTAAGGAAGAAAATTAGCGCAAGAATAAGGAAAGCAGGCAGACAAGTTTGCAACAAGCGAAGGCCTTATCGATGATGAGAGGAAGATCAACAGAACGTGACTGTAGTGGGAGTCGTACCCATGGTAGATCAAAATTAAGAAGTAAAAAGAATAGCAAATGCTACAACTATGGTAAAAGGGGGCACGTGAAATTGGAGTGTTAGCATAATAAGAAGAGTGGTGATAAAAAATTTTCAGAGCCATCAACATCTTAAGGATACGTTATAAGCACATCAAACGATGGTGAAATTTTATACAGTGGAGCAACCATTATTGATGAAGGCAGAAAGAGGTTTACTGATATCTGGTTTCTAGATTCAGCAGCCTCCTGGCACATAACCTCTCGGCGAGAATAGTTTCACAAATATGAACCTATCTCAGAGGGATCTGTATTTATGAGCAATGATCGTGCCTTAAAAATTTTTGGTATTGACACTATCAAAATCAAAATGTTTGATGGTACAATACGCACCATTCAAGTTGTGTGATATGTGAAAGGTTTGAAGAAGAATTTATTATCTTTAGGACAATTGGATGAGCTCGGAGCAAGACACATATAGAAAATTAGATCATAAAAATTGTTAGAGGGGCACTTATTGTGATAAATAGAGAAAATACTGCTGCAAATCTATACATGCTGAAGGGAGAAACCCTGCAGGAAGCTTATTTATGTGTGGCATCAACTAGCCATGGAGAAGAACAAATCATGATGTGACACCGTAAACTAGGCCACATATCAGAACGAGACTTGAAGATTCTCTCTGATCAGAAGTTGCTTCCTGGGCTCAAATTAATAGCTCTTCCCTTCTACAAGCATTGTGTTACAAGAAAGTAGCATTGGCTGAAGTTTAACATAGAGTTTTAGAAACAAGACTATTCTGGAACTGATCAATTCTAATGTATGACAAACTACTTTGTGTCCTCTATTAATGATTATTCTAGGAGATATTGGGTGTACCCTTTCAAGAAGAAGGTGAATGTGTTCTCAGTCTTTAAAGCTTACAAAGCGTGAGTCAAGCTTGAATATGAAAAGAAGATTAAGTGTTTGAGGTTAAATAATAGAGGAGAATACACAGACGGTGAATTTCTTACATTCTGCAAATAAGAAGGCATCAAAAGATAATTCAGTACTGCATACACTCCTCAATAAAATAGAGGTAGTGGAGCGAATGAACAGAACTATGTTAGAAAAAATAAGAGTAATGTTGACAACTGTAAATCTGAATAAAGTTTTTTGGACGAAAGCAGTAAAAACTGTATGTTATGTGGTAAATCGATCTCCATCAACCGCAATATAGTTAAAAACACTGATGGAGATGTGCACCGACAAGTCAGTTGATTATTCCAACCTCCATATATTTAGAAGTCTAGTGTACATAATGCACAATACCCAAGAAATTACAAAGGTGATTTCACAATCCAGAAAATACATATTCTTGGGTATGCTGACAGAGTAAAGGGATATCGCTTGTAGGATCCCACTACCTTTAAGGTTATAGTCAGCAGAGATGTTATCTTTGTAGAGAACCAACTACAAAGTGAAGAGAAAAAAGCTATTCAAGAAAGAGCTCACAGACTGTAGTTGTTCAGGTAGAAAATGATCCAAATTCTTCTGAAGCAACACCGGAGTATGATGTATAGAACCAGTCAAGTCTGAGCTCCTAAAGTTTAAAGGTCAACTCGTCAGAAAAGACCACTGACTTAGTACTCGGAGTATATTACAGAGAGTAATATTGCATATTGTCTTCTAACAGAGCATGAAGAGCCATCAACTTTCTATAAAGCTATAAATACAATAGACGCATCTTTGTAGATAGCAGTAATACATGAAGAAATTGAAGCTCTCCATAAGAATAAGACTTGGATATTTGTGTCACTACCAAAAGGAAGAAAGACCATTGAAAATAAATGGGTCTTAAGATCAAGCGAAATGACGATGATCAAGTGGAGTGACATCATGCTAGATTGATGGTAAAAGGATATGCTCAGAAAGAAGGTATTGACTTTAATAAAATATGTTCTCCTGTAGTTCGACTTACAACAGTTCGAATAGTTCTTACTATAAGTGCTATATTTAACTTACATCTAAAGCAGTTAGATGTGAAAATAGTTTTTCTTCATGGAGATCTTGAAGAAGAAATTTTTATGCTCTAACCAGAAGGTTTTAAAGAAAAAGAAAAAGAAAAAGAAAAAGAGAACTTGGTTTGCAGGTTAAACAAATCTATGTACGGTCTAAAACAGACGAGGTGTTGGTACAAGAGATTTGATTTATTTATCACGAGCCTTGAATATAACAGATTTAACTCAGACCCTTGTGCATATTTTAAGAGGTTTGATAAAAATAACTTTGTTATTTTATTATTTTTTGTTGATGACAAGTTGATTGCAGGCCCCAACAAAGATCGTATCAAAGAATTATAGGCATAGTTAAATAAAAAATTTTAAATGAAGAATTTAGAATCTACAAATAAGATTCTAGTGATGTAAATTTACCGAGATAGAATTAATAGGAAGATTTGACTTTCTCAGAAAAATTATTTGAAGAAAATCTTGCGACGCTTCAATATGCAAGATTATAAGTTAATTTTTACCCCACTTTCTGTTAATTTAAAGTTATCCTCCACTATGAGTCCTAGCAATGAAAAAGAAATGATGGAGATGTCTCGAATATCATATGGATTAGCAGTGGGAAGTCTAATATTCGCTATGATTTGTACAAGACCAGATATTACACAAACAGTGGGAATGATTAGTCGATACATGGTGAATCCTCATAAAGAGCATTGGAATGCTGTAAAGAGGTCCTAAGATATATTAAGCAAACTTCAAATATTGCATTATGTTATGAGGGATCAGATTTTATTGTCAATGGATATGTTGATTCCGATTATGCAGGTGATCATGATAATAACAAATCCACTACAGGCTATGTGTTTGTACTTGTTAGCGAAGATGTAAGCTGGATTTTAAAACTACAGTCAGTTGTGGCTACATCAATAACAAAAGTAGAATATGTTGCAGCTACACAAGCTAGTAAAGAGGCAATATGATTGAGAATGATATTGGAGGAACTCAGGCATGAACAAAAGAATATTTCTCTATTTTGTGACAGCTAGAGTGCTTTATATTTAGCAAGAAATCCAACTTTTTATTTAAAGACAAAACACATTCCAGTTTAGTACTACTTCGTTCATGAAAAAGTAGAAGAATGAACCGTAGATATGCAGAAAATTCACACTAAAGATAACCTATCAGATTTTTGACATCAATCCTCTTATGGTCTTTCGAAAAGTGAGCAACATAAAGATGACAAGATAGAAAGAATGGTATAAAGATATCATTAATACTCAATCAAATCTTTAAGTGAAAGATTGTCAGCCGTAATTTTGGGAAAATAAAAAAGGTGACGGGCTCCAAATTAAATGCACGAAAGAAGAGTTGCACGCAAAGAAGAAAGAAAAAATATTATAAAATTAGGATTAGTGTTTTTCAGCTGCTTATAAATAGGCACAAAACTCTTTAGGAAAACATATCCCAGAAACAACAACTTCACATATAGAAGAGTGAGAGAAAAAAATAAAAAGAGTTTCTCCTTGTAAAAAAATATTGTAACTCTAAAGTTTTTTCTCATAATAGATTCTTCTATCATTTCCTGTGGTTTTTACCCCAAGTTTATTTTAATGGTTTTCCACGTAAATCAGTGTGTTTATTTTATTACTTTCGCTCTACTATTCGCTGGGACCCTACGCTATTGGGCATTAGTTTTCCTACATAGAATACCGAACACACAAATAGCAAACACCAGATCCTTGGTACCGGATCTACACTATTCATGTCTTTCATTCTCTAACATTTCACACAAGAGAAACTCCACGTGAGAAAAATCTCATGATCTACCATGGGCTTTAGGCTCCAGCTGATAGGTCCGAACACCACGATGTCTGGCCTCCTCAATGGCTTTTCTCTGGTGCTCTTCTTTCCCTTCACGCGAACAGGCTTGAAAAGCTCTTGCCTCTCTAAGAAACTCATGCGACATTGCGGCTTCAACTGCACTCACCACATGATGCTGCCAGTATCATCTATCGGTGATCTTGTTGATTTTCCCACAGGCTGTCTAAACTCAGCGGAGATCCAAATCTAATCCATTAGAGCTTAACTAGCTCCGTATAGAGACTTTGCCTTTCTTGTTCTTTGTGATTCTTATAGAGATAATCTTCAATTTTGCATGGCCATAGCCTCTATCTTGCGAACTCGCCCCAAATTCATCAGCATGGGCTCTAATACCGGTTGTTTAGGATTGACAATCCTATATTCCATCTCCACAGCCTACATATCAAACACGGGCTCATAGGATGGTCACAGTCACAAGGAAGAAGAAGAACACATGAGATTTATTTGGTTCAGTAGATCATGTTTGTCTCATATCCATGGGCAACAAGTACAAGAAATTCACTATATATGAGGAACAAAATTACAAAAAGGTTGACTAATCTCTCATCTCAAGCTCACATGGACGTACATAGCCACGATCTCATATTCTATCTAAAACCTCAAGAGGTCCTCTCATATAAGAGAAACCTATATAGTGTTATGACAAGAAATCCTAGCACAAACTTGGCCAAGCGACTCACCAGAGGAATCTAAATAGATATAAGACATATCTCAACATTGCCAAGGTTATACTAAATATCAAGATTATGTTAATAGCAATAGATGAGATGTCTAATGTAACTAAATTGAGAATGACGGTCCAAATGTATTTCAATAGTACAAAAGTTCTGGTGGGCTATTCTTCTATCGTGTAAATATAAAGCAAGTGTCAAAAATGTGGATTTATCTTGCTACTTAGCCTACTAGATTTTGTTAAAAGGCTTTCTATTTCTAATCATTTCCTTGGCCAGGAACGTGGAACCAATAATGGAGTGTCGTTGGCAGTCTTATTGTAATTCATGAAATTAATCAACCTTTTCTCACATCCCTTCGATGTAAAATATGCTCTACGAGTGGATGTTTTAAAGGAAAGACTGACATTGTTTTGATTATGCACAGAGAAGGAACATGATTCAAATTCTCAATTTTGTCCTCTTTCTTTTATGCTCCTACTCCCTGCTGATGCTGGTATGAACAAATCATAGCATGGCTAGCCTCTTCACATCCTCCCTTGTGCTATTTCCTCCTATTTATGCTCACTCTCCTAATAATATTTAGCGAACACAACATATGTGGATTTGTGGCTAAAGATCGAGGAGGAACCTGATCTATATATTGAGAAATCACATCGCTTCCGGTGTTAAGAGTTCAAAAGGGAATCTCTTACCTGCCTAGAACACTAAGACTAATGTGATGATCAAAAGATTAGTAAATCTCTTTCACGGAAGTAGCCAGCAGGCAACCCAGACTATTTTAGCTTGTAAGGATTTCGCATCTCGTGGACCAGATTTTTACCTATTACTTAGGAAATTAAACTGAACGTGCCATTGCTAGCAAAAGTGAGTGTTAGTGAGCAATGAGCTCCGGCACCACTTTGACGTTCGCTGTAGCCGCCTATGTTGCCTTCAACCTAATAAAGGATGGGCCTGAATTGGGATTTCCGTTAAACTCGTGTCCCAGTTCCATGCATACCCTGGTTTGCTAATTCGACAAGGTTGTCCACTCACAGGGATTCAAGATTGATAGGGAAGATCAAGAAGTGATTCAGTGCATTGATAGTGTCAAATGACACTTTGCCTCTCAATTTTTGACCAAACTATTTGAATCCTCTGCATTACTTTCCTTGAATATAGACTGCGCTAAGGATGATATTTATGTCTCTCAACAGAAATATGAATTAGAATTACAACCAGAGACAGGTCTACCTGGCTATCATCCCATTTTTAAACCCATGGGTCTAAAATGTTAGCTCTCAAAATTCACCTTAGACAGCTCGTTTTATGATCATGGTCAATGACGACGACTGGTTGGGAGCTTATTTACATAAAGATGACTCGACCTCACATGGCATATGACTAAATTACAAGATTGGTATTTGAAACAGTTCCTATTTACCACTTTGGTATTTAAAAACGTTCCGACAATGTCTTTTTGGTATTTAAAGTGCGTAAAAATGGCGATTAGGTAAAAAACTCATCACTGTTCATTTTTTCCTGCGAGAACTATATGAAAAATTTCTTTAGCCACCTGACCTCTTAAATTTATTGTTTTTTACACCCTTCTTCTTCTTCTTCAACTTTCTCAAACTCAAATTTAATATAGACTATAAATTTAAATGTGTAGGAAATATATACAAGTTTAATATCAACTAAATTAACTCTAAGTAGAAAAATTCAAGAAATTATGTGCAGTCCCCCTGCTTATTCCAAAAACTTTCCAAGGCCCACCTCATGGTATCCAAGTTGAAAGAGATAAATTAAACAATTATGGTTGTCCCCTATTGTGATATACTATTAAACTAAAATCAGAATTATCTGCAAAAAACTATGGAAGAGTAGTTTATGAATATCTACGTGGTGAGCTTGATCTTACCAAGGATGATGAAAACATGAACTCACAACCTTTTATGCTTGGCGAGACCATTTCTTATTTTGTGCTCAAGCAATTTTTTTAAGCACAAGCCGAAACAGGTGAAATCAATGGTCGTTAATTACCTGAATGCAACTACCAGTAAACGTGAAGAGATGATCAAAAGGGGTGTATTTGTTATGCGCAGCATAATTTCAGCAGAGTTTTTGGTGCACAATGAGAGAGAAAGATCAATAAGAATTTCCGTCTTACCAAGGAAACAAGAATCTGAAGCGAATATCTCAACAAAGTGAGATATCAGCTCTTCCTCTCATCAGTTCTAGGACTGACTTGTCGAGGGACCCTAATAAACTATTACAATGACCACAAACAGCAATCACACAAGTTTTACGTGGTTCGGCAAATTGCCTACGTCCACGGGGCAAGGAGGGGGGAGATCTACTATTAGAGGGAATACAATCACTCAAAATCTCACAAATAAACCCTCAATCTAATCTCTCAATTCTTCTCTCAAAATCGGCACAAGAGACTGCACAAAACTCCTCTCATAAGTCGGCGGCGGCTCTGCGTTCTCCCCTTGCACTTACACGCGTCTGCGTTTTTCTTCTTTTCTCCGGGCACCTGCTCTCTGCAGGCGCCAATGATTTCCCCTGCTCAATTGCACCGAAACCTAGGTTACGAATCTCAGCTATATATATAGCTGAGATGCCGAAATTAATCGAGTGGGCCTAGCCACACGAAATCTCTTCACATGGCTTCTTTTCACGC
The DNA here is from genome assembly GCF_001876935.1 of Asparagus officinalis. NCBI lineage: Eukaryota > Viridiplantae > Streptophyta > Magnoliopsida > Asparagales > Asparagaceae > Asparagus > Asparagus officinalis. The sequence goes on from NC_033798.1 coordinate 14,868,516, forward strand.
GGTTTTCACCCTGCGTGGCCCCCACGAGCTCTTTTGCATTCACAAGAGTTCTTTTCACGTGGTTTTCATCACGCGCCCAAGAGCCCATGTAGCCCCTGTTGTGCGCGGCGGAAGCTTTCTTGAGCAACATGAACAATAACTCGATCTAACCACAACTAATATGCAAACACAACCACAGCAAGAACAAACAATTTTACGTGGTTCAACAAGTTGCCTACGTCCACGGGGCAAGGAGGGGGGAGTTCTTACTATTAGAAATCAGAGAATACAAGTAGAGTTACAAATCTCTCAGATCAAATCCTAAAACAAAGCTCTTGATCTCTCACAACTCTCCCACAATTGGATGCAACAATTCTCTCTTCAAGGCTGCTCAAATTCGTCCTTGCATCAACCCTAAACAATCAGGTTCTGAGTTATATACAACTCAGAAACGAAACGGGTCAAAAACCGAAAGGCCCAGCCCAGATCATCGACGGTCGACCGCGCAGGTCTCACGGTCGACCACGGCGGTCGACCAAATCTCAGTCCCGAGAGCAAAAACACTTACAGTCATCCGCGGTCGACCGTGGCGGTCGACCGCCAGCAGTTTCGAATCCTGGTACCCTTTGTGCACGTTCGCGGTCGACCGCCAGTCTGCCTGGCAGTTTTCTTTACTGTTTTCCTGTAATTCTTCAGCCCCCACCTCGTCTCAATCCAACAGTATTTGCTAGAGGACTGGAAGTTCCCATCGTGATGCATAACTATTTAAATGTAGGATTTACCGAAAATACCAATTTGGCTCGTTATTGCTGCGACAATGGCCTACTTCTTCACATCCACCGTGCAATGCATGCAATTTTGATAGATAGAAAATCATGGTTTTCATTTTCGTTTACTAGCTAAAGCATCATGTACGTCTAGTGAAGATCATATTCACTTTGGTATAGTAGCAGGTAAATTGGTAGGGGAACGTGAGATGACTTCAGGTTTTTTTTTATTTACTACGTGATGATTATATTTGAAAAAGACTGAAGTATCGATATTTTTCACTCAAGATTGGGTTTCTACGCCAGATGTTATTCCCGTGGCTTCAGAAGGTATTAATATTTGGCATATGCCTGCCCGAACTTAAATCTTCGGAGATTATTCCTTACGACAGTTTGGTAGAGGAACTTTAGGACGCCCTTAGAAAATGCATCGGGTGCGATAGCTAATCGGACAGCTAAAAATTAAGCATGTGTAAGGGACATGATCTTGCTGGTGAAGGCAATGAGATTATCCGTGAAGCTGTCAAACGGAGCCTGGTATTACCCTCTTCTTGTGAAATATGGAAGGAGACCAAAATCGAGTTTGAACCGGTAGATATATAGATAAACATAAAGTATAAGAACTAAGCACGCATAATTCAGTAATTTCTGTTTGTTCGCTTAAGTTATTGCAATTAAACTTGGCCCCATCCTTTACCTGAAAAAAAAAAGGAATGAGCCAAATAAGGAATGACCATCCTATATACATACTATGTGTCTGCGTACTCATCCTACATACTCGTCTATTAACTAACTCAATCACAAGGCTTCAACTATATATTAGGATCAAGAATCGCAGCAATTCAGCAGATAATTAAAACGCGCGAACAAAATAAACGCTGTAACAGGAGAAAGAAGCGTTGGCAGACCTTGACCTGCTGGGTAAGAGTTCGACGAAAGCGAAGTTAGCTGCATTTCTGCGTGGATACTGCAGGTCCCAAACCTCCATGGCCTCTTTATTCTCACCTCCCACTGAAGAAAATGGGGGAGAAAAGGAAGAGAGAGAGAGAGAGAGAGAGAGAGAGAGAGAGAGAGAAGAACAAATGAAGGTATTGCGGTTTTCGTCGGCCTCCCAAACTTGAGTTAGAGAGGATCGAGACAACTGGACGTAGTAAGTGGACTTTACTGTGTCGTCCTTTGTCATTCACCGCCTCACGCTTTTCTGGGGGGGATAGAAGTCGAGTTTTTATTCCTTTCGAGGAATCAAAAGTCGAGTTTGTGGCCAAAAAGTCGAGTTATAGTGGTTCTCCGACGCCCCGCCGAACTGTAAAGTCGAGACTTTTAAAGGTTTTTTTTTTTTGGTTAGCCCCCCCGGATCTTTTAGTATTTTGATAGGGTTGTTCTAGATATTAGTCACTCAAATCCTCAATGATCCCATATTAGTCCCTTACATCTCAATAATTGTTAATTAGTCACTCGAATCCTATAGGGTCTTGCAATTTGGTCCCTCGACGGCCAAAACATCCCTTAGGTTATGATTTCTTTCTTAAGACACATCTTGAGAAAAAGGGCCATTTGCATTTTGGTACTCTATAGCTTACGCTTAACTTCAATATCAAAGGTTTTTTTTGGCACTTTAATATCCTAAAATCTACAATATTTTTAACTCTAATACTTTATGATTTTCTCCAATACTTTTGCTAGGACAAAGTTTATACCTTTGTCACTATGATCCCCCAAGTTTTGTTATTGACACTTTGATACCCCCAAACTTTAGGATATCAAAGTTGAAAATTATGTAAACTTTAAGGGATCAAAATTAAAATTTTGGGACCTTTGGGGTATTGAAGTTTAAAAAAAAATGTGTAAACTTTGGGGTATCTAATTGTCAAAAAAGTTTGGGTATCAAAGTGAAAAAAAGAGGTGTAATATTTCGAGTATCAAAATATCAAAAATTTTGAGGTATCAAAGTTTTAAAAGGTGCGAACTTTAGAGTGTCAAATTGCAAATAATCCTTAAAAACAACACCTTATGGTATTTTGATCATATATTGACGGACCAAATTGCAATAACACAAAGATTTGAGGGACCAATGAGCAATTTTATGAATTTGAGAGACTAATATGAAATTATTAAAGATTTGATGAACTAATATCTAAATATTAGCTCCTGTAATTAGGGCTGAGCACAGTTTGGTTCGGGTCGGTTTTTATAGAATTTTGAATAACCGAACCGAACCATATATAATTCAAAACCGAACCGAACTGTTGCAAGTCGGTTCGGTGCGGTTCGGTTCGGTTTGTTCGGTTCTAACTTCATTTTCAGAATGACTTAAACAGTAGACTTGCTAAATGTTAAATCAAATAGAATATATCATGACGGGTAAGAGATCCCATGAATATTAAATAGTAGTATTTCAAGGGTTGCCGGCTTAATTTGGAAAATTAAGAGGGGAAAAAGGAACAAAATCATCATCCATGAAAATATATATACCACAAAACAAATTAAGGATCGTTATCAAAGCACAAACTCAGAAATCATAAGAGAATAGGAGTGCATAAATGAACAGAAAACTGATAGGCCGATATCTCAACTTACTAGCTGTTGTATCCAAAGAAATAAATCAAAATTAATGAATAATCGTAGTTAGAAGCGTGAAGAAGAGCAAAATATAAAGTTTATACCTCGGCGACGGCGACGGGTGCGGGTGACCCCTCTCCCCCTCCCCCAAAGCCGGAGACAGATCCTGAGCCTGTGGAGATGTTTCGGCCTCGGCCATGAAGACTGCAGAAGTGAGGAAGAGGAAGAGGAAATGAGAGAGGCGGACCGTGGAACTGAGGAGTGAGAGAGAGTGAGAGAGAGGAACTGAGGATGCGGTTGGGAAAGAGGGAAGGGAAGTTTAGGTGTTTAGGGTTTGAGAGTCTGAGACTTTATCTTTAGGGACGGGTCGGGTTTGAGCAGAATGGGTATTTAGACCATAGGGTATTCGGTCGGTTCGGGTTGAAAAGTTTTCAACCTGACCCGAACCACCATACTCTTAAAACCGATTTTTTCGGGTCGGGTCGATCGGTTTTTTCGGTTTGGACCGAACCGTGCTCAGCCCTCCCTGTAATCATCAGAATTGCTATTACGTCTCCAAAATATCTAAATATTTTAAAATAAATCCCTCTAGTTAGTTGCAATTAGAATGGGAAGAGAATACTCCATGAGCTTTTCTAGTGGTTAGACATGTATATACCCCTAGTGTGTAATGACCATGAATTTTAATACTATTTAAAATAAATTTTTTGATATTTTAAAATATTTAATTATTATTTTTAAAAGAGTATTTATATTTTTCTTGAATTTTTACAATTTTCTATGATTTAAATTCTAAGTTTAATATTTATTTAAATGATTTCAATATTTATAAATTTATTCAGTGTAGTAAAAATTTTTGGAATTTATCTGTTGAGTTACTGATACTGTTACATGTCATTTTGAATAATATGTTGTATTATTACGTATATTTTTGTATAATACATTGTATTATTATTACGTATTATTTTGTATAATTAGTTGTATTATTTCTACTGTTGCATATTATCGGTTGTATTAGTACAACTTGTACGTTTTATCACCTAGATAATTATTCCATAATTATTTGATTTTAAGAATAAGAAATTGTATGTTTTATTAATTATTCTTGTTTAATTGTACAGTTTATAGTATTATTTCTTCAGTTTCATATCAATCGTTGTATTAGCACAACATTATTTTTCTTGGTGGATAGTTACCTGCTATATGAGTAAATATCATTAGTCATCTTCTATTCTTAATTAGTTACTAATAACTACCAGACGCTTTATTTATACTATAGTTATAATTATAATATAGTTATATATATATCTATAGTATATATATATATACTATATATATAGTTACTATATATATATAGTATTATATATCTATTATATATATATATATATATATATATATATTATATTAATAAGTATATATATATATTATATATATAGTAATATATATATATATATATATATATATATTATATATTATTATATATATATATCTTAGTATATATTGATATTATGATATTATTATATATATATATATATATATATATACGGTATATATTATATTATTCTCCCGCTCGCCTTCTTTTCTTCTCCTTCCTACGAAAGCCGCCCACCGCCATCACTATTTCTCGGTTCTCCTCGTCCTCTGCTGGCGCCTGGAGCGCGCGCCCTGTTTCTCTCCCCCTCCTTGTGACCCCGCCCGAGCCGACCAGGCCCAGTCACCCGCGCCCCTCCTCCTGAACTCTGTGTCGACCCATCGCTCTCGCCCGTCAATCGCGCTCCTCCCTTGGCCCCAACGCCGCCGAAGCCCACCCTCTTCACACATCTCGCCGCACCCGACCCTGCAGACCCTCTCCACCAAGCGCCTCAGCAACTCGTCGCGTCTGCGCAGCGAACCTCGACAGCCTGCCTCACGCCCGTCACCAGCGCAGATCTACCAGGTCGCGCGCCTGTAGCCGAGATGCCCCCCGACGCCACCCGCTAGCCTGTCCGCCTCCGAGTCAGCGCCCCGCTCAGCTCTTGTCCAACGCTCCTCTTCTCGTAGCCGATCTCGTCCACCGGACCCGCGCCCGCTGGCAGCCCAGTCGGCAGACGGAGCCAAACGCCTGCCTGCCTTGCAACCGCATGTCTGGCCTCGTCGGTGCCCGAGTGCGCGACGTCGTCGGCGATCCCTCCCGCTGACGGCAGCCCCATAGCCCCGTCGAACTCCCTGCAATCAGCCCCTGCAGTCATCGTCGCTGTTCAGATCCATCGCCGTCGCCTCATCGGCGGGCCGTAGCTTCGCGCGTCAGCGTCGATTCATTCGACGAAAACCCTGAGGCAAGATCCCGATGTTCTTTGACTCGTATTTCCAATTTTTAGATATATTATGAATTAATGTTTCGATTAGACTGTGATTTGATTATGCTACAGTGTGAAGATTTTGACAACTGCGTGGGTTTGTTGATGGTTGATATTAATAATGATATTAGGATAAGTCATTTAAAGGAATAATTATTTTGTGTAAAAGTGGTTATTTTGAGATGTTTTAGAATTATTATGATGAGAAAATAGATTATTTGGAAAATGAGTTGATTTTGAATAATTATTAAAATAGATGATTTAAAATAATTTATTTTGGAAAAACGGGTTATTTTTGAATTGTTAAACTATATTGAGAAAAGATTATTATGAATTAAAAGAATTTATTTCGGTAGTGGAATCATTTCTGGATAATTATATTAATTAAAAAGAATTTATTTGAGAATAGAATCATTTGAGAAAAATTATGATAATTTTAAAAGAAATTATTTTAGAAAAGGAAATATTTCTAAATTATGTAGACTCTGTTTATGATTTATAATTCTTAATCTTGATTATCTGATATGCTACGATATTATTACACATGATTAGTTACATTGATTGTTCCTGGCTGTGTTTGAGAACCTTAGTAGTTCATAACTTAGTGGCCTTGTGAGTCATGAACAGACCTAGTGACATGTGTGGGCGTGTTTATGCGGTGAACCAGAGTTTTAATAAGGATTATGATCGTTGATTTAGAAAGAATGAGAAGAGTTGGGGTGGGAAGTCATTATTCATGTGCTTAGATGCGACTGGGGTTGGTTGGTTGAGTCACAGTGGATCGGTGTCGCCACTGGGGTTGGTTGGTTGAGTCACAGTGGATCGGTGTCGCCACTGGGGCTGATTGGTTGGGTCAAAGTAGATCGGTGTCGCTACTTTGATTCATGAATCTATTTGATTGGATGCACATGGGGGATATGCGAACAGTCAGTTATCCGATGATATGAGCGTTGACTCTGCGTGAGATATGAACCGGTGACATGTTATAGGATGGTTAGTTACATGACTTGTTACCAATGGATCGGTGTCGCCACTGGGGTTGGTTGGTTTGTTGGATCAAAGTGAATCGGCGTCGTCACTTTGGTTAGGATTTATGGATTCTTGTGAGATGTAGGTCAGTTATATTTATTCTCATACCTAAATCGGGATTAATATTTAATTATCTACAATTCAAGATATATGGTATATACATAAGGGTTTCCTTGTTTGGATTATTTCGCTCGACGTACTACGTCTCGAGTTGTAGATTTTTAAATACTAATTCCATTTAGTGGTATGACCTTGTTATGTGGATGATTATAGGATGGCTAGCTGTATGATCTTGTTACTCGGATGTTTATGATTTCTCCTGATTGTTATACTCTAGTGACGGATTGTATCTAGCTTGTTAGTATTCCAGCTGCATATTTCTATTTATTATTATTATTATTGCCTTGGTCGTTCGACTGTTCTTTCTCCCTTGTGGGATCTTGATGTGTGCAATACACGCTGACGTACACCTGTTTTCTCTGGTGTACGTCAGACTTAGAAGAAGAACAGGTTCAGCTTGGAGATGCGCCAGAGCCGAGTATTCTCAGCAGGAGTGCCTTGTAGACGGAGTAGAAGAAGGAGTCGAAGCCTATTCTTTTCATTTATTAGTAGATGGTTCCAATTTCTTTTGTAGTTCTTTCCATTCCCGCTTGAACGGTGTATTTTGTATCTCTTCAGTATTCATTTGTTCATTTTGTATAAGGGTATGTTGGACCCATATTTTTATGTCTGGGATGATTTACTGTTGTTGATATGTTTATTTCATATTCTGGGTTGTCCTTATATTCTTGCTATTGTGATCGGGGACCTGTGCCTTTGCATTATATTTATTTTCAGACGCTTAGCGTATGGATTGAGAAGAAAAGAAATGAAAAGAAATAATAGTGTATATTTCTTCTTAATCTAATACGTCGTGTGCTTGTTCACGTTTCGATTCCCTAGTATTTTGGGAAGCGGGGCGTGACATACCCCTAGTGGCAAATCCAAAATTTCTGAAAAGTGATTTTATGACATAATTAATAATTAAAAGGCTTGCTATTGGCTCTTATAAATTTTCATATTTTAAAAAGAGTACATAATTGTATCATTAATAACACTATCAATTTATCTCTCTTAATATGTGCCACTGAGTAACCACTATATAAATTTTCATATTTTAAAAAGAATACTTCGCCAAGGTGGAGAATTGTTGGATAGCAGGTTCCTAATCTATTTTGGTAACATGTTATTAGGATTCCTAATCTATTTTGGTAACTGTTGGCCTTCTTGTTTTGATGATATTTAACAAATAATTTACTTCTAATGTTGTTTATCTAGTGTTTGTGTTTTCGTATTTATTCTAGACAAACAACGAGTTGGAGGATGGATGGAATAGCGCTTCAACGACGATATCAAATGGAGGTTGGCAGAATTGTGGAGTGAAGCTTATGCAATTCAAGTTCAAGATCCAAGTTTAGCTTCATCCGCATAGTGTACCAAGTCAAGCTTATTGAAGATCAAGATCAGCTTGGGTAATCTAGTTTATGTTTTATATTATGTGTGTTAGATACTCTAAGCTCAATATCATATACACACACATTTTATTGGTTTCCTTGTATATATATATATGTAGTCATATATATATATATATATACAACACAAGTTTTGGTTTTTATGTTTATAAATATGAAATTACATATTTCATATTTATTATTGTGATTTGGTTTAACTACTTAGATATGAAACAAATATATTTTCATATACATACTCATATGTTTTATTTTCTATTATATTTGTAAAAATATTGTATTCTTAGTTTTTGGACTTAACAATAATCATATACATATTTTATTAAGTCTACATAATCATTGTGCAAAGTTTCAAAACATGGTTTAGCCTAAATATCAAAATTCATATGTTTACATTTTCGTGTTTTGGACTATTTTACAAAATGATGATATTTCTCATTTGAGAAGTCCTTTTTGTAAACCAGATTTTATAGCATGTTTATTATCATGTCTACAATCATTTTCCAAAGTTTTACATTTTTTGGAATTTATTTGATATTTTTAAACAGTGTTTTAAAATCAACATTTCACTTTCAAACTGTCTGCGGAGCCAACAGAAACTTTCGCGGTCGACCGTCACGGTCGACCGTCAGCCCGAATTTTCCCACGGTCGACCGCCACGATCGACCACCAAAGTATCTGGAAGTTTTCTGAGTTTCAAAGCTAGCTCGCGATCGACCGCGAGTTTTCCACGGTCGACCGCCGTTCACTCCAACGGCTCTTTTTGTACAGAATCAGAAAATCTTATTTCTAGGATTTTGTGAGATTTGGTTTGGGGTTTTTGCTGTTGTTTTCTCTTCCTATATAAACCCCTAAACCCCTTCTATCTCAGGAACCCAATGAAATGTTTTAAAGAAGTTTAAAAAGAGTTTTAACAAGGGTTTTAGTTTGGTTTAAAGCTTGTTTGGTTTATGAAGATTGTTTTACAAGTGGAGAAGATCATCTACATTGTTTGAGCTTCATTTTAATCCTCCTCTCCATCTTGTTTTTCAGAGAAGATTTCCTAAACTCTATTTCTAGCTATTTACTGTTTTATTCATAATTTCTATATGCTAGAATTATTTTGAGTTTAGTTTGATTTGATTTGATTTCACTCATTGTTTACACACACCCACATTGAGCTTATTGTATTTTTCATACATAGTATATTTGGGTTAGTGAGAGTTGTAACAATTGAGTGTGAACTTTAATTGTGTTCTCATCCATATTAGAGAACAATCATTTATTGTATTGTGCTTATTGTGAGATTCACTTTGTAATACACTTGTACACCGAAAGAAGTGTGTGGCCAGAGTCGGGGATCGTCCCAAGAGGAGTGGCGTCGGTTGACGAACCTAGGGAGAGGTTGTATCCGAGCACTTGAGGGAGACACGTCTAGTTCAACACTTGAGAGGGTGTAGAGTGGGATTACAAGAGTGTGTTAGTTGTAGAGTTTTCGGTAAACTAGAGAACCGTATTATGAGGTATAAACTTTGTTCGGGTAAACGTAGAAAACCCGGTTGTGATAGTGAAGATCTCCTCGAGGTGAGGAGCGGAGACGTAGGTCGTGGGGACCGAACTCCGTAATCATATCGCTTGTTTGTGATTGCATTGGCGCACTTATTTTTATGTTCATATCTTATATCGCCTTTGTATATTGCTTGTTGATTATATTGTCCACTATCTAGTTTAGATTGTTTACCCTTGTGTAAATTATATATCCTTGCATATATCTCATAGTATATCTCATTGCTAGGATATTTACCTTTGTTCATGTTGTTTATTCTTGCTTATATCTCTTGTATATCTATCTTGCAAGAATATATTTGTATTAGTTTTAAATGACATAAAATCGGATTAGATTAGCATAAGACCCTAATCACCCCCCCCCCCCCCCCCCCCAAAGTAACATGATTCTTAATCTGTTTTGGTAATATGTTATTAGGATTCCTAATTTGTTTTGTTTTTGGTTTTAGAATTCCTAATCTATTTTGGTTTTAGGTTTTCTATATATATGGAACGCCTTACAAGAGATTAGGATCATCAAAAAGAGGAAAGTTCTAATTAGAGATTAGAGAGACTTTTTGAGCATTATGAGAGGGAGATATTGTGAGCAAGTTGAGAGCTTTGGTTGAGGGGTTGTGTGAGTGATTTTGTGAGATTATAACCCTCTGTACTCTCCTTGATTTAGTGGAATCTCCCCATCCTCTCCCCGTGGACGTAGGCAAATTTCCAAACCATGTGTATCTCTGTGTTTGTGATTGATCTGTCGTATTTTAGTTTTGGATTATGCTCGTGTGTGATTGGTTATTCTTCTCCCGTGCTTACGACTTATTTGGTGAGCGAGCACGCTTCCGCATAAGCACGCGACACATTGAACATATCCTCTTGACACTCCTTCAACTTCTCATTCTCTTCAGGGAGAAATGTAAATGCTTTCTTAGCTCAAGAGTATTATGGTTCATAAATTATCAAAGTTTTAATAGAAGCGAAAGCTCCAAATGGAGATGGCAAGAGGAGGGGGAATAGGGAATCGAAGTTTAAGAAAAGTGAGAGTATAATCTTTTAACATATCTTATTTGTAAAAATTAAAATTATAATCTTTTAACAAGGATCATTAGGCACAGTTTCAACAGCTTATATAAGTTGCTTTTTAATCAGTTGTCGATATTTGATTACCAAACTGCTATTTCAGCAGCTTATATAAGTTGCTTTTATAAGCTACTTTTTTTTATCAACTTATTACAAGTTCCAGCAATACTAAATTGGTCCGTAACCCCTCCACTAAAGTGTTCCCAAACGGGTTCTAAGAGTGTGAGGGTCTAAGAGTGTGAGTGAAGTTGATGATCATAAAGGAAGAAATGATGCCACTATCAACTGAATAGATAAACACACAAACGCTTTATCCTCCCTCTCTTTGCTCTGCACTTAGTTAAAAAGTTTATTCTCATATAAAGAATACCTTAACCATAGTAAAATTTTAATATGATACCATAGGAATAAAGATGCACGGGTTATTAAATAAGTGCTCAAACTTAAGGGGCGTTTGTGAAATTTACCTCAATTTTGATATATTCTCTTCAAGAGATGTTTGAAACTAGAGTTGTAAGAGCAGTCATATTTATAAATACATTGTTTAATTTATAACTTTGTAAACACTCAATTTTCGTTAGAAATACATATCCTACAACGATAGTTTTATATCTGGATAATGAATTTAAAGTTCAAACTTTTTTTGACAAATACTACATGCAAAATTTTGCTTGGACATATATTGCAAATTTTTTTAGCAAAACAAACAGCCCCAGAATTAGAGTACGCATTGAACTTTCCAAATCTACCATAAAATCTATATTCTATATCTAAAATCTCTTCCCCTTGAAAACGTCACATGACATCTCTTCCCCTTGAAAAAGCCACATGGTAAGCCTCTTCCGCCATGTGTCAATCTCTAAAAAATTTATAATTTCGGTTCCCAACATTATTCATTATTTTGAAAATAACAATATTTTGTATCTTCAACAACCTTCCATCTTCTGCTTCAAATTCCTATGACCTACATTTATTTTGGCTTCTCAAGTTTAAATTTCTCATTTAATATCTTCCCTTCTCATCCCAAATTCAAATCTTTGATCTTTTATTACTTTCTGGATCTTTCCCCTCCTTCCACCTTATTATTATTATTATAGACTTTTCCTCTTTCTCTCCTCCTTTATTTGGGATTCGGATTGGAATTTGAGTTCAGATGATGAAGAATGAGAGCAAGGTTTTGATGATGCATTCAGAGGAAGCGAGGGATCGGTTCAAGCATCAGGCCCTTTTGTATGATTATGATGAACTGCTCATGGTAATAAAAAATCTTTTCTTTTTTATTCAGATTTGCTCTTTTTCTTTTAACAATCTATTTATGTACATATGATCCGTTGTTATAGGGTTAGGAATTTATTTGCTTGATGGGTTATCTTTGTTTCTTGATTCAGAGATCTGGGGTTTATTGTTATGTGCAATTTTGACTTCTCCATGGTAGGCATCAATTTGGATAGTCTCATTCGGTTCTAAAATTGAAGGATTTTTTTAACTTTTTTAGCGGTGTTCTTATATGTGTGTTTTGCATTTATCCTTCGTGATGCGTGTCTGAGTTGATTCTTTTTAGGTCCAACTCTTTTTGATCTTTTCTTAATATTTTTGGGTCAATTTCCCCCTGTTGTTGTACGAAGTATATCTATTTTTTAACATATGAACAAAAGGGCTTTGCTTTTATATTCTTACTGTGCAGGAAACTGAAGCAAAGAAGAGGAAGTTGCAGAAAACAATTGCAAAAAGACTCAAGCTAACGGCTGAAGTCAAGTACTAACATAGATAAAAAAAATTAGAGTTGTGGATTTTGAATATTTTGCAGTTTAGAGAAGGAAGAGGCAAATTATATCCTGCAGATTGATATTCTAGAAAAATAAAAGGAAAAACTAGAAGGTAATTCAGCACAAAAATGTTTTTTTTTTAAATTTATCTATGTTTTTCCCCGTCTATGCAAATAGTGATCTCTTTGCTAGTCTAACCGACCTCTTTTATCTTGAAAAGTGTTCAACTTTCCTGCATTGTAATTAATTCCTATCCATTAGAGATTCTATCATCAGCAGTTAGAACAATAATGCAACTCCCCCTGCTCATTTCAATTAGAGCTTATTTTATCTATCAATAAAATCTGCAAAGGTTCGATCGGAAAGAGTATTGCAGGTTCGTTTCACTTTGTTTTTTTAATCACTTTTACTATTTTGTTTATACTGTACCGATGTGACGCCCCTAGGTTCACACGAGGCTGCAGTCCTCGGTGAAACCAAGAATGTCAAACCTGCCATGCACCACACCGTGCAATAACATGTTTCACCATCACAATTAACATCTCTCTAGTAGAGTCAACAACAGGTGTAGGTACAAAAGCAAGTAAAAGATAATGCAAGAGATACTGATGAAATGAAAGAGATCAAAATGATATTTCATCATCCAACATATAGAAATACAAAGTCAATATCTGAAATGAATAAACTAGAGTTCTTAATAAATCTCAAATACAATAAGTCTGAGTAAAGGAAATAAGGCACACAACCTTTACAACATCTAGAATAAAGTCCTCAAACATCTAAACAAAGTCTACTGTGGAGCTCCAAAATAAAACATATCTAAAAATAGTCAGCTGAACACTAAAGCGTGTCGCCGAATGGAATGAGTGTCCAACACGAGGACTGAATGGAATGAGTGTCCAACACGAGGACTGAATGGAATGAGTGTCCAACACGAGGACTGAATGGAATGAGTGTCCAACACGAGGACTGAATGGAATGAGTGTCCAACACGAGGACTGAATGGAATGAGTGTCCAACACGAGGACTGAATGGAATGAGTGTCCAACACGAGGACTGAATGGAATGAGTGTCCAACACGAGGACTGAATGGAATGAGTGTCCAACACGAGGACTGAATGGAATGAGTGTCCAACACGAGGACTGAATGGAATGAGTGTCCAACACGAGGACTGAATGGAATGAGTGTCCAACACGAGGACTGAATGGAATGAGTGTCCAACACGAGGACTGAATGGAATGAGTGTCCAACACGAGGACTGAATGGAATGAGTGTCCAACACGAGGACTGAATGGAATGAGTGTCCAACACGAGGACTAACTGTAAAATTATACAAAGTGTAAGTGTCGAATATATATATACACAAAAGATACACATAATCTCATGTCACACGTGCCTCGTTGTGCGGATCGGTGCTTGTGTCAAAAGTCAACTCACATGTACAGATAAATAATAAATCACTAAAATCTAACATCAAATAATGGAGGCAACTCCTCGAACACACAAAAGTATGCACCAAAATTAAAACATGCACAAACAGTGCGGCGGTCGACCGCAGAGGTCACTCCGGTCGACCGCGCCAAGAGCAGAACTGACTGCTCAACAAAAATGCCTCGCGGTCGACCGCACATAAGGCAGACAACCTCTGCCCTGCTGCACGCCAAGCGGTCGACCGCCGCGTCCACCGCGGTCGACCGCGAAATAGGCAGAGAGTTATTTACAGGTTCTCTGTCTATTTCACGTACTGATGCAATGACTCAAATAATTAAATCCTAAACATGTACAAGTGCTGTATAAACATAATTTAAACAATGTTAAATAATGCATAAACCATAGAAGACTAAAACAAAACTATTCTATAAGATCTACCATTTAATCCCTAGACATGTTTATGCATATCGAAGCGTTGTGAAAACAGTAAACTTGCATCAAAACTCAGATTTTACTCTTTTAAAACCATTTTCAGATCAGATCTCTTTAACCAAAATCGTTGGTGAGCATTTGAAAACTAAAATACTTGATTCTTACATCTCATATCATAAAGATCCATCTATCTACACAAAATAATGATTTAGGCTCAAGAAACTTATTAAAAATCATTAGAAAACCCATAAAACGTGGGTGAAGGGCTGGGGCGATGTCCCTCGCCTGAGGGGGGTTGATGAACACCTAAAAACGATCCTCCTTCAATCTGAATCGCGAAACCCCACCGAAATCCTTCGAAACGCCCTAAAAACGCCAAAATCCGAGCTAGGGTTTGAGAGGAGAGAGAGAAGGGGGGCTGAGGCTATTAGGGTTTGAAAGAGGGTTCTGAGAGCTTCAAAACGAGTATATATAAGTGGGGTAACAACCGGGTTTGGTATAAAAAAAACCTGACCCAAAACTGAACTGGCAGAACCAGGTTCGCTGCGCGGTCGACCGCAGCGACCACGGCGGTCGACTGCGCAGGGTTCTGGGCCATACTCAGATTGGGGTTCGGTAAAAAGATTGTAACGTTCTCATACGATCTCGGAATGAGGTGATCTAAGATTCGTTGGAAAGCTATTGAAGAGACCTACAACTTTGGTCTTATACACTTTTTCATATTCTAACCGAATCAGTGTGCAAAACATAGAAACTCTCAACTGGTCAAAATTCTCAGATTCTCACTATTTGCCTATGTGCATGTTTTGTGTATTTACACTTATATATTCACAAATATATATTGAATTGATCTCAAATCAATTCCTATCATACTCAAATATCAAAATACATTATTTTCACTATATAACATATTTATAATTATTTATCATACTATATTCAAATTTTCGGGTTTTACATTCTTCCCCCCTTAAAAGAATTTCGTCCTCGAAATTCGGAAATCATACGCATCTCGCAATATGAACTTCTAGATGAACATATAGAAATATTTATTCCTAACGATCTAAAATGGTAATATTCCCGCTCGAACCCTAATCTAGTAGAACTAGTACATCGGGTGGAAAATCCAAACAAGGAACCCCCCATATATATACCATGTGTTCCAAAAGATTAAGAATTAAGTAGAAATATTCACATTCTAGTGTTAAATGTAAATATAACCCAAGATGTAAACATAATATAAAACACATATCAAAAAAATTAATTTACCTGTTCAAACAGGAGTGGGTAGTCGCGACGCATGTCCTCATCGCGCTCCCAATAAACCTCCTCAACTCCTTTCCGGTTCCACTGAATTTTCACCAAGGGAAAAAAAATATATTGTTTCTAAATTTCTTGTCTTCTCTAGCAAGTATATAAGCTGAGATTTCAATCGTAGTCAAATCATCCCGAAGCTAAATCTCCGATGCGTTCAACACTCACTGCTGCTCTTCATCATGTAATTGTTTCATGAACATTGAAACATAAAACACTTTATGTACACTAGACATCGATGCTGAAAAGTCTAATCCATATGAAACAGCCCCAATAAGCTCCAAAATCCGGAACGGTCCAATATATCTCAGTTCAAGCTTTCTCCGCCTTCTGAATCGCTGAACGTCTTTCATAGATGATACTTTCAACACAACTAACTCTTCAAATCTGAAACTCTAAATGTCCTCATCTCTTATCTGCATAACTCTTTTGCTGATTCTGAGCGGCTAGAACCTGTTCTTTGATTTATGTTACTTTCTCAGAAATCTATCTCATAAGCTCTGGCCCAAGCATAAAAATATCCTCCTGCTCTACCTAATATATAGGCGATCTGCAAGGCCTCCCGTACGATGCTTCATACGGGGCCACACCAATTATCGCTTGATAACTGTTGTTATAAGAGAACTCTATCAGTAGAATATGATCCTCCCAGTTGACTTGGAAGTAAATGACACAAGCCCGCAACATGTCCTCCAACATCTGATTTACTCTCTCCATCTTACCATCCGTCTGTGGGTAGAATACACTACTGTAAGATAAATCTGTTGCCAAATGAATTCTGGAAATCCTTCCAAAAATGCAGAATGAACGCTGAATCTCGATCCGATACCATCGTACCTGGAACTCCATGAAGTCGAACTATCTACCAAACAAATATCCTCGCATATGCCTAGGCGGTATAAGTAGTCCTTACTGGAATGAAATATGCTGGCTTCATTAGTATATCTATTATCATCCAACCAGAATCATTTTCTTTCTTCGACTTCGGCAACCCTACAATAAGGCTCATAAAAGAAAATCTGCCCATTTTTATTTCGAAATGGGAAAAGATTGAAGTGTTCCTACCGGTCCCTAATGTTCCACCTTCACTTACTGATAGGTAAGACACTTAGCTATATACTCTGAAATCTTCCTATGCACATCACTCTACCAAACGTGTCTCTTTAGGTCTTTGTACATCTTAATTATTCCTAGATGTACAGAATCACGAATTCATAGTTCTTAATAAACTCAATCCACCGTCGCTGCCTCTGGTTGATTTCCTTCTGGGAGAAAAGATACTTCAAACTCTGGTAGTCGATGAACAACTTAAATTTGCACTCCATACAAATAATGTCTCCATGACTTTAGTGCAAATATCACTGTTGCTAACTCCAAGTCATGAGTGGGATAGTTCTGCTTATGCACTCTAAATTACCGTGAGACATATGTTACTACTCTCTGAGTTTGCATCGAAACGTCTCCTAAATCTGCCAATGATATATCTGTGTAGACCACAAATGTCCCGTCATTATTCGGAATAATCAAAACTGGCGCTGTGGACAACTTAGCCTTTAAGGTATCAAGGCCTCCTGGTACTCCATGCTCCAAACGAACTGTACACTCTTCTTCGTAAGGCATGTAAGTGGTGTCGAAATCTTCAAAAAGTCTAGGATGAACTTCCTGTAATAACCGGCTAACCCAAGAAGCTTCGAATCTCTGTCACCATCTTCGGCGATTCCAAAACAAGAATTGCTGTAAACTTAGCTGGATTCACTGCCATGCCCTCTCTGCTGTTAATGTGGCCGAGAAATCTAACTTCTAAAAACCAAAACCTGTATTTGCTGAACTTGGCATATAACTGGTGCTCCTGAAGAGTCTGCAATGCTACTCGTGTTCTGCCTCCGATCTCGAAAATATGAGAATATCAAAACTGTCGGCCACCTCGGGCCACTGTCGGCCACCTCGGGGTGGCCGGCACTGTGCCTAGCCACCTTGAGGTGGCTCGGCTCATGGCCAAGCCACCTTGAGGTGGCTCGGCCACCGAGCCACCTCAAGGTGGCTCGGCTGAGGCCGAGCCACCTTGGGGTGGCTCGGCTTTGGCCGAGCCCCCGCGGGCGGTGTTTTCCGACTTTTTCGAGTCGTTTTCCGTTGTCTCGTTTGTCCGTGTTTCGGTTGATCTGAGACTCTGATTTGATGATCTGATTTGGCAGTAAGTTGGATTCCTGATTTGGCAGTAAATCCGCTTCTGAGTTCGAGTCCGAAACTGATCTTGATTCGATCGTGGTTCGTCCGAGTCCGCTCTCGGTTGGATGACTCGTTGATTCCTCAACTCATTAGCTTAATTCTGCACTCGGGTGGATTCACTCCGTCGCTTCTGTGCGATTCGTCGATCTCGTCGCCTCGTTGGTTCGTCGGTTTGTGCCGAGCTGAGTTAAGGGACCTATAAGCAATTTTATATGCCTACATTAATAAACTCAATCCACCGTCGCTGCCTCTGGTTGAGTTTCTTCTGGGAGAAAAGATACTTCAAACTCTGATGGTCGATGAACAACTCAAATTGCACTCCATATAAGTAATGTCTCGTGACTTCAGTACAAATACCACTACTGCTAACACTAAATCATGAGTGGGGTAGTTCTGCTCGTGCACCCTAAATTGTCATGAGATATATGCTTCTACCCTCTGAGTCTGCATCAAGATGCCTCCTAAACCTGCCAATGCTGCATCTGTGTAAACAACGTACGTCCTGTCACTGCTCGAAATAGTCAAAACCGACGTTGTAGTCAACTTAGTCTTTAACGTATCAAAGGCCTTCTGGCACTCTGTATTCCAAATGAACTGTACACCCTTCTTCGTAAGGCGTGAAAGTGGCATCGAAATCTTCAAAAAGTCTAGGATGAACTTCCTGTAATAACCGGCTTATCCAAGAAGCTTCGAATCTCTGTCACCATCTTCGGCGGTTCCAAAATAAGAATTGTTTTAAACTTAGCTGGATCCACTGCCATGCCCTCTCTGCTATTGACGTGGCCGAGAAATCTAACTTCTGAAAACCAAAACCTGTATTTGCTGAACTTGGCATATAACTGGTGCCCCTGAAGAGTCTGCAATGCTACTCGTGTTCTGCCTCTGATCTCAAAAATATGAGGATATCAAACTGGCCCATGAAGGGAGGGAAAAACCCGGATCCCCACATTCATGAATATCATGGGTGCATTAGTCAACCCGAATGGCCTGACTAGAAACTCTAAAGATTCATATCGAATTAGGAAAAACGGCTTTGGAAAAATTCATCTTCCGAACCCGCAACTATGATAACCAGAACGAAGATCAAACTTCGAGAAATACTACGCTCTCTGCAACTAATCGAACAAGTCATCAATCCTAGGTACTGAGTACCTATTCCGGATAGTGACCTTGTTCGGCTCTCCAAAATAAATGCATAATTTCATATTACCGTCCTTCTTCTTCACGAAGAGGACCGATGCGCCCCACGGAGAATAACTCCTACAAATAAAACCTGAGCTGACAACTCGTCCAACTGGGTCTGAAGCTCCCTCATCTCAGCTGGTGTCATACGATAGGGTGCGCGGGATATCGGGACTGTGCCCAGCTGCAACTCAATGTAAATATCAACCTCTCACACAGGAGGTAACCCAGGTATGTTCTGAAAGACATCCTGATAATCTGAGACAACTCTAGTCTCTAATAAATCAGAACTCTGATCCCGTCACATCCCCTCATCGATGAACGCCAGGAGTGACTCCGCAAAGTGAATGCCCTAAGAAGTGGCCACAATCATCTCAGACCCATTGGATGCTTGCACTCTGACTATCTTCGTCAAAACAGTCAGAACTAATATGGCAGGATGATAACCAATCCATAACAAGGATAACATTAAACTCGGACACATGCAACACTATCAAATCTATAACAAACTCCGACTCACCTAGACTAATAATACACATCCTACAAATGCTCTCCAGAAGCGATACCCCACCTAAAGGGATGAAAAACCGATAATGGAATGTCTAGGGGCGGAGCTACGATTTGGAGTCTAGTCATAAAAGCATACGAAATGAAAGAACACGAAGCTCTAGAATCAAAAAAAAAACGGGCGGGGAAAAGGATTTATGAGGGACGTACCCTCCATAACTGATTTGCTTGCTCCATTATCATGCAGAACTACTGCATATACTCTACCGATGGATGGATACTGCTCTGTTGCTGGTGTTGGAGAATATGGGACAATCTGCCCCTGGGGAACCTCCTGAACTGCTAGAACATGCCTCTCAGTCTTCTGTTGCTAGTGATTCGGACCATTTCCCTTCTGATCTCTTGTTGGTGTACTGCTACACTCAAATGCCTGGTGCCCGGCCTTGCGGCAGTTATAGCAAACTCCCCGGAACTTACGCTGCTGACGAGCTCTCTGATTCTGTTGGGATCCCTTCTTATGAGGGCCCTGCTGTTGCTGAGGTCCAGACCAAGGTCTCTTGTTCCTATCCTTGTCTCCGGGGTGCCCTTTCTTGTTCTTCTGAAACTTAGTCGTCCCATTTTCTTGAGAAATGACTTTTCTAGCTACTGATGGTGGTGGTGCAATATGATTCGCCACAAGCTCCTCAATTGCTGTCATCCGGGCAATAAGAGGAGCCATGATGTCCACCAAATACTGAGGATCCTGCTGCGGCTCGGGTGGAGTCTGCTGAGGCTCGGATTAAGCCGGCTGCTGCTCAGATGGAGTCTTTTGTGACTCTGCCTGCCCAGCTCTCCGAGTACGAGGCCTACGACGTCCTGTCATCTTTCTGATTATAAGAAAATAAGAGTTGTGAGCCAAAATAGACGTCTATAAATAGCGTATCATGATACAATTTTCACATCATATAGTATTTGCACAACTGTTTGAATTTATACAAAATTAGTTGTCAAAAAAAAATTCTCAAATTTTGAGATATACGCATATATCGTCCTCACTCATACTAGGAAATTCTTATCGGACCCTATACATGAATCCTAAGAAACTCTATCCTAGCTCCACGACTCGACACAGGATGATCCTAAGGATACTGGAACTAGAGCTCTTGACGCTCCTGGGTTCACACAAGGCTGCAGTCCGAGGTGAAACCAAGGATGTCAAACCTGCCATGCACTACACCGTGCAATAACATGTTTCACCATCATAATTAACATCTCTCTAGTAGAGTCAACAACAGGTGTAGGTACAAAAGCAAGTAATAGATAATGCAAGAGGTACTGATGAAATGAAAGAGATCAAAATGATATTTCATCATCCAACATATAGAAATACAAAGTCAATATCTGAAATGAATAAACTGGAGTTCTTATCAAATCTCAAATACAATAAGTCTGAGTAAAGGAAATAAGGCACACAGCCTTTACAACATCTAGAATAAAGTCCTCAAACATCTAAACAAAGTCTACTGTGGAGCTCCAAAATAAAACATATCTAAAAATAGTCAGCTGAACAATAAAGCGGGTCGCCTTCAACCTGCGACTCTCCGGGCTCCTGGCTCGTTACCTGAAAGGGGGAGGGACAACGAGCGTCAAAGCGCTAGCGAGCAACATCACAACCAACCCCAAGGGAAAGGGCTCGTTGTATACAGAAAATACAATTATTACATAATAGTTAAAATCATTACTCCTAACAAATAATGGGTTTTAGCATTTAGGAAATTACAACACGAATACAAGAAACAAAAAATAAATAAAACTAATACAAACCCGTCTCTACCGATAAATGAAATCATGACAAGGCCACCACAAGTGTCATGCAAACTCACATGAGTGTCATGTCCGAAAACGATTAAGTGTCCAAAACATAGACTATATAAATTAAACGTCCAACCTATGGACTGAAAGTAACGAGTGTCCAACGCATGGACTGAATATAACCAATGTCCAACGCATGGACTAAATCTAACCAATGTCCAACGCATGGACTGAATATAACCAATGTTCAACGCATGGACTAAATCTCACCAATGTCCAACGTATGGACTGAATATAACCAATGTTCAACGCATGGACTAAATCTCACCAATGTCCAACGTATGGACTGAATATAACCAAAGCATGTCCAACACGAGGACTGAGTGGAATGAGTGTCCAACACAAGGACTGAATGGAATGAGTGTCCAACACGAGGACTAACTGGAATGAGTGTCCAACACGAGGACTAACTATAAAATTATACAAAGTGTAAGTGTCGCTGGAATGAGTGTCCAACACGAGGACTAACTGGAATGAGTGTCCAACACGAGGACTAACTGGAATGAGTGTCCAACACGAGGACTAACTGGAATGAGTGTCCAACACGAGGACTAACTGGAATGAGTGTCCAACACGAGGACTAACTGGAATGAGTGTCCAACACGAGGACTAACTGGAATGAGTGTCCAACACGAGGACTAACTGTAAAATTATACAAAGTGTAAGTGTCGAATATATATATACACAAAAGATACACATAATCTCATGTCACACGTGCCTCGTTGTGCGGATCGGTGCTTGTGTCAAAAGTCAACTCACATGTACAGATAAATAATAAATCACTAAAATCTAACATTAAATAATCGAGGCAACTCCTCGAACACACAAAAGTATGCACCAAAATTAAAACATGCACAAACAGTGCGGCGGTCGACCGCAGAAACCACTCCGGTCGACCGCGCATAGGGCAGAGACGTTCTGCTCGACAGAACGCCCAGCGGTCGACCGCCGCGTCACACGCGGTCGACCGCGAAATGAACAGAAGCTTTTTCCAGATTTCTGTTCTGCTTCGAAATCGATCCAAACAATACACCCATGCTTCCAAACAATATATTACACATTCTAATACATATGAATCATCGTATAATAACATCTAGCATGAAAACAAAAATCATCACTAGGATTTGTGAACTTCTATACACATGATTTAAAAGTTATAAAACAGTAAACTTGCATCAAAACTCAGAGTTCAAAAACAATTTTTCAGATCCGGATCTATTACAGAAAAGAAATTCATTTGGTGAGGTTATTTTCAAACTGAAATATTGGATTTTCGCATCATATGCTACAAGAACTATACTTATATGTAAACTAGCATTTTAGGCTCAACAAATCTCAATAAAATCATTAGAAAACCCATAAAAACGTGGGTGAAGGGCTGGGCATATTCTAACTGAATCAGTGTGTAAAACATAGAAACTCTCAACTGGTCAAAATTCTCAGATTCTCACTATTTGCCTATGTGCATGTTTTGTGTATTTACACTCATATATTCACAAATATACATTGAATTGATCTCAAATCAATTCCTATCATACTAAAATATCAAAATACATTATTTTCACTATATAACATATTTATAATTATTTATCACACTATATTCAAATTTTTGGGTTTTACAACCGATAATGCCAAAAACCTTTCCTTACTGAAATTTTTATGAATCTCTAATTGTTACACAGTCGCCAATACTATTCGAGTTTGTGAAGGTCCAATTAGAAAGGGTACCGCAGGTTTGTTTTCATCTTTCTGGTACTTTTTGAAGAAGTGGAGAGAGAAGCAGCAGGAAGTTCAGGAAAATCGGCCAGACAGACTGGCGGTCGACCACGAACGTGTACAAAAGGGCAGTAGGATTCGGAGCTGAAGGCGGTCGACCGTGGCGGTTGACCGCGAGGACCCTGTAGGAGATTATCTCTTAGGAAATCAGTTTGGTCGACCATCGCGGTCGACCGTGAGTTTCTATGTAGCTGATTTGTTCTTTGTCGGGAGTGTTCGGTCGACCGCTGTGGTCGACTGCGATACCTGCGATGTCGACCGCCGCGGGCGACCGCAGGTTGTTTGGGCTGGGTTTTTGGTTTTTGACCCGGTTTGTTTCTTAGTTGATATATAACCCTAAACCTAATTAATTAGGGTTAAGTAAGGACGATTTTGAGCAGTCTTTTAGAGAGGATTGCTGCATCCAATTATGGGAGATTTGTGAGAGATCTAGAGTTTTGTTTTAGGGTTTGATCGGTGAGATTTGCAACTCTATTTGTATTCTCTTGATTTCTAATAGTAAGAACTCCTCCCTCCTTGCCCCGTGGACATAGCCAAACCACGTTAAACTCGTTGTCTTGTTGTGGTATTGTGTTTGGCTTATTAGTTGTGATTTATCTCTTGGATTGTTCGTGTCGCTCCGAGAAGCTTCCACCGCGCACAACACTTTTATCTTCTTTAATTGTGTGATTTTAGTGGATTTTTTTCAATTTAATTAAGTTTTTAACTAAGGCTAATGCAATTGGATTATTAATTGAATTCAACTTTCGAAATTTGTAGGTAATTTGGCTCTATTAATTTTTTAATTACCAAAAGTTAACCTATATTTAAAGGTAGTGTTGCAGTCTTGGTATATAACCATTATTTGCATTCTTATGTTTCATAGCATTTACAATCAGCCATGATTAATGTGAACGATTCAAACATGCTTCACATCTAAATTGACCAACCTTTTAAGAATTTTGTTCTCTATAGGTTAATTACAAAATATGCTTAGAAACGAACATTTTATATTACCTTTGAATTGATTGTAACATAAGTAAGCAATTCATATCAATATTAGCCTTAAAAAAGGAAAATTATTTTCATATTCTCAAAAGAGATTTTTCTCTTAAGATGTGCAATAATTCTCCGGTGTGCAATTATTTAATTATGTTGTATGTCGCATAATTTGATTCTAAGCTTCACGCTTTGCTAAGCACTCTTCATGGATTCAATACAGGAAAATAAGTTTCCTTTTCATTTTTTTGGTGAGTTTATGTTGTTTGGGATTTTTTTATCGAAATGTGCTTATTTAAAAAAAATAGTACATGGAGTCCTTTTGTTCAAAGCATGTGGAAGTTCTTAAGAGTGTGTAGGCTGAGATAACATTTAAGGTGACTGCAGAGGTTGTTGAGAGAGGATTGTTTCTATAAGATGGAGAGTGAAGTAATTTGATTTATTCCTGGAAAAGGGTATGTTGTTTCATCCATTAGTTGTAAGTTTGTGTTATATTTTTCTGTATAGATGTCTTTTCTTGCTCATTTGGAGTTTAATCCCTAGAAATTATTTAGTTTTTTGTATTTATTTTAAAGTTAATCTAAACTTGGATACCACCGTTATTTTTACACGATCAAAGTTAAACTTTTGAGAACTTTGGGATCTTTTTGGGCAAAAAGTAAGTTTGGGGTATTGAGGTTCAATTGGTATAAACTTTGTGATATTAAAGTGAAATAACCATTTGTTTTATTTTAGTTCCTTCTATCAAGGCTTGAGAACAGTAATTATATCTTAATAGATTATTTTTAATGATATTAATGCTCTTTTTCTTGCAAGCAAATTAACTATTTTTGTAGATAAAAATCCTTTAAAAAAAATCATATTTTAAGTTATTTTATGAGGCGGAGGTATGTGCCGTTGGTTTTGGTTATTTGTTTATTTAATTATGAGGAAATTTTTTTAGATTCGGAGTTATTTGTTTATTTAATTATTGATAATCATATTTTATTACAATTTTATACCCTCATTATCTATTTTATATGAATAAATATACCACTAATAATTACTTTTATCTTTAATTGTAGGTTAATAAAGAATAAATCCCAAAAATCCCATCTCTCAACAAATGCCCTTGAGTAAATGAATGAATAAGAGAAATTCAAGAAGCCAAATGAAATATTTGAATTTTAAAAGCCCAAAAGCCCAAATATCCCAAATATCCATGAGCTCTCATTTGATTGCTGTAGAATTTGAATTTGACTTAGATGCAAAAATTAGGATTTTAATTTTCACATGAATCAAGGACCGGACAATGAAGCTGCTGTGTTGGATGAAGTGGGCCGGATTTCATTTTTTTTAAAAAAAACAAATGAAGACATGGGCCGGACTGCAGACCTGAATTTTTTTCTCCAAATGCCAGACGTTGATGCAGCTTTGAATTTTTATGGGCCGGACATGATATTCATTTCAAAATCAAATAAAATGTGGACTTGGATGCAGACTTGTACCGGACTTGGATCTAACATGAGTGGACCAGGCTTTTAATTGCTGCAGAACTTAATTGGATCGGATTTGGATTTTAACACAAGTGGACCGGACTTTGGAGTTGGTTTTTAACATAATTGGGCGGGACCTCTTTTGCTGCAGATTTTTCTTCATTGAATTTTGAATGGGCCGAAATCAAATATGATTTGCTGCA
This sequence comes from Asparagus officinalis, assembly GCF_001876935.1. NCBI lineage: Eukaryota > Viridiplantae > Streptophyta > Magnoliopsida > Asparagales > Asparagaceae > Asparagus > Asparagus officinalis. The sequence goes on from NC_033798.1 coordinate 14,894,443, forward strand.
GATTTGGATGGAGACCGGATTTAATTTTTAAAATCATGAATGGCCCCTCCTATGTTGGGCTAGAGAAGAACAAAAAACAAATTTAAAGGTGGAGATTGTTGCTTGGGGCTCAAGACAAATCCAATGGCTCATATTCATTGAAGATTACTATAAATAGGGGTAGAGAGTGAGGGGTTAAGGGTGTGAAAAATTTTGTAAACTCCTTTTGGAGAGGATGGCTACTCTTAATTGAGAAGGCATTCCAAAAATTATAACTTTAGTTACAATTAATAAAAATAATTTTTTCCTCTTTAAATTTGTTCTTTCTCCTCTTTGTTGAATGATGAGGATGAAGATGAAGAGCAAATTGAAGGTTTGCATTTCTTTTCTCTTTTATTTCTTTTTAGTAATTTCTTTATTATTGCTTATTAGTTAGATTTAAATTCATGCTTGTAGTGTAGATTTATTTTCTTGTCTTTTTTATTTCTTTTTTGCACTTTAATTTGTAGAGTAGATTTATTTTTCTTGCATTTAATTTTTGTAATTTATTTTGTAGTTTAGATTTTTATTTTCTTTGTAGTTAGATTTATTTCTTGTTCATAGTTTAGATTTTTATTTTTTTTTTATTTTTGTAATTAGTTCTTTTTCTTGTTTTTATTTCTTAAAGATGTGAATTTAATTCTTGTAGGAAGTTTAGAATTATATGAAACTAGTCTAATTTCCTTTATATTGTATGAATTATTCTCTTGCACTTAAAATGTTCATGTTTAGGATAATCAACTAGAGAACTAATTGGTAGAAGAAGAATTTGATAATCTATGCTTATCTTAAATGGTTTGATAGGTTATGCTTATGAATTCTAGGATTATTATCATGTTGTTGTTCTTATCATGAATAGTAATTTTGACTTAGATGATAATTTGATAGGTTATACTTTCCTTAAATGGTTTGATAGTCTATGCTTAATAAATCTATGTTGAAATATGATAAAAAGAGAATAGTTTATATTTTGTAATTGAAATTGGTTAGTGGATTATATTCTAGATTTCTTACCTCTTTTGAATCCTCCATCTTGACTTTCCTTAAAATTTCTTTTCATTCTTAGTTTATTTCTTGATTTTATTCATTCTTCTTTCTTGCCTTGTGATTTCATTTATTCTTTGATTCTTTCTTCTCTAAAATTCAATTTATTATCTCTTGCACATAAATCAAAACAACCACTCATCAAAATCATACTTATTCTTTATTCCTAATTGTCACGCACAAAACATAAGAATCATTTCTAATAATCTCTTAAAATCACCTTCCTCGTGGGATCGATATTTTTATACTATAACTTGATCAATTGTGCACTTGTAATTTTGGTACATAATTATGCCGCATCAATTATGTTATGAGGTATATTTTTATAGACAAATTCGCTCTTTCTTTGTCATTTTATGAGGTATATTTTTTTGTTATTTGTTTATTTAATTATGAATATCAATAAATAATGATTTGAGTTTGTGTTTTCATTGTTGTTTGCAAGATAAAGATTTGGAGTTTTGAACGTTGTTGTTGGCTTGAACGCTTTGATGCACAAGACTTAAATCTGCTGGGTGAAGAAATGCAAAGATGTACATTAAATGTTTGTAAAATTAAATGGCTGAAATATGACAGTAAATGCAAGCTAACATGTTGCTTTTGGCTGAAATTTGACATAGTTGATGCACTCTAATTTGACATAGTTGATGCTAATTTGACAGATTTAAGTTCTTCCATGAAAATAGCTCATCCTATCTTAGATTGTCATTTTTTTCTACTGCTGTTTTGGACTGTTATGGTTTTTTTTCTACAGGTTGGTAGATTGCTTACTCTTTCATTAACAAAAGGAAAAAAATGAATACAAAAGGCAAAGATAGAATTAAATTTTTTTCTGCCTATACAAGTGTATTTTTCTTTTCTTTCTATATAATAATTTTTTCTGTTTCAGATCTGTTTGTTTATTTGTTTATCTTTACTATTGGTAAGTGATGAACTCAATATAATCTCACTAGAATGTATTTCTCTTATATTATGTTTTGTTATTTTTCTCCAATAGCAATGCATTTCACTTCAATATTTTTGTTCCTTCTTATGTTTATATAGAGTACGTGAAAGTTGCATTTTATTTAACTAAATGAGTACTTCTTATGTCATATTCTTATGGTTTGATGATGTTCTTAAATTGCAATCATATACAATTTTCTTACACTGACTTTATTTTTCTTATGGTTTGATGATGTTCTTAAATTGCAATCATATACAATTTTCTTACACTGACTTTATTTGATTTAGGTATTACATTGTCTCTTATTTCTTACACTGACTTTATTTGATTTAGGTATTACATTGTCTCTTATTTTCGTCAGGTGGATGTCATACACGCCTTATATGATAGGTATTATATTTTTTTTGTTTTTTAACATTTCACTTTTATTTTACCAATTTCTTTAGAAAGTTATCAACGGTTTAAATATTGATATGACTCGCACAAAATGTTCAAATATTATTTTCCCATGTTTACATTTTTCCAAACCTTTCATTTTTTTTAAGTTTACTCATTTTTGGTACTTTTTTGACATTTCAGTTTAATTTTAAATTTTTTCTACCTTATAAATAATAAAATAACTCCCCCCATATTTCTGAATACCGTTTTTACACATTTACATTTTTCAAACTATATATGATCTTAAACTAGGGCTGTCCATAGGGAAGTTAAGGAAAACTGAGTGAAGGGAAGAGAAGGGAAAGGAAGGGAATGGAAGGGAATTCCCTTCCCCTTGGTTACACCTAGGGCTGTCCATCCGGCCCGGCCCGGCCCCGGGCCCGGTTTAATTTTTTTAAGAATTTTTTTTTATTTTTTTTAAAATTTTAACAAAACCATAAATCATAAATTATTTTAACAAAACCATAAATCATAAATTATTATAAAAAATATCATAAATGTAATTAATAACTTGAAATGAAATAACATAAATTACAAGTACAAAAAATGATAAAAATAACTTCTTTATTAATAATCGGTAAATCCTTTACAAGTATAAATTTATTTCGAAATTCGTCGCATCACAATAGATGAGTACATCCCAACTAGGTTGGCACCTACTCACCCATATCACTATCATTTGCAACTTTTTTCGAAATAATTTAATTCAAATTTAAAGCTAAGAAATAAAAATTACAATTTTATGAATATTATCTAATCATTATATCTATCTGCTAGTCCCAACTCTTCAAATTTATCTTCAATCATAGCAATCCGTTCGATGCCTTGTGTTCGCTTCTCGTATCTCCACCAATCCTGTAAGCACATCACCGCTTGTACAGTATACGGATCTAAGCATGTCCTGTGGTCGTCGATCAAACGTCCTGCTGTGCTGAAAGCGGATTCCGAGGCTACAGTCGAAACCTGCACTGATAGTAAGTCACGAACCATGGTGGAAAGTATAGGATATGAAACTGATCCATATACTTTCCACCATTGCAAAATATCTAAAGCATTTCCTTGACATCTAACTAAAGAAGCAGAAAAATATTCATCTATTTCAGAAACATCTAATCCTGATGAAGTTCCAGATCCACCAGTTAGTTCAGCTACCATTGCATACCTATCAAAACTTACACTTTTACCTCGACCTGTGCTCGAAGCTGAAGGTGCCGAAGCTGAAGACTGTTGTGTAGCTACACCATATCTAGCTGCATACTCATCATATAAGGTTTGAAAATAATTTCTAATAGCTAAATAATGAGTAGTAGCAGTAAGGGTGGATCCATCATCTAAGTCTATAATCTGTCCACCATACAATGATTGTAACAAACTTCGAAGGCCAATTTCCTTCAAGCATGGATCAATAAGAACACCAATACCAAAAATATGAGGAATAGGCCTAAAATACTTATTAAATTTACTCTCCATTTCAAAAATTATACTTCCAAAAATATCATCCATACGATATTTTGTAAAATTTTTTTGAATATTTAAAATTTGTAAAGCAGCTAAAGTAATAGTTGGATAATAACAACCAGATAATAACATAGTAGCATCATAAAAAACTTGTAACATCTCATTTAATTTACATATAACTGTCCATTCATCTTCAGTTATTCCATAAGCACTACCAGAGCTAGAACTAGAAGCATAAAAATTTATAAAATCATTTATAATTTCTTTATATTCTATTGCTACAGATAACATTGCATAGGTGGAATTCCACCTATGGTCAACATCTTTTGGAATTAGTCTAGGCTTATAATTTTTTCTTTTACAACATTGTTTCCATCTTTTAATTCTCATTTCAGAAGCATTATGCATATTAGTAACTGTTCTAACTTTTTCTATCATGGGTTTAATTTCAGAAAATGCACTTTGAACAATTAAATTTAAAATATGACAGATACATCTAACATGAAAAAGCTCACCATGACATGGCAATGACAAAGTTATTTTCAGAAAATCAACAGCTACATTATTATTACTTGCATTATCTAGTGAAAGAGTAAATATTCTTTGATCAATTTCTAGTTTCATAAGTTCTTCAACAATTAAATTTGCAACATTAATACCAGTGTGTGACTCTTCAATTGCAATAAAAGAAACAACTCTTTTAAACATTTTCCAACTTTCATCAATCCAGTGTGCTGTTATACATAAATAACCAGTTTGCACTCTAGATGACCAAATATCAGAAGTTAAAGAAAATTTGCAGTTTAAATTTTTAAAATAAGAAATTATTTTTCCCTGTTCCTCAACATAATATTTTAAAATATCACGTTGACAGGTTTGACGAGAAAATTTTGTAAATGCAGGATAAAAACCATCTCTAAATAAATCTTCAAATTCATCATCTTCTACTAATTTAAAAGGAAGGTTTTTAAGAACAATAAACCTGATTACGCATTTCCGGGCTCGGGCAGCGTCATAATTCCAACTGCCGAGGGTACCTGAAGAGGATGATTGGGAAAGCATAGACTGCCGGATATCACCTTGTAGATTTTGGCCTTTGTTGTGTTTTTCAATATGCCGTTTGAGATGGTTGGTGCCGCTCTTATGATGAGCTTTGAATATCTGGCCGCACAACGCACATTTCGCATTCTGAGAGATGATCCTACCGTGTTCATCCTTGGTGACGTCTATCTTCTCAAAAAAATTCCATACATCAGACCTCGGCCTTTTTGGAGCTCTTGGTGCCGTAGATTCGTCGCCACCAGATTCAGGATTAACACCGGTAGGATGAGGAGTTGTTGTAGGAGGACTCATCTCTGGATCGGTAGGAGTTGCATGTTGCTCTTCATAATCAGACCCAGAAGCCATTTGTTGGAAGTATTAGAAAATACAAAAGATTATAGGATAGTATATTAGTATGAGATAGTATAAGATTGTATAAGAGAGTAGTAGAGAGAGAAATAGATGAGTTTTGTTGTGAGAAAATGAATTGAAACCCCCCCTCTATTTATAGAAGCAGCCCCCTAGGTAAATGACCAAAAAACCCTCGAAAAATAGCCGTTTTTTGACCGTTTTAAGGGGCAAAACGGTCAAAAGACCAAATCTGAGCCTTTTAGCCATCATTGGCCAGCCTCGCGTGAAGGCCCGCGGCCCAGCCCGGCCCGGGCTCAGGCCGGCCCCGGGCCAGCCCGGCCCGGCCAGCCCGGCCCGGCCCGGCCCGGCGGCCCGCCGGCCCGGCCAAACGTCACATTGCTGACGTTCGGCCCGCGCCGCTGCGGCCTGCGGCAACGGTCACGTCTGTGACCCGTTTTAGGGCCGGCGCCCGCGGCCCGCGCCATTCGATGCCAGGTGCCCATTTTTGGGCACTACTTCCGGCGCCCGGGCGGGCCCGGACGCTGGGCAACTCGCCAACGGCGGACCGGCGCCCGCGCACGGACCCGGGTTTTGCTCCGGCGTTTTCGGGCTCCGCGGCCGGGTCCTGCGCACGACCGGCGCCGGCCCGGGCCGGGCCGCGACACCGGGCGGGACACCGGGCCGGGCCCGGGCTCCGGGCTTTTTGGACACCCATATCTTAAACTGATTCAAAATTTTCAAACTTTCTAATTTTCCAAACTATATATACAACTTAGATTGTATTATTTCTGACTACTTATATATTATTACTATTTTATTTTGTATGCTTTTGCTACATTAATTTTTATATATTAAACAAATCTGTGCATCCCAGGGACCTAAAACTAGTATAACATAAAACAGCTAATCTTCAATGCGGTTCACGTTGATATAGATAGCTACCAAAAGACGTTTATTATAATACATCTATTATATAGTTCCCAATATTTTAAGATATCATTTCTGCCGTTTTCGAAGCTGGTGATTATCTTTTCTCATAAAAATAATCTTTAGTCCCCTAACATTGTTGTCGGTTTTGGTGAACTTAAAAAACAATTTAAAAAAAACTGGATTCGGTCTCGGGCTTTACAATCCCAGTCAAAACCCGACCCGTTTCGAGCCCTATCTAAACCCAAGGAGCCTCTCCCCCAAAAGCCTCCTTCACCCGCCATGGCTCTCCCCCTGTCATCCTCCATCTTCCCCTCTTCGTCAACTCCATCCCTCCCTTTTACAAAAACACCCTCGAAACTTTTTCCCTTTACATTCTCCCCCCAAAACATTAATTTTCTTACACGCCGCGCTCTCCCCTCTCTAAAGGCCACGCTCGCCGTTGACTCCCCTCCCGCTGCCAACGCCGGCGGGGGAGGAACGGGGAGAGTGCTGCTGGAGGTGAAGGATCTGAGGGCTGTGGTCGCGGAGTCGAGGCAGGAGATCTTGCGTGGTGTTAATCTCACTATTAACGAGGGCGAGGTATTGAGTTTTGGATAGTTTGATTTGATTAGGTTTTTGATTTTTTTTTTGTTGAAGTAGTGGTTTTTGATGGGGTTTGATGAAATTGGATTAGGTTCATGCGATTATGGGGAAGAATGGATCAGGGAAGAGCACGTTCTCAAAGGTGGGTTTTTTTTTCTTTATGATTGATATGTGGTCTCTGTTGATATTTTTGAGTGTTTTAATTTCTTCAAGTGTGTGGATTTGATCTATTTGTGGCTTTGATTGCTAGGAGAAGTGATTAGGCTTCTCTTTTACACTAAGAGATTAGATAATAAATGTGTTTATTGGCAGGGAATTAGCTCCTAGCGGGGATAAAATGAGAGAGAATTGTTTGAGATGATTGGTCATGTGCAATGGAGTTCATTAAATGCACCAGTTGAGAGGAGTGACTGATAGGATCATAAATCTATAATTAACGGAGAAGGAAAAACTAGATATAGGTCTAAAGAGGATTTTGTTAGACGCCATTAAAAAGAATATGATAATGGTTAACTTAGTGAAGGAATTAGGCTAGGAACTGAGTGGGTAGTAGAATTCATATATTCTGACCCATAAAGTTTGGGATAAAACGCTTTGCTATTCTTGTTGTTGGTTTTTTTTTTAATTGTGAATTCTTGATAGTAAATCTATATTACCCATAGTAGGAGCTGAATCTTGTTTCAGAAAACAGGCTCACACGGGCTTTCTCTAGTGAAACATCCCAGAGTTAAGATGATTTTATACTTTAAGAATGTTTTTTTGGCTTTTGCCTAGGACCTACATGATTTAGGTAGATTCCATTAAGAACTGGACCTATAAGAGTTGTGTGTGCCAAACGATTTGGAGTCATGTACAGGGTAGAAAGATATATAGGAGGTCCTCATTGCTGATTGACAGTTTTTGGAATTAGCACTGCTGATCTGTAAATATTTTCTAAAGTTGTCTTACCAAGGGAGCCTATCTTATGAAGACTTTTGGAGCCATGTGTTATAATTATGGAACTCGGGAAATTAAAAACCATAAAGAAATGTGCGCATGTGAAAAAGAATGTTTAGAGCATGTGCACAACATACATGCGAAGAGTGTCTAGAGAGTGGCATTTACGAGAAATTGAATTTAACATCAATTGAGGGTTTTGTGTGTGCGCGCGCGCGTCTGGAGGGTTGGTTGTGGTGATTTGGAGATGTAGAATAAAGACCAAAAGGGTATGTAATCTAAAAATACAATGTAATCCTAATTGAAGGTATATCTACGACTATGATAGAAACGACAAAAAGGAGTTTGGGTTTAGGCTTTAAAGAAATTAGTAAGCTGCTAGTTCATCTGAAGAGATTGCAGTTATTAAAGTTGAATGAAAGGAAATGATTCAAACACCAATCTCTAGCTAACTGGGTTGAAACTCTTTGTTTCTTGTACATGTAGTCTGCTTTTGTCCATTCCGATGTAGGATTTGCTTCCTTGGACACAAAGTATACGTAATCTGTACAACATACTGACAGAAAATGTCGCTGAAGTTACATGTGAAGGCTTTTAAGGAACATTTCATCTCTCATTGGCTTTTCCTAAATGTCTGTGTTCAAAATTTTCAAAGGCAAGACTTCTGTTTCATTCCTACACTGCCTCACATCTTTATGGCAGTGTTGCATTGTTTTTTAGCTTACCTCATTGATCAATTTGAATATTGACGATATTTTTTCTATGACCTTTTAGATTATTATAGCTCAACACTTTGTATCTGCTGCACCTCATTTAAGGCGTCAAGTAAATCATATTATCAAGTTTACCTAGCTTTACAAAGTGTTGAATGAGGCCTTATTTATTACAGGTTCTTGTTGGGCATCCAGATTATGAAGTAACAGAAGGTACTGTTGTCTTCAAAGGTGAAAACCTGCTTGAACTGAAGCCAGAGGAGAGGTCTCATGCCGGTCTCTTCATGAGTTTTCAGACCCCAGTTGAGATACCGGGTGTGAGCAACATGGACTTTCTACTTATGGCAGCCAACGCTAAAAGGAAAAAGCATGGGCAACCAGAGCTATCTCCTCTTGAGGTGTGCATAAAGTTCTCCAATTTGACTTTCTATCCCTGTTACATTAACTAAAATTCAATTTTCTTCTCTTTTTGAAATTGTGGAATTCTGAATGCTATGTCATGCATTCCTTGGCGCCTTGCATCCAATTTTGGTTCACTGAACTCTGATTCTGCTTCAGTCATGTTCTTTATGGATACATATAAGTGTTTAATTGCTGACAGCAACACATGTTTTTGTTTCTATGGGTGCGGGAACTTTGTAATTCACAAGTTGTTTTTCTCTTCTTTTTCCTTGTTTGCATAAGGGCCATATTCTGGTCTTGCACCTAGTAGCTCCCATAATCCAAACCCACATTTTAACCAGGTCTCAGGTTCATGAGTTCCAATTATTTAACAGTACCGTGTAGTATTTTCCCAAGGAGAGTAGAATTAAGTTTAATTGATGTTATCAACTTCTCCTATTTGTGCCACATAGCATTCTTTTCTATGCATTACATCCTTCTATTGACTAAGTTGCGTAAAAACAGTAATGGGTGAAGTTGGTGTGACGAAATCATCTAAATTCTGTTTTTGAATTGAAGCATACATGTTTACTTATTGCAATTCGCATCACAAAATTCCTCTCTTTTTTTTAATTTCCTTTTGTGGCACACCCTTTAGATATCCAAGTAGAGTTCTCTTTTGCCTTTTTTCTTGATTCTGATACAGGACTTTGGTTGAGCAAAAGCCCACTTTGTTGTGATTGATCTGTCAAAAAGACTTCTAATTAACACAACAAAAGGAGAAACCCCTACTAGAGTGGACAAACACATATCCGTCCTTTATTATACCTGGCGGTGGACAAAATTTTATCTTTTTTCCTTTTTCATGTAGCCTTTCAGCATCCTGTTTGAACCAGTTTCAAGTCACAAGTCTGTCAAATTTCTCATATATAGTTGGAAGCTTCATTTCTTAATTGTTTCCCTCAGCTTAACGTGCATTATTACCTAGAAATGGCCTGCATCTAATTCATAATAGATAATCTGGAAATCGTTAATAACTTTTACTCGTCAATTTAATGTAAGAGAGATGAAGACAAGGTCAATTTGGAGTCCTTTTTACAGCACCCCCCAAACCTCCCACGCCACCCAAAAAAAACACACACACACACACACACAACCCCTACCACCACCGCCGCGAAAAACAGGGGTCTGTACATGGAGCTGCCATTGCATTACTATTGAAATCAGCAGGACACAATTAATTGTTTCTGAGACCAACAAGGGATTATACATGTATACACAAGGAAAATGGTTTTGAGAGTACAATACGAGTTTGTAATTTGGATACAATTTATATTTCTATCCTTTATCTCATGTGTAGAATATAAAATTTTAACCTATATTATGAATCATATATTGCTTTCTTTCATTTGGTGTAAGATCATGTACTTTAGCTTGAGTTGTTTTCTTTGTGTAGTTGACTGTCAAATAATCAGCAATATACTTTCTACTTGTGCAGTTTTTTGGTTACTTAAGTCCCAAACTGCAAGCTGTGAACATGGATTCAAAGTTTTTAAACAGAAATGTAAATGAAGGGTTCAGTGGTGGTGAAAAGAAGCGTAATGAGATTTTGCAACTTGCGGTATGAATTTTGTCACTTATTGATGAGCTAAAATTCTTCTTCTAGATTATAGGAAAAGGTATTTATTTCTTACATTAGTACTCTATTAATTGCGATTTAACTTTATCAGGCATGATTGCCTTCTCGGAGAACCTGAGATAATCTTTACTAGAGTTATTTTAGAGCATCAAATGAATCTAGTCTAGAAGGTGGCATTTCAATGTTGTTTGTCTGTTCTTTGTAATCAATGGTGCTCAAATCGCTTTCCTTTGTGTCATGAGGTTTCAGGTCTGTTCGTATCAATGTAACCTGAAAAAAATTTGAGTGAACCCTTGCAAGTTACTGAGTTTCTATTTATTTGGTGAATACAAGGTTAAAAACATTGTGGACAATTGATGGGTGAATAGGAAACAGTATTAAACAGTGACAGAGTGATTTAGTTGTTACTTCAACTAGGCCTTTGTTAAAACATGGCTCAAGAACGGTTGTCCTCCAACCAAATATCTCTCCAACGGTTTCTCTTCAGAGCCACTGAGTTTTCAATTCTTCTTACTATCCTAGCTATTTAATGATGTGTTCTTATCCTTTTCTTTTTTGTCGAGGGTTTTTCTCCATGCATAGCGTCTTCAAGTCCCACACAAATGCTTGTTTGCTCATCTGATACCTAGGATTTTGGTAGTGGAACATGTGCTTAAATAATTGTTAACCACGGTCTTCCAATTAAGTGTATGTTCTCTGTTTAATAGGCTACATAAGAAGAGAGAGGTACAGGTCCAATGGAGTTTCCGTCGGGCGTAACTGTAAATTTGAACCAAGTCAATCCATGTTTCCACGACACCACCCTGAAAACAACCCTATTTGCTCCTATGAATAGTTCATGTGACCTCAATGAAGTCACGAAGAAATGGGTGCTTCTTCCTGAGTATCAAAACAATATTGTTCAACTAAGACTACTTCTCAGTGCGTATATTAATGATGTTATTTTTTAGTAAACTCAACTTCCCAGTGCTTTGATATTATTTTTGAGTAAGCTCAACTTCGCTCAAACTTAATCTCCTATGTTGTTATGCAGCTCATCCTATGAGGATTGCTGATTTTTTCAAAATCTTTTGATTAACGTTTACACTACTATCTTCAGGTTTTGGAGGCAGAATTGGCTATTTTAGATGAAATTGATTCTGGTTTAGATGTTGATGCACTTCAAGATGTTGCCAAAGCTGTGAATATGCTTTTGACACCTCACAATTCCATATTGATGATCACTCATTACCAGCGGCTGCTGGATTATATCAAGCCGAACTATGTACATATAATGGTAAGACTCGGAATTGAAGGATTAAATGCTAATTTAGTTAATGCTGGGTTTCTTCTTTGTCAGAGTTACAATTATCTTCTTAACTTATATAATAGCAAAGCAGCCTGTTATACTATGATTTCCTCCATCGCCATCTGTATGCGTGCAACATATAGTTTTTTGGACCAATTTTTTCTCCATAATAATTAAAAGTAACAAATATGTTTCTGGATTTTTTTCCTGAGATTATTGTCTGCTTTGAAGTGGTTGCCGATGAAGAAGGTTACACTTTGTCTCACTAAGTACTAGTTTATGTCTGTGCTGGCAGTATTTTTGAACTACTTGTATTACGTGCTTCTACATTAGTCTAATAAGTATTCTACTGAAAAAGTAATATATCACAGTTTGTAGAATACTAAGCATATAAATTCCTATGTTTAGGAGGATGGCAACATTATAAAGACAGGCGACAGTTCACTAGCAAAACTACTTGAAAAGGAGGGCTACAAAGGCTTTTCTGAACAATAAAACAGGTAAGAAGAAACATCCTTTTCTTTAATTACTTCCTTATGTCTGTTTATTATCTATACTACTATATTTGAAAATTTGTGAGGGTAGAAAATATTTTGAAATAAAGGAGGAATGTCCTTCAAAGCTACTAAAGGCATGAGGGCAGTTTTGTCATTTCACATGAATATTAAATCCTTCACAATTCCCTATGTACCACAAGATACTTAAGCACATTCCCTCTCTAGCAAACAACACAATAAAAAAAACTTTGAAAGTAAATATTCTATTAGAAGATACAAACCTTTCAAATAAAAATTAAAAATAAAGTAAAATGATGCAATTACAATAATTAAACCTAGGAATCTCAGAATTTCAAGAGGAAATTTTGTATAAAATCAAACTAAAGATTTTTCCTAATCATGGTATAGTTCTTAGGATAGAATACGATGGTGAACAACAAGTAATGAAGTATCTGTTTAGTTAATAAATAAATCTTTGAAAATTAGAACTTTTAAAAACTTAAAATGATGGACTAGAAGTATAAAATTAAAGAAATGACATTAACATTTATAATAAATTAAAATATATATAATTTATGTTATTTTAAAAATCAAGATTATATCTATACGTTTCTTCTTTTTTAATATAAAACTTTTGAAATATTTTTAATATCCAGCGTGTGCGTTTGCACATGCAAAGCTTCTAGTCTCCAATTAAAAGATTGAAATTTCTTTTTCATCCCATGCATAATATATATGATATGATTTCTCATGACGCATTATTCTAATTTGCAGACTTCAGAAAATGCATTGAGGGAGCAAGCACATTCTAGAGGGAAAGCATCAGCTCCTTGTCAACCATTAACAGGTTAAAGTAAAGATTTTTGGAGTTTGCCTGTTTTCTTTCCCTGGCTGCTCGCTGAATCTGGATGGTAATATGTGGGAGATTTTCTGTTGTATATCCTGTAACATCACCTCTGATCTTGTTGCACTTTGCTAGGCATCAATTTTTTGCCTATGCTTTGTTGATAGAGAGTTAGATATGAGCCCACGTCGCATAGGCTGACCTTATTTTCTGAATATTTCATCATACTTCACGAAATATTCTCCGATACTTTGAAGCCAGGTTTATCTGTGCTTAACATTATTATTATTAGTGCGAAAGTGAGATAATAAAAAGTAGCAGTTGCTACTTCCCGTGCAGTTGCTTTGTGTGTTGGGTTCATATTTTCTCTCGCATAAACTTTTGGTATGTTGTAAATAGTCGAGTATCTGCTATTGGAGTACAGAAGCGTGTTACTCAGAAACTCTCTTCGAGTGAGAGATTGATAAGACACAGGTTAACTTGATTAATATGCATTTGGTTTGTTTTTTATCTGTGTTGGTCCTATTGTAGCTTCTATGGATGCTTTTTTCAAAAGCTTTCACAATTTTGGTTGACACTACTATTGAAATGTCAAAATATTGGGCAAGCCTTTGTTACCGTTAATGCTACTGGTCCTAGTTAATTAGTGTGACGAAATATGAAATGTGGAGTTGATGAGATAGTGAAGAGCTAGTTGATGAAATGGTCTTGTGTTAAAAAAGGGGACCGCTGCTTGTGTTGATGCATGAGCTGAGGTTACATTGGAGTGAAGTCCTCTCCTTCTCTCCTTTTCTTAAAAAATACATCCGACGCATACATTTGAATTGCTTAGTTCCACGTGATTTATGCCTTGAAGAAATTGTACTAGTTTGGTTACATGTGACGCATCTTCAAGGTGTGGTCAAAACAGGCCATGCTCGAAACTTCACATGTTTCGTTCTTTTCTCGACTCACGCGGACAAAAAAAGATCAATGTAAGGGTCAATTTACTTAAGAAAAAAGAGAAGGAAAAAAAAATCTTGCTTTATGTTGTGCATTTTCGTGGCAGATAACTTTTGTCATTTGTTATAAATAAATAACGATCATATAATATGCTATGTCATTTGATATGTTTGTTGGGGGATAAGGTTTCGTCCCGCCAAAGCTTTTCTGCCGTTCGAGTTAGTGATTAACAAGGGGAATTATCACAATCTAAAATGCAGAAGATGCTTGTTAGAAAGAAACGAGTTAACTTAATCTTTTATAAATTTTATAAAGAAGGAACTACTTCCCTCGCTTGAGGTTATACGACAAGTCGTGATGTGATTAGTTGTATGTTTGCGATGGATTGGCTTCATCAATCACTAGTATTTTGCGTGAACGTTAAGGCTTCGTTTTGATACTATAATGTTTTCTTATTGTGTTTTTGTAAAAAAAAAAAAAAAACAACCATGGTATTGTGTTTTTCCTTAAAGTATTTTTAAAACACCATGTTGAGTGTTTTTGGTGAATACTAGTTTGCCCAGTTTCAACATTAGTATTAAACATGTTAGTAATATATTATATATTAATTATAATAAAATATATTATAAAGAAAATGTTATAATATTTAGTTTACATTATTATAGTATTATAAATATTAAATATAATATAATATAGTATCGTATAATGTATTATAATATTATATTATACTTTAATGTGTTATATTATATTATAATTATTACATATTATTTTTAAATAATTATATATTTAATTATTTTGGTATATCAATTTGTTATTGTCGTATATTATATTATTTTTTAAATTAATATTAGTTTATTATCAATATAATATTATATCATTATTAATAACGTTAATATTATGTTATTACTAGTATATTATTAATAAATTAATATATTGTAAATATTTTGATATTATATAATATATTATAGTTTCTAATATGTTAGAGTTTATTAATAACATTTTAATAATATATTAATAATTTATGATATAAATAAATATTACTATGTTATGAACATATTATTTTTACATCAATATATGTTAGCAATAAATTATTTTAGTATTATAAATTATTTTACTTTATAATATATTATATTATTTGTTATATAATATATTAATAGATTTACTATATATATTATTATCATATTGCTATAATATTATTAGTATATTATTGTTTTATAATTAAATATGTTACTATTATATAATATGCTATAATTACTAATTTATTATAATTTATTTATTAAAAATTAGTAGTACTATAGTGATTATAATATTAAATAGTATTAAAAGAAGAATAGAATTGGTTTTTCTTTATTTCATCAAGAATCCTCCCTTATATAAGGTGTCAAATATAGGTTTTCATAAATATATGAAGAATACCTAAATTACCCTTCATCAATTACTTTAATGAAGGCACACTAATTGTGTTTTTCCTTCAACACTCCCCCTTGTGCCAAGTCAATGTATGAAATGGTGCATGAGTTGTTGCCTCGTTAAAAACCTTGCCAAGTAACAAAACCCAGTGGGAAAAATAAAACTTGGTTGAAGGGAAAAAGTGCACCACACACCTAATACAATGGATGATAATATGTGTGTGTTGAGACTCCCCCTAAAGTCTACACATCTCCCCTAATCCGTATAATTAAGGCAGTTTAGAAAATCTCTGCATCCATATGTTTCTCACATGTTTCTCAAAGATGGCCTTAGGTAATGACTTGGTACACAAATCTGCCGCATTTTCTTCAGAGCTTACTTGATTCACTTGAATCTTGAGGAAAGCATGCTATTGCTGGTTGTATAAAAACTTTGGTGATATATGCTTTGTATTATCACCTTTGATGTAACTTAGTTTCATCTTTTCAATGCAAGCTGCATTGTCTTCATAAATACAAGTGGGCTCTTCAGTAGTAGAACTCAAACCACTAGTCCCTCGAATATGTGTGATGATAGACCTTAACTATATACACTCGCGAACTGCTTTATATAGGGCAATGATCTCTGAATGGTTCGAGGAGGTAGCTATAAGAATTTGCTTGGTAGATCTTGTCACGCCTCGCTTCCCAAAATACTGGAGAATCAGAACGTGAACAAGCCCGCGACGTATTAGATTGAGGAGAATAAATAAAAATAAACATTTCTCATCAACCTAATACGCTAAGCGTCAAGAAATAAATACAAAGACACAGATTCCCGATCACAGGTAGCGAGAATATAATAAACAACTCAGAACAGAATATCCATATCACAAGTGAATATCATCCAAGACATAATATTCGGGTCAACATGCCCTTATACAAAATTGAACAACTGAAAGCTGAAGAAATATAAAATACATCATTTAACGAAAAAGAACGGAAATACTGCAAAAGTAAACTAATACCATAACTAAGAAGAGATAACTGAACTTTGACATAACTCTGTCTGTAAGGCACTCTTGCTAAGAATATCCTGGCTCTGACACATCTCCAAGCTGGACATGTCCATCCTCTAAGTCTAACGTACACCAGAGAAAACAGGTGTACGTCAGCGTGCATGACACACAACAAGACCCTACACAGGAAGATAGAAACGGTCGAATGACCAATGCAGAACATGTAATAATAATAATAGAAATATGGTATTGAAATTCTAATAATTTAAATACAATCCACCACTATAATAATATAATAATTAGAAAAATCCAAAAATCAACCAAATAACAAGATCATGCAGCTAGTCATCCTATAATCGTCCACATAACAAGGTTATACAACTAGATAGAATTAATACTTAAAAATCTACAATACGAGACGTAGTATGTAGAGCGAAATAATCCAAAAAAGGAAACTCTCATGTATATACCATATGTCTCAAATTGTAGATAATTAAATATTAATCCCAATCTATGTATGAAAAGAAATAAAATTAGTCTGTATCTCACAAGAATTCATAATCATCTAAGTAACAAGGTCATGTAACTAGCTATCCTATAACAGATCACTGGTCCACATCTCACATAGAGTCAACGCTCATATCATTGGATAACTGACTGTTCACAAATCTCCTACGTGCATCCAATTCCGCTACACGAATCGGTCAGAGGACTACACGCAATCCGATTCCAGCCTGGTCCGAACTTAAGCATGACTCAGGTGACTACATAATTTTTACTGACTAAAGTGACTACACGAATTCACTTTAGCTCAACAAACCAATCCCAGTGACTACACGAATTCACTGGTGCGAGCCTGGAAGACACATCAACAGCTACATCCGATCACATGAACCAAGACTTCCCCATCCCAACTCTTCTCACTTTTCTAAGTCAACAATCATAACCTGAACTAGATCTCTGGTCCACCTCCTAAATTCAGTCAACGCACACACACATGTCACTAAGTCTTGTTTATGACGCACAAGGCTACTAAGTCATGAACTACTAAGGATTCTCAAACACAATAAGAAATAATAAATAAAACAACCAATCATGTACAACGGTGTCATAGCATACCACGTAATTAAAATAAGAATCATGGAATCGACGATTGTTTTGCACATAAAATATCGCGGTCAACAACCATCCATCACACGTTCATAAACTAAATTAATTCAAAATAAATAATTTTTTTGCAAAATAAATTCCTTTCAAATTAGCTTTCACCATAATTATTCTAAAAATAATCTCTTAAAATAATAAATTCATAAATTCAAAATAATCTTTTTACAAGATAAATTTCCATTAATTCAAAATAGTCTATTTTCCTAAAATAAATTCTTTTAAAAATATTTATCATTCTAAAATGATTTCCTTCTACAAAATAAATTCAAAAAATTATAATTATTCTAAAATAATCCCGTTGTCAAAATAAATTTTTTAATTTATTATAATTATTCTAAAAATACTATTTATCATATAAGTACGATTTACTTAATATTATTCATCAAATCCATGTAGATAATTATTAACAGATCTAAAATACTAATAAATAATTAAAAATATAAATTCACACGTACGACAAATATAAGAATTGAAACGAAACAAAACGGGGATCGGGATCTTACCTAGGGTTGCGTCGAACGAGTCGACTATGGTTGATGCGGTGCGTCGGCGCTGAAGGTGGAGGCAGCTCTGGACTGAGGGAGAGCTGGGCGATTTGGTGGAGGGTAGGGGCGATGTGTGAGATGAGTGGAGACGTCGGTCGGCTGCGTCGTGATGGCGGAGGAGAGGAGCTTGGAGGGCGAGCAGGGAAAGGAGGAGAGTGTTAGGCGGGTGGGGTGATCGGAACGACCAAGGCGGAGAGGCTGTTAGGCTCGACCAGTGTGGGAGATGAATGGAGGACAGGGAGAGTGGTGGTGTTGAGGAGGTAGAGATTCGCGGCTGAGACGTGGGTGGAAAGGGTGCAGGCGACGGATGGTGTGAGATGACGGGTGGCTGGCTGGCGGCTGCCACGGTGTGGCGAGCTGACCCCGTGAGTGTGACCAAGGCGGCCGCTCAGGGTATCAGAGGTGAGGCTTGCAAGAGGAGCGGAGTGCACCGTGGTGGCTCACACGTGGTGCTAGATTGATGGGAGCACCGGTGAAGGCAGTGGGTGACACTGTTGGTTGGCTGGGCGAACATCGCATTGGGCGTGTCCGCCTAGCGTGGGTCGGCGGACGTGAGAGTTTAGGCAGTGGGAGGACGATGGGGCGCGTGGAGATGTGGAGGTGTTGGATCTTGGCAGGCAGATGAGGTGGTGGTGTCATACAGCGGAGGGGTTGGGTTTAGGGTGGTTGTGCGCTCGGTGGTTGAACAACGAAAGCTGGTTCAGCAGTACGGAGTTGGCACAGAGGAGGGTGGCTTTGCGTGGCGGTTGAGAATGGGGGAGAGGAGCGGCGGGCTTGGACGGATGTAGGGCGAGGCGCGACGGTCGACGAGCGCGCTGGACTGATTGGGTCCGATTGGTGAGGGAAGCGGCCGAGCTCAACGACATGCGGCGCTTGCGATCTTATGGAGAGGGCGGAAACAGAGAGAGAGGAGGTGCCGCGAGGCGTGATGGCGAGGCTGGAAGAGACGAGAACCGAGATTAGGATCAGAAGAAAGGTGGGCGCGCTGAAAACCATCGTGAACAGGAAAGAGATACATAGGATAACATAGGATATATAATATATATATATATATATATATATCATATATATTATACTATATAATCATATATATATATATAATATTATATTATATATATATATTATATATATATATATAATAATCATTATATAACTATATATTATATATATATATAATTAGGATTAGGGTTTAGATATTTAAACAAAAATAATTAATAAAAATATGATTACTTACATTTCAAATCAAATAATTATGAGAAAATTATCTACAAAATAAAACGTACCAGTTATACTAATACAACAGATAATATGCAATAATAGTAATAATATAACAAAATTGCACAAAATAATATGTAATAATAATACAACATATTATACGAAATAATACGTAATAATAAAAATAATACAACGTATTATTCAAAATGGTATGTAATAGTATCGATAACACAACGGATTAATTCTAGAAGTTTTTACTGCATTAAGTTAATTTATAAATATCAAAATCATTTAAATAAATATAAAATTTGGACTTTTAAATTGTAGAAAATTCTAGAAAATCAAGAAAATACAAATACTCTTTTAAAAATAATAATTAAATATTTTAAAATACCAAAAAATTATTTTAACTAGTATCGAAAGTTCACGGTCATTACAGATCTCCAGGATATCACCGTGTTCCCCATGGTAAATACATAACCAGTTTGGGAGCGTCCTTTATGTGGGTCAGACAGGTACCCAACATCTGCAAAACCAACCAAAACATTTTTCGATTTTTGGTGTAGGGGGTAACGCTCTTGCCCTTAGCATTTCTTTTAGGGGTTGATGTATCATCTGTGATCCCTTTTGTCTCTCTATAGGGGAAGAACAGACCCATGTCAATGGTTCCTTTTAGGTATCTAAATATGTTCTTGATGCTATTCTAGTGACGCTGCGTTGGTCCTGAGCTAAATCTAGCTAACAAGTTCACTGAGAAAGCAATATCTGGTCGAGTGCATTGAGCTAAGTACTATGATGCGCCTATTGCACTTTATTTTCAGCGAAAGTTGATTCCATTGTCGATTCCATTAAAACTTCAATCGTTTACAGAAAATTACAATGAAAAATGAACAAATTACAACTTTCGAGAAAATAACACAGAAATCGTCTATCGAATCCTGTTTTGTGGGACTTTGCCTGTGCCGGGAGTGCTTTGACTCGTGGACCACCAAATCACAGATCGTGAGGGTGTTTAGAGATCCTTCCTTCGTTTATCGAAGTAAGGATTTGAAAACGAATATCTTATCGATGTAAGATGTTCACTCTTCCAAAGATCAAGTCTGAGCTTAGATCTCTAGGAGTCACCAAGTGATGCTTATCAAAGGGTGAAAATTCTCTCTTTCTTCCTCAAAATTAAGAAAAGCTCAAGCCTTTTCTGCTCCAATCTGCTCTCTGCCCTTTGTTTCGTGTTTAGGGAGGTATTTATAGGGGTAGGAGTGCACAATAGTGGAAACGGGGATGAAATAACTGACCACCTGACATCTCTTTAGCCGCGCCAGTCCATGCTACCGCGGCTACTGACGCGGCAGTATGGACTACCACAGCCAAAGGAGCGGTTACCACCATGTTTCATGGTGCTTGAAACTGTTCTCCCACGACCTTTAACCACCTTTTTCGTGGTTTAACTGCTTGTCCACGTCAGCACACGTTCTATTTCTGATATGCCACCACGTGGGCTTCAAAAAATCATCGTATATCTGCCTTGTAACCGCCCCTTGTAAATAGCCGCGCTATAATATACGCCGCGCGCGCTATAGCGCGCGCAACCCATAGGCACCGCGCCTTAGCGCCACCATATGCTGCCGCGCCATAGCCGCGCCACCATGGGTTGCTTGTTAGGGTATTTTGTCGTTGTATACACATTATTCTCTTCTCATCCTTGAGTTGTGTTTGGACATCTATGAGCATTTTTTGACGCCTACACACTTAGGTAGGGAAATTCAGCTCCCAACAGCTCTTCGTCATCTTCCCTTTGACGAAATGGATCTTTCTTTATATCCAAACTTCGACCGATCACGGGAGTGCTAACTGTTGGATTTAATCTAATAAATCTATTTGTGGGCACATATGATTAATCAATGTGTATTGCTATCTTTCAGGATAACCCACTAAAGTGATCAATTAAGTTGGGTTAATTTGGTATTTAAATAAGTCATGGGGTTATATGTGCAGATACCAGGTTGTAATTGTGATTTATTGAGGGGCTAAATTACAAAAGCACAACATCTATAAATAAGGGGTTATGGTCCCTAACCTAGGGTTACATTCTCTAATTCTCTACACCCCCATCTAGCTAGAGAAATTTGGATTTAGAGAAACCCTAAGGTTATACACCCCCATCTAGCTAGAGAAATTTGGATTTAGAGAAACCCTAAGGTTAGAAGATCATCAAAAACCCATCTCAAGATTTCATCTATGGATTCAGGTATAAGCTTCCGCTCTTTTGATTTATTGTTAATCTCTTTGAATTAATCATGGCTATATGGTTTTAAATCTCAAGTTTTAATTTAGATCTAACAAGTGGTATCAGAGCCACCTTGATTAATTCTTAGGGATTTAAGTTTTATTGGGTTTTTGATCTTAAATCTCTGGTTAAAGATTCAATTTTTTGGGTTCAGATGAACAGTAACGAAAATTTTCGGATGAACAGTAAAGTTTTTGTTCGGATGAATAGTAAAGTATTTTTCGGATGAACAGTAACTTTTTGGAATTTTTGGATTTTTCTTTGATTTTTTTTCTTCAATTTCTTCCAATTCTGGATCTGTTTTGAAAATAAAAATCAAAGGTTTTTTGGGTTTGTCGGCGGCGGTTTCAATTTGAAACCCTAAGGGTTCATGCGTGAAAACGTGGCGAAAATTAAGGAGGTAGTTACCTCAAACGAACCTCGCGTTCGTTCAATTTTAACCGAGCTTCGCGCTCAACGAACCTCGCGTTCGTTCTAAGGTGAACCTCGCGTTCAACTCAGGTAAGCCTCAAGCTCAATTTTAACGAACCTCGCGTTCGTTCTAAGGTGAACCTCGCGTTCAACTCAGGTGAGCGTCAAGCTCAATTTTAACGAACCTCGTGTTCGTTCTAAGACGAACCTCGCGTTCGTACTTCAGACGAACCTCGCGTTCGTACTTCAGACGAACCTCGCGTTCGTACTTCAGACGAACCTCGTGTTCGTACTTCAGACGAACCTCGCGTTCGTACTTCAGACGAACCTCGTGTTTGAACTTCAGACGAACCTCGCGTTTGTACTTCAGACGAACCTCGCGTTCGTACTTCAGTCGAACCTCGCGTTCATTTTTTTAATGAACCTCGCGTTCGTTCCCAAGTTGAACCTCGCGTTCTTTTATCAAACGAACCTCGCGTTCGTTCATTTTCAGACGAACCTCGCGTTCGTGCTTAAGTGAGTCTCGTACTCAATACAGTCGAACCTCGCGTTCGAAGTTAAGGGAACTTCGTGTTCATTATGGTTAAGCCTCGGCTTTTCATGGGTCCACTTTGGTATACTTAATTTATTCAATTAAGTTATGAGCCCTAATTAAGCTGTAAGACCCCAATTAAGTTTTTGGAAATTCAGTTGATTTAAATTAAAATTTTTTAATTTAAATCTAATTCGGTTTTTTAATCAATTACTTAATTCAAATATTATGACACTAAGGTATTAAGGTTGTCTCTCACTCCAATTGATTAATTGAAACAAGAAGTTGCCAAAGTAACCTCTCTTGTGTAGATTGTTCATGAGGAATGTGAGATGTTTGTGTGTATGCTTTCGTGTAAATATTTAATCGGCCCAAAGGAAGGTTAATATTTATTTAGACTGTATACACATCTGCGATGATAAGCGTGTGACAATTATAAGGTTTACATGTGAATAATGAATCGATCCAAAGATAGTTTCATTATTTGACATGAGTTATTGTCAATGTTTGATCATTGCAACAAGGTATCACTTACAAGTTAATATTACTGTCCAAAGACTTGATATTAATGTTGTGCCGGTATCTTGGATGGAGATTGTCATTATTTGAATTTTATTGATTATGGTTATTGATGTGAGCATTCTTTTGTTTTATTTCAGCTAATGCATCTGCTGCAACAATTTCTGCTAACATCAACTCAATTCCCATGCTAAATGGGACAAACTTCAAGGTTTGGAAAGAGAACATATTAATTGTTCTTGGCTGCATGGATCTTGACTATGCATTAAGAACTGAACAACCCCAACCTCTCAATGCGGATAGCACTCCTGATGCAAAGAAGGAGCATGAGAAGTGGGAGCGTTCAAATCGCATGAGTCTTATGATCATTAAGCGCGGCGTTCCGGAAGCCTTCAGGGGCATAGAATCCGAAGGGATTACTAAGGCTAAAGATTTCCTTGCCGAAATTGAGAAGCGTTTTGCGAAAAACGATAAGGTAGAAACAAGCACGCTTTTAGCTCGCTTGATTTCAATGAAGTATAAGGGCAAAGGAAATATCAGGGAGTACATTATGGAAATGTCTCATATTGCTTCAAAGCTTAAGGCACTTAAACTCGATCTTTGTGACGAGTTATTAGTGCATCTGGTTTTGTTGTCTCTTCCTGCACAGTTTAACCAATTTAAGGTCAGTTATAACTGTCAAAAGGAGAAATGGACTCTAAATGAGCTCATTTCATACTGTGTGCAAGAAGAAGACAGGTTGAAGCAAGATAAGACAGAAAGTGCTCATTTGGCCTATGCCTCTAAGGATAAGGGCAAGAAAAGGAAGAATGATAAGGAAGCTGCTAAGGGTCCAGTTGAGAAGAAACAACATAAGGATAATCAGGGTTGTTTCTTCTGTAAGAAGCCTGGACATGTAAAGAAGGACTGTACAAAATATCACGCCTGGCGTGATAATAAGGGTACGTTCCTTGCTTTGGTCTGTTCTGAGGTTAATTTAGCTTCAGTACCTAGAAACACTTGGTGGTTAGACTCTGGTGCTACTACTCACATAAGTGTTTCTATGCAGGGTTGCCTGAGCTACCGAAAGCCAAGTGATGTTGAAAGACACATCTTTGTGGGCGACGGACAATCGGTAGATGTGGAAGCAATTGGGCACTTTAGGTTGTTGTTAGGAACTGGTTATTATTTGGATTTAAAAGATACTTTTGTAGTACCGTCTTTTAGACGGAATTTGGTTTCTGTTTCTGTATTGGACAAATCAGGTTATTCTTGTTCATTTGGAAACAGTCAATTCAGTTTATCTTTTAATTCAAATGTTGTGGGAACCGGTTACTTGAGTATTTATGACAACCTATATTTGCTTGATACAATTGCTTCTTACAATGAATCCTTGCATGTGGAATCACGTGGTACTAAGCGTAAATTAAATAAGGAAAATTCGGCGACATTATGGCATAAGCGCTTAGGTCATATCTCAAAAGGTAGAGTTGAGCGTCTTGTGTCTGATGGCATTTTGGATTCCCTTGATTTTTCGGACTTCGACGTATGTGTTGAATGTATCAAGGGAAAACAGACCAAAGTGAAGAGATTAGGTGCCAACAGATCTTCGGATGTCTTAGAATTGATACATACGGATATTTGTGGGCCATTCCCTACGGAATCCTGGAATGGTCAACAATATTTTATATCATTCATAGACGATTACTCACGTTATGGGCACCTATATCTTATTCATGAAAAATCTGAGTCTCTGGACATGTTCAAAGCCTATAAAGCTGAAGTTGAGAATCAACTCAACAGAAGAATTAAAACCGTCAGATCTGATCGTGGTGGTGAGTACTACGGTAGATATGATGGTTCAGGTGAACAACGTCCAGGACCATTTGCTAGATACCTAGAGGAATGCGGTATCGTCCCACAGTACACTATGCCGGGTTCACCTAGCATGAATGGTGTAGCTGAAAGACGAAACAGGACTCTTAAGGATATGGTAAGAAGTATGATTGCTCATTCTTCTTTACCAGAGTCACTCTGGGGAGAAGCACTTAAGACAGCAGCTTACATTCTGAATAGAGTACCAAGTAAAGCAGTTGCTAAAACACCTTATGAGCTTTGGACTGGTCGAAAGCCCAGTTTAAAGCATTTACATATTTGGGGATGTCCAGCTGAGGCAAGGCCTTATAGGCCAAATGAAAAGAAATTGGACTCCAAAACAGTTAGCAGCTACTTTATTGGGTACCCTGATCGCTCTAGGGGCTATAAGTTTTATGATCCCACTATAAGGAATATTTTTGAGACGGGAACAGCAACATTCTTTGAGGATGTTGAGTTTGGGGGGAGAAATAAGGTTAGAGACATTAGTTTTGAGGAGGAATTGGCTTCAGATCCAATCCATACAGTTACTTTTGACAATATTCAGGTTCCTATACCTGTTGTTGCTCAAGAAGTAAATCCGGAACCTCAAGATGATAATGTTGAACAACTCCCTGTTCCAGAAGAACAAACTCAACAACCTCAAGAACCAGTGCCATTAAGGAGATCCACGAGAGAAAGGAGAAATGCTATTCCGGATGATTATATTGTATTTCTCCAAGAACATGAGGAAAGTAGTGGAATGTTAGAAGATGATCCAATCAACTTCTCTCAGGCCATGAAAAGTTCTAACTCTCAACAGTGGATTGATGCCATGAATGAAGAGTATAAGTCTATGCAAGACAATAAGGTTTGGGAACTTGTCCCATTGCCAGAAGGTGCAAAACCAATTGGTTGTAAATGGATTTTTAAAACCAAGCGGGATGCAAACGGTAATGTGGAGAGGTATAAGGCGCGTCTTGTGGCTAAAGGCTATACTCAAAAGGAAGGCATTGATTATACAGAGACTTTCTCTCCGGTTTCATCGAAAGACTCTTTCAGAATAATCATGGCACTTGTTGCTCATTATGATCTTGAGTTACATCAGATGGATGTTAAGACTGCATTTCTCAATGGAGACATTGATGAGATGATTTATATGGTGCAACCAGAAAACTTTGTGTCAGGAGACCCAAAGAATATGGTTTGCAAATTAAGGAAATCCATCTATGGACTCAAGCAAGCTCCTCGTCAATGGTATCATAAGTTTCAACAAATAGTTATCTCGTTCGGTTTTGAGATGAACATTGTTGATGACTGTGTATATCACAAGTTCAGTGGGAGTAAGTATATTTTTCTGGTTCTGTATGTGGATGACATCTTGCTTGCCACTAATGATATAGGCATGTTGCACGAAACCAAGAGATTTCTATCAAAGAATTTTGAGATGAAAGATCTTGGGGACGCCTCTTTTATATTAGGGATCCAGATACATCGAGATCGCTCTCGGGGTATTCTTGGATTATCACAAAAGAGCTATATCGATAAGGTACTTAAAAGGTTTGGCATGCAAGATTGCAGACCAGGTGACACCCCTGTTGCTAAAGGAGACAAGTTTAGTCTCAATCAGTGCCCTAAAGGTAACCTTGAAATTCAGGAAATGCAGAAGATTCCTTATGCTTCGGCTGTAGGAAGTCTAATGTATGCTCAGGTATGTACGCGTCCGGATATTGCGTACATTGTTGGGATGTTAGGCAGATACTTAAGCAACCCTGGTATGGATCATTGGATAGCAGTCAAAAGGGTTATGAGGTATCTTCAGAAAACAAAAGATTACATGCTCACATACAGAAAATCAGAGAAATTAGAGGTCATTGGGTATTCGGACTCTGATTTTGCTGGATGCCAAGATAGCAGGAAGTCTACATCAGGCTACATTTATATGTTAGCAGGAGGAGCTATATCATGGAAAAGTGTCAAACAAACACTAGTAGCTTCCTCCACTATGGCAGCAGAATTTGTAGCTTGCTATGAGGCATCCAATCAGGGAATATGGCTGCGAAATTTTGTCACGGGACTGCGCATTTTGGAAAATGTTGAAAGACCACTAAGGTTATATTGTGACAATAAATCTGCAGTAATGTATTCCAATAACAACAGGAGCTCAACTAAGTCAAAACATATTGACATTAAGTTCCTGGTTGTGAAAGAAAGGGTACAGAGTGGACAGATATCCATAGAGCACATTGGGACAAACTCCATGATAGCTGATCCTCTTACTAAGGGACTGCCACCTAAGGTCTTTCATGAGCATACTGCTCATATGGGTGTGGTATTATTTGAGGATATTATGTTTTAGTGGGAGTTTGTATTTGTGGTGCTTTATGTTTGGTTGTATTGTCTGATCAGAATAAAGTATTCAGTTAAGACACTCTGTTACATTATGTTTGGTTTTGACCTCACTAAGGAGGACCAGTTGAAAATAGACATGTACTGATCACATTGCATGTAATTTTCATGCTGCACATCCATGATTGATCTATGTCGTTTGATTGTATTGGTATATGTGACCATTGATGGGTCGAGTCACGATAAATGTGACGAAGGCCGCTTTGATCCTATATTGATATAGTCAATGGACGAGATTGTTCGGAAATACCTTTTCAGTGATAGCAATTTTTGAGCTCATAAGGTTATACACAATTTAAGGAATCATATGGTGCCCAAGTGGGAGATTGTTGGATTTAATCTAATAAATCTATTTGTGGGCACATATGATTAATCAATGTGTATTGCTATCTTTCAGGATAACCCACTAAAGTGATCAATTAAGTTGGGTTAATTTGGTATTTAAATAAGTCATGTGGTTATATGTGCAGATACCAGGTTGTAATTGTGATTTATTGAGGGGCTAAATTACAAAAGTACAACATCTATAAATAAGGGGTTATGGTCCCTAACCTAGGGTTACATTCTCTAATTCTCTACACCCCCATCTAGCTAGAGAAATTCGGATTTAGAGAAACCCTAAGGTTAGAAGATCATCAAAAACCCATCTCAAGATTTTATCTATGGATTCAGGTATAAGCTTCCGCTCTTTTGATTTATTGTTAATCTCTTTGAATTAATCATGGCTATATGGTTTTAGATCTCAAGTTTTGATTTAGATCTAACACTAACAGGATGCACTTTATCCATGTTAAATCGCCGGAGCATCTTTGGATGTATGCAGACTGGTGAATTAGTATTCCACAAGCTCGGTGTTCTAGTTCAAGGCCTAGACAGAACCAAGTTTTCCCAAGATCCTTCATCTCAAATTCGGATTTTAAATAGCTCGCGGTTTCTTGTATTTTATTAAGAGTACCTATTATGTTCATATCATCAACATATACAGCTACAATTACAAATCCAAAACATGTTTTGTTTATAAATACGTAGGGGCATAGTTCATCGTTCTTATATCCCTTCCCAATCAAGTAGTAACTCAAATGGGTATACCACATCCGTCTAGATTGTTTCAATCCGTAAAGTGAGCGTTTCAATCTAATTGCAAACGCACTCTGTGGTTTAGAGTCACTCGACTTGGGCAATGGAAGGCCATCAGGCACTTTCATATATATCTCTGAATCAAGACCCCCCATAGAGATATGTTGTAACCACATCCATAAGCTGCATTTCCAATCCTTCGGATGCTACTAAGCTCACTAAGTAGCGGAACATTATAATGTCCATTACTGGAGAGTATGTCTCCTCGTAGTCAATTCCAGGACGTTGTGAGAAACCTTGCGCTACAAGGCGAGCCTTGTATCTCAGGACTTCATTTTTCTCATTACGCTTTCTGACGAAAACACATTTATTTCCTACAGGCTTTACATTTGGTGGGGCTAGCACTATTTGACCAAATACCTGTCTTTTTGCCAGAGAATCAAGTTCTGCCTGGATTGCTTCTTTCCATTCAGGCCAATCTGCTCTTTGTTGACATTCTGCATTAGAGTGTGGTTCGATATCATCGTGCTGATAACGTATTAAAAGAAGAATAGAATTGATTTTTCTTTATTTCATCAGGAATCCCCATTTATATAGAGGGTCAAATATAAGGTTTCATAAATACATGAAGAATACCTAAATTACCCTTCATCAATTACTTTGACGAATGCACACTAATTGTGTTTTCCCTTTAACAAATAGTATATTATTATATCATTATTATATTAATCATGCCCAGAAAGGATTTCATGATAGGGTAATAATGTTAGCGATGCCACAATTTCTATATATTACTTTTGTGCTACCATTTTTTTATTATTTGTTACAGTACAAAAGATTAATTATGCGCTGCTACACCCATAAAACAAATCCAGCCACAATCACCTCCGGTACCCTCACCTCCCTTCCGCAGTCCCCACCTGAGCACGACCCCCAAAAGCAGCGAACGGAAACACGACACAATCCCCCCTTCCTCTGTCCCCGCAATCGGAAACCCCAATTTACTTTTTCAATCTCGATCCATCTCGTCCCTCATCCGACCCCCTCTCTCTTTTTTCGTGGTTGGAGGTATCCGATCCGATTTAATCGGAAAAATTCGGGAGCAGAAGGAGAGCCCTAATTCTCCCAGCTTCGGATCGAGAGGGGAACGATGAACGACGCCGATGTATCGAAGCAGATCCAGCAGATGGTCCGATTCATTCGGCAGGAGGCCGAGGAGAAAGCCAACGAGATCTCTGTCTCTGCTGAAGAGGTTTCTTCTTCTTCTTCTTCTCTCTCTTTTTTTTTTAAACTTGAATTATTTCATGCTTTTATGATCTGAGTCTGGTGTCGTATCGTCAAACTTGGGTTGTGGTGGTTTATTTTAAATTTAAATTTTTTTTTTGTGATTTTTAGGCGATTGATTATGGTCTTTAACGTGGGGTTTGGCCAAAATTGTAGTTTTGGTTTCTTTCTGTTGTAACGAAAATCTGTAATGCTGTTTGTGGAAACCTAAATGGCTTAATCCGTAAATTTTATACCATGTTATGCATGAGGTTACTAGGACACATTAATCATTTGGGACTTGGCAAGCAACCCTTGTGATTGGGAGCCATTTTTCGCACAATTATATGGGGTTGACCATTTTATTTCCCATGAATAGAATAGGGATTTCTTTCCTGCTAATCTTTGACTGTTGGGAAGGCTGAAAGTGAAGAGGCGATGCAAATCCCTGGAATCAATTGTGATCTTGATGCCGTATTCTGAAGTCGTGAAAACTGGATCTTTGCCATTTATGGGTAAAGCTTTGTGCATCTGGTTCCCTTCCTAGACCTTGCAATTGCTGGAACCTCATAAACAGGTTTTGTCAATAGTCCTTGAACTGTATAGAAAAAACCGCCTTTGAGGTCGATGTGTTGATATATAGCTGTTACATATTCCTGATCCATATAAGTCTGTGTGTAGAAGGGCCCTGCCGGAGATACTTTAGGCTTGAGAAAGTATCTATGGAGAAATGCATGCAGGCCTCTTTCCAGAGTGTAGACACTTACTGGGTATCTGAGTTCTGAATTTACAATATAACGACCTGGATCTCCTGTGGGAGATGTAAGATGGGAAAGGCTCAATCTAGGTTCTCAAATAGAGAGCTTGTTGGTTGTGCTAAACCAGGAAAAAAATATTAGGTCCAGGAAGTGTCGCAACGCCTTAGGAAACTTTTCTAGGAGTTATAGGTTGATATAACTTCAGTCTGAAGCAACGTATATATGAAATATGATGGGTACTAAGTCATATATGAAAACATTCACTTGAAAAAAGTCAAAATAAATGAAGGTTATGTAAATATAAGTTTTCTGCCAGAAATTTTGTAGGCCAATCTGAAACTAACAGTGCTTACAACTAAAATATACTTGCTCAATAAGTTGAGTTTTTATATGCTTGTCCAATATGAAAGTAACAGCACAAGGATATTGCAGTTATACCTAAAATGTAAAGAAAAAAATGTAAAAGAGAAAAAAAAACAAAATGTTGATGTAGAAGAAGGATAGCAAGGTTTCAATAAATTCCCTATGTAAGACAATCTTGGGAGATGTGAAGGTCGATGACATTGAGGCCCTTCAAATGATTGAATTTTTTTTCAAGCTTCCACATTCAAGTCAAATTAGCACAAGCCATCATAGTACATCTTGGAATTAACAATTTGATGAGATTGAGACCCTACAAATGGTTAAATAAAATCCTTAAATTAGGCCTTATACGGTCAAGGGAAAGTACCTCTTGGAGCTGCCCATAGAAGTCAG
The DNA here is from genome assembly GCF_001876935.1 of Asparagus officinalis. Classification (NCBI taxonomy): domain Eukaryota; kingdom Viridiplantae; phylum Streptophyta; class Magnoliopsida; order Asparagales; family Asparagaceae; genus Asparagus; species Asparagus officinalis. Next base: position 14,925,667 of record NC_033798.1, read on the forward strand.
TGAGAAGTAGAGGTTGCTTCAAATGGAGCTGATTCTGATCCCCACAAGCCAGTTAAAGAGACTTTTTCACTAAATAGCCAGTAAAGAGTTAAAAAGTCATTAAACATAAAAGATATGTCAAATGACAACTTAGAAAATGACATTTCTTTAGAAAGTTCGTTTTATTAATGTTTATTTGTTTGATTATTTAGTAATGGACAAAAATATTTTGTCATGGAATAATGAAGGGATTTTTGGATTACCATGATTTCATGAAAAATAGATGCTAAAATATGAAATAAGACCATATTTGTCCCGACAGTTTTGAAATTAAGTATTTATCCAAAAAATTCGTAAGATTACTAATGGTACTTATTCGATCATTATGACATTAAACTAGTTTAGTGCCCATGCCGAGCATGGGCTACCATTTTGTGATCTGCTGGTGTGTGTATGTATGTTCTTGTGCTATTGCAAATGTTATCATGTTCATATTAGTGAATTTTGCATTTGTAAATTCAGTTATGTGGTATCTAAGATATTGGACTTTTTTATTCCAGTGAATAACATGGAAAGCTCTGTTGTATCTTTATCTTTCAATTAAACTAGTAAAGATATGTTATTCTTTCACTGCAACTGAGGTTTTTAGGGGTTCCACTGATCTTTAGTTTTTCTAGAATGTTTTCTTGTGGATGTATGGAAAATTATGCTCCTTGATTTTGAAATGAATATAGAATTGAAGTATGTCATATGCAAGCTTTTGCTTAGTGTCCTCACTTGGTTGTATCTAATACATGTTTTTTTGGCGTTCAGGAATTTAACATAGAAAAACTACAGCTTGTTGAAGCTGAAAAAAGGAAAATCCGTCAAGAATACGAGCGGAAGGAAAAGCAGGTTGATGTCCGTAGAAAAATGTACGTACTCAATTATTCCGAGTGAAACTATTGCATATTTCTAGCCATCTGATTTTAAGTGGAAGCATTTAATGCTATTTCATTTTTTAACTGTATCAATAGCATGCTTCCTCAACGTCTTCTTTATATTGTAGCTGGTGTGTACTGTTAATTAAAAGAAGATGCATTTTACGCATTGAGGGATCAATGTGCTCTTGCCGTGTTTCCAATAAAAGTTTATATTATTAATTCACTCTGAATGTGCACATTGCTTAGCAAACTTATATAACAAGCAATGAAGTTATAGACTTATAGTTCTCATCATATTGCATCATCTTCTTTTGTCTCTTTTTACAGCGCCTGATGTTACCATATTCAATGTGAACTTGAGTTTGCAGAAGGGGTATTGATATGTAGTACACTGACAGTTGTTAGAAAACGAGCATATGGTCTATTAAGTTATTAACTGTCAACAATGATATGTGTTATACATATATTCACTAGAATAGGCTTATTTCTTGTGTTTCTGGGATGTTTTTTTAATCAAATATTTTGGAAGTTCCCTCATCTCCCTTAATAGGGGAGAAGTTCCTCTGAAGAGAGAGGCTACCTGGTGAACCAGTGACCTTTGCCATCATAAGTAACTTTATCTATCAACTAATGCTGGCTGCTCTCTTTTAATGGTGGTGTGGCCTATTTTGTTATATTACCTTTGTTTATTAGCATGTTTCCTCATTTATGATTGTGTGGTCTCTTTACAGTGAATACTCCATGCAGTTAAATGCATCACGTATCAAAGTTTTGCAAGCCCAAGATGATTTGGTGAATTCCATGAAAGAGTCTGCTAGCAAGGAGCTTCTACGAGTTTCTGAGAATTCTAGTGCTTACCAGAAACTTCTAAAGGACTTGATTGTTCAGGTATAATGCAGCCAACTTCTATTCATGCAATATCAACTTAGAACTGGAGTTTTTATAAGAATTTCTTGCCTGCAAAGGCGAATATGCATCATAAGTTGCACGTCTTTTCAATTTAAGTGACATGTCTGGAATTTGAGCAGTTCTGTTTATTGTGCCACGAGATTCCATATTTTCAATTTGCAATTATCTTGTAAAGCAGTAATGATCTGGTTTGTGTCTTCATTGTGGTGAAATTGTCTTGTCTGTAGTCTATACTACATCGGCAAAGCCTTTATCCTAAAATTTTGGATTCAGCTACATGAATCCTATTCTTCCACTCGGTTAATTCCTTCTTTAAAAATTACATGTCATCAGGCTGTTGCTGCAACTCTGAGCATTAATGTTTGTATTATTTTTGGGATAAAGGTTAAAGTGACTTCATGCTGGCATGCTGCAATGTCTTTATTTTGCTTCAGCAAGGAAAGCTTCTCTGAATATGATATATCCATCTACAGCTCTTCATTTGCCGAGAGAGCTAGCCTTCTCTCTATCTGACCAATCCAGTTTAAGCCTTCAAAGTGTATCTGTGAATGCTTACCTCTTCAATGATTCAAACTAATAATAACTTTTAATACGCTGAAGTTAGCTGTACTGGAGTGCGTCCCTACGTAATATGGTGGTAGTAGAATATACTTACACAGGTAGGGTGGTCGAAACAATCGTTGATATTTAGAGTGAAACAACTACTCAGGTGATCCTTGAATTAAATATCTGACCGCTATTTTCATAATAACTACTCAGTAGAATATACTTCAATGTTTTCTCTTGCTTCAAGAAAATTAAGGTCTGAATTTTGTTGTTCCTAACTGTATCACCTTTACCTACTTCATTAAATATTGTTTGTGATGTCAGGTTGATATTTAGTGATTGAATCCTTTTTTCTTTGCAATCAGAGTTTACTGCGACTGAAAGAGCCATCTCTACTGCTGCGCTGTAGAGAGATGGACAGTGAACTGGTAAATTCAATCTTGGATGCTGCGAAACAAGAATATGCGGAGAAAGCTAAAGTTCATCCTCCTAAAGTTACTGTTGATGAGCGCGTGTATCTTCCACCGCCTCCAGCTGGTCGTGAAGCCCATGGTCTTTCTTGGTAATCTCTTGACTTGTGATAACATTTGCAATTGCCTTATATATCTTCAATTTATTTCAACTTGATGCTTTGAGTGCACAGGTTCAACATTGTACGGGTAGTAAACTAAGTACGTCATTGTGCTATGCTCGTCTGATAGTTTTGTATATCATTAGTTATTGGTTGGCTGAGTGACCTGAGTCACAATGTAAACCTAACTTTTATTGTTAACCCTGCCAAAGTAAGACTTTTCACATTTGCACAGGAATTTTAGCCTCAGATACAGAGTGCTGTCAGCTGCCATGATTCTGTCCTTGCACGTGAGGAACTTTGTTTTCTTTTTTCTTTTCCCGAAGATCCCTATAATCTCAAGCTTCTGTTGAATTTCAATGCATCTTTGGAATGTGTAGTTAAATGTCTCATTTTTTAGATGGTTTATGATTCTCTGTTATTGCCAAACCAAATATTGTTGTAAACGTAGCTTAAGGACTGTAGGGTGTATTAAATCAATTATTATGACTTATGATATCATTTAATTGTTAAACTATTATGTTTCTGTAGTCACATGTCATGCGTCAACCTATGAATAGTAAGTTGCTAACTTTTGGGATAAAGGTATTCATAACTTTTTGCTGTTGTGATTGATCTAAGTTCAATTGATAAGTCTATATTAGATTACCCATTGCATGGTCGTAAATCATTTTATTCATCTTGTTTGGAGTTTATAATTTATCAGTCTTTGATCACTCTTACTATTTCTTTTTACATGTAATTGCCATGGTGTTCTGCCCCCTTCGACAGTGGCCTTATCAATAAATCATTTCATATATAAACAATATTCTCTTCTTTTCTAGTTAATGGATTTTAAATGAGTAATATCCCTGTGTTTTGATTTTTACAACAGCTCTGGAGGTGTGGTATTGGCTTCACAAGACGGGAAAATAGTCTGTGAGAACACATTGGATGCCAGACTGGAGCTTGTCTTTAGACAGAAATTACCAGAGGTATGTCCTTAATTAGTTACCCTTTTGCCACAACCCTTTTTTGAGAAAATTTATTACTCAACTCCTCAAAATCTATATTCCACTTTTCCCTCCTAAACAAGATTGTTTAGTTTTGATCTAAGTTTAAAAATCAGCTGTTTCCAAAATGTTTTGAGTAACCCAGCTTAGAACCTATGGTTTCGCTCTAAACTCACAGAAGCGACAAGTTCAAATCAGTGTTTACCTAACTCATTTACCCGTTGAAGATACGATTCGTTGTGTGTTCTCGTTCTGGTTGTCCAAAATTAGCAGTAGACGAAAAGTAAAGAACTTTTGGATAATTTTTTCAATTAGATTCTTGTTGTATTTAGCACTAGTACGTAGACTTAATTCACAGTTCTTTGAGACTTGCACTAACTTTTAAAATCAGAGTTAAACTTTGAATATCTAATGTATTGTTATATTAAAAGTTTCATGGCCAGGAGGTTTAGTCTAGGAACTGGGCCCATTTGAGATAAATAAAATAATATTGTTCTTAGGGGCTGTTTGTTTGCGATTTGGGTAGGGGGAAAGCCTGCCAAAAGTTGCACTTTTGGCAGGGTTTTGGCAGGCTTTCCAGCCCTTTTCCCCCTAAAAAACCTCTTTCCAAACAGCCCCTTACAGTTGCTCTTGTACGTCAAAGGGGTTTGGGACTAGCAACTAGGCCTGTTCAAGACATTTTGACTTAAGGAACCTGTTAATGCTATCCTTACATCTTTTTTATAACCTCTTAAATGATGCCTTTTATTTATTTATTTGTCTATTTTGACACTAAGTAATTCACGTAACGATGCGGTTTCCTTGTTTCTTTATTTAATTATGAAATTATCATATAGTCATACTCTATAAATTGAAGGTATATCAATATTTCAAAGGAAAAAAAAATGAAAGTAAGCAAGTGGATTTTATCATAATGTATATCAAAGGTCATATATTATAAATTAGTAATGAATAGTTTTTTCTTTCATGATAAGTACATATAAATAGGATTCATAAAAGCAGATAGAAACTGGGAAGATGAATACAAAAAATCTTCATAATAATGTCACGATAATAACTTCAACCTCACTAAAAAATAACTGGGGTTTGAAATATCTAAAGATCAATTTATACTACGAGCAAATAACAAAAAACAACTAAGGTCTTAAAGAATAAAAAATCGCAAATAACTATTATTAGATGTATGATAGAATTAAGAAGTTAATAAAAACTTGCATAAAACTTCAAATATATGAATTGTACACGTTCAAAATATAACCTTTGTGGAAAAAAAATCAACCAAAAAAATTAAATGAGAATTCTTAAACATGTGGTTCTAAAGACGATTTCCGTTAGAGCATTACCTTAACTTCATTAACTTGCATTATTAATTCCAGTAGCATGGCTATTTGGGAATTTATGGTGCATCAGCTATTCTGTCACTTAAAAGTCTAAACAACCTTAATATTAACTTCTACTGAAAAACCTGTCAAATGGTTGGCAGTTGTTTTTGTGATTCGTAGAATTTTATAAAATATTATCTGAAAAAAGTCTTTAACTCATTAGCCGAACCTAAAATAGCTGCTCAATACCAACACCAATTTCGAAATCTTTAACCCTGGTTCTGATTACACCCAGTTTGAATCTCCATACTTACAGTTTCTCTCTTTGGAAAGGGCTCCATGCTATTATGAGCATGATTCTAATCTTTACTTTATACTTTGCAGATACGGAAGCGCCTCTTCGGAAAGATGGATATCTGAGTTTCATGGACCTTTTAATTTCTTGATCCGCAAAAGTTCCTTTTCGATAATAAGAGACATTTCTACCATCTTGAGAATTACGTAGTTTGGATAACCAGTCCCTTTATTATCATTGAGATGATCTAGCAAATGATCAAAGTTGTGTATTTTTCTTCAGTTACAAAACATGTATCATTTTCTGACGTCTGTGTCCTTAGCCTGCTGGAGAGATTGGCGACGAAGGTTTTTATAATAATGCGAGGTCTGTGTGCAAGTCCTAGGTTCACTTGTGCTTATGTCTTGCCTTTTGTGCATGTTTTTTGGAATAGGAGTTCTTATATGTTAAAGGGCCTTTTGCTGAAATGTAACCAAAAGTACAATTTGTGGAATGGAGATCTTTGAGAGGTCGGTATTGTATCGTATCATGTTGGCATTGCCTAGTGTTTGCTCAGCTTGGAGTAGTGGGTTTTTTCGTGGTATCCACTCTTCTATCTTACCAGTGAGTAAGATTTCACTGAGCTCTAAAATTTTCGTTGCAAAGGAAGGTGGTAAATCGAAGGGCTAATTGCGCACAGACCCCCTCCCTGTATTATCACTGTTTAGAACTTAACACCCTTGTAAGTTTCATTGTTGTTGCATTAGCTCCCCACCCCCACCCCCCACCAAGCGGGCAAAAGAACGACGAGCCTCTAAATTCCTAAATTCTTCTCATTCTGTACCCTTGGTGAAAACATTGGCTGATATTTCCCATGAGCGAAATTAGTGAGTATGTTTCACGGTGAAGCATAACAAAAATTCCAGGGATCTAACAGCAATAATGAAATTGCGGGATAGTAACTTAGTATGCTCAAAACAGAGATTCGACAGAAGGCCTTTGTGCTTCAAAAAATAAATCTCTCGGGTTTATCCGCAACAATGAAACTACAGTTATAGTCCGCTCAAAACGACGATCCATCGTCGGTTCAGAATAACGGTTCAACAGGGGGTCTATGTGCAATTAACCGCGAATTAACCATTTTTGTGCGAGCCCAAACCCAATGGTCCAACAGAAATGGGCCTTTCACACCTATAGGCAAATCTGTGGCCCATTAGAGGCCCGCAAACCCAATCCGGGGTCAAACCTAGGGTTTTAGCAGCCTCTCTATAAAAAGGGGTCTCGCTCTCTGCTCACGCCCCTCCGCCGCCGCTTCATCAACAATGGGCCGAAGTAAAGATTTCTCGATCTCCTACCATTTCGATTTTTCTCTTTTCTAGAATTTATCTAATTTGGTTCTATTCAGATCTAATCTTTTAGCATTACCCCCCTATTTTCATCGTTACTTTGTTAGAAATTTTGTTGATTTTTTATCGCAATGGTGAAGATTGAAATGCCATCTCGTAATTTTGGAGAAGTGAGCTCTGATGTTTTTGGTGCAAGATCTGTCAAATGAATTCTATTAAAGTTGCCACCTTTGTAGGTTAAACTTGAAGCCGGGATACAAAATTTACCTTCTTTTCACAGTTTTTAATTTTAATGCATAAATCAAATATCAATTTTCTTTTATATTGCCACCATTTCTGTTATATACATTTTTGGTTTACCAGCGATGGTAAATATGGCGTTGGGGGGTATAGAATAAGGATTTTCTTTTTCCATTTTTGTGTACTTCGCGAATGAATCCAGCTTGCAAAATCAAATTTCATTAGGTTAAGCATTTGAGAAGAGGATTGCTGGTTGTCTGACTTCTAGGTTCCATTAGCTTTACTTCGGTATAAGTTCAAGCCAAGTATTGGAAATTTCACTGACATGCTAATCTATTTCATTAGCAACTGTGCGACATAATTTTACTGGATCGTGTTTCATTCCTAGATCCCATTTGTGCAAGAAATCTGTGTTTAGTCTCGATGCTCCATGTTGCTGTTGGTTTGCCATGTCCTAATGTGAAATGACATCAACATACCTAAGTATTTAAGGTCTATTGGAAACTGGCTGAGCAGTCTTTTCTATGTAGTAGTTTATTTCTTTTATTTTATTTTTATTACTTGTTTTTGTATATTTAAAGTTTGGGAAATTTGCTTTGAAAGAGCTGAACCTATAATTTTGTTCACCCACACACCTTGCCAAAAGTCAAATGCCCGAAACCCCTAATGCCCCATGAATTGTTCCTTCACCCCCAAGAACTATTATACAACTCATCATCCTTTTTTCTCTTTCCTTGTAACTAATAGCACTACCAGTTGTACTAGGTATTAAATTTTCTGTGAAATGACAAATCATGCCATTAGGCTTGTATTGGGTCACATTGACGTTAGGCCGGATCTGCTGCGAGTCATTAGAGAATTAGGCACTAGGGTCTTGAACTTGTCCTGTCTTTGTTATATCTTAATTAAGATGATAAGAGATCTGTGGCAAGTCTAGGGAGGTTGTGGTTAACTAGAGGTTTGATACCGATTAATCTTGAGAGGTTGTATTGAGGTGGGTTGAATAGGGTTGGTTGAATAGGGTTGGATTAGTGAGGAGTGAGAGGTCGAGGAACTTGACGCGAGACTGTGAGTCTCTGTTGATTCCCATGCAGAGAAGTCTTTCTTTTCTTTCCACTTCTTTGAAGTGAAAAAGGTCAGCAGAGTTAAAAGTGTGGCTCCATGACCGATTCCTTTTTTGGGTGATGGAAGGAGATAGATAAGATGAAAGGAGTAGGAAAAGAGGATGACAAAAGGGTAATAAAGGGAGAGAAAAAGGATTCTTGAGTTGTAAAATAGTTTTTCTTGGGTTTGATTTTTTGTGTGTTTTGTTTTTTTTTTGTTTTTTTTGGTTGGTTGGGGGGGGGGGGGGTGGAACCAATTCTTTCAGTGTTAAGAGGTTGTGTATTTGACTTCTTGCAAGGGGTGTGGTTGCACAAAATTCTGACTTCAGCTCTTTGGAAGCAATGTTCCTTTAAAAGTTTTCTTTTGTGCTTTAATGATAAGAGGCTATTAAGATGCACTCAGCTTTTTTGATTCATGGTAGTTAGTCAGCACGGAGGAGGACATTTTTTCCTGTTAAGCTAGATGGAAACTTGTGGTATGGAGTGGATGCAATTTGTCATTTTAAGAGTGATAATATTGTAGTTCAAATAACTTGAACTTGGGATATGACTGTTCTTTCTGGTTCATTATGAAGAAATTAGTGGCTTACTGTTTACACGTTATGATGGGCTTTTAGGATTTTATAGGTTAGCAGGGTAGGTCAAAACTATATCATGTTTCATGTATGATAGTTCTAATGTTGAGGATAACATGTAAGATACCTAATGAACGACGTTTTGAGTGACTTGTACTTGCAAATGATGTAATTATGACAACAGATGTGTTATCTACCTTTGTATATATGCTTCCTCTTAGTATGCTTAACTTGTGTAGCAAATCACAATTACTTCTTGTCTGAAACTCAACAACTAACATTTCTGTTTAGTCCGTTAATGCATCTTTGTCTCACAAGAACTAAATTTGCCTTATACATTTACTTGCAGGACCAGCAAGATGCTATCGGCAGATCAAG
>NC_033798.1:14934834-14947849 GCF_001876935.1 Asparagus officinalis
AAGCCGTACCCAAAGTCAAGGTACTGCCGTGGTGTTCCTGACCCCAAAATCCGTATCTATGACGTCGGAATGAAGAAGAAGGGAGTCGACGAATTTCCTTTCTGTGTCCACCTTGTCAGTTGGGAAAAGGAGAATGTCTCGAGCGAGGCTCTCGAAGCTGCTCGTATCGCTTGCAACAAGTACATGACAAAGTTTGCTGGAAAGGATGCGTTCCATCTCAGAGTGAGAGTGCACCCTTTTCATGTTCTTCGTATTAATAAGATGCTTTCGTGTGCTGGAGCTGATAGGCTTCAGACTGGAATGAGGGGTGCTTTTGGAAAGCCCCAAGGAACTTGTGCTCGTGTTAGCATCGGTCAGGTTCTTTTGTCTGTTCGTTGCAAGGATAGTAACGGAAACAATGCTCAGGAGGCTCTTCGTCGTGCTAAGTTTAAGTTTCCGGGTCGTCAGAAGATCATTGTTAGCCGAAAGTGGTATGTTTATTTTCTTGTACTTCTCCACTTGAATAGGAAATGACGCAAAGTGGTATGTATATTTTCATACCTAAGTAGTTAGGTATGATTTGGATATGTTGATGGTTCTATTCTGTATATGCATACTATCTCAGCAGCAAACCCATCAAGATTGAAATTACACACTAGCACTGTTTATTCATTTTATATTAGGTTTTTTGTAATATTAGACCCCCAAAGTTTTGTTAATTCTATATTAGACCCCAAATCTTCATATTTCTAAATTAGACCCCAAAATCCATTAAGTTGTTTCAAATAAGACCACCAAATCCACTAAGGTGTTTTAAATAGGATCCTCAAATCTACTTAAGTTGTTTTAAATAGGATCCTCAAATCTACTTAAGTTGTTTTAAATTATACTCTTCAAATCCTATTAAATTAATTTAAATAAAACCCTCATTTTGAGCAAATATGGAGGTTTGGGGGGTCTAAATATGACCTTCAAATCCTTTACGGTATCAATTCTGTTCCCATATAGTGATTAGAATCTTAATATTTAAGCTGCTCGGAATAGTCAATAGGATATATTATCTTTATATCTGTTTGATGAATTAGTTTCTCATGTCATGCGGTTTCTCCTCAGGGGCTTCACAAAGTTCAACCGCACTGATTATGTCCGTTGGAGAAGCGAGAACCGCATACTTCCTGATGGTGTCAATGCCAAGGTAACCATTCATATAAAATTCAATCTAAGTTTACATTTTCTGAGATTATTTGGCTTTTGTAGACTTATTTGGCTTTTGTAGACCCATTTGAAATTTTGAATATAATAATCAATCAGTCGAAGTTTTTAACTTTTAAGATAAATTGTGTTGTTACCCTTTGAATACCAAGTAACGTTGGGTTATTTTTCGTTTGTTATACTCTCGTTTTGTTCTCTTACATAACTTCAAACTTTTCCTGCAATTTACCTTTCTTTCATCTCTACATATTTATGTAGCTTATCAAATCAAATGGCTTTTCTCTTTTTTCTCGCAGCTGCTTGGATGCCACGGACCTCTTGCTAATCGTCAGCCAGGGAGGGCTTTCTTGGAGGCGACACAAAACGCTTAGAAGGATTTTACCGGAGTCTTGCTGTTGCAGTTATGCTTAGTCTGCAGAAAAACTTTTTGATTCTAGTTTTGCTTTTCAGTTACCTTAATTTCTATTGGACTTCTTGTTTAATACAGTATGTTGCTGCTTGCTTGTTATCTGCTTGTTTCTCCTTACTGAAGACAACTTCGCTGGTTATTTTGAGCCCTTGTTTGAATTTAGTTGCGCTTGTTTGCTTATTTTATAAATTTGGCAAATTAATTATGCTTATTAGCGAATGAATGGGATGATGTTGTGTCTGAAATATTGTCAAAGTTCTTTTTGTTTCTGCTTCAGCGGTATAGCTGATGCTGTGTCTGAAATTTTATCAAAATTCTTGTTGTAATATGCATTGTTGTTTGCGGTGCCTCAAACCTGTGAAAGGTGCCTCTCTTTGATAATTTTTAATGAATATTTTTCCTTAAACAGACTGCAGTCCATAAAAAGGGCAAATAGTGTGGTAAGAAGTTGCCAATCGAAAATATAAATTCATAAAAACTATTAATAAGATTGGGTGCTTGAAATCTTAATTTGAGTTCTACCAAATTTATTAAATTTAATAAAATATAATTTTAATTGTTGAAATCTTAGAATTAATCATTTGTCACCATATATTGAGATTGAAAATGATGGGGTTAGTTGAATCAAATTAAGTGAGAGACTTGGAGCCATTTTTTTATGAAGGTTTGCATATATATTGAAACTGCTCTTGTTTTTAAGAGAGTGCTTTTTAGAATCGATGCTTTTAAAAGAGTTTTTGTGGCTTTTTATAGTTTTAATATCATATTCTAAATTTACTTTATTGCTTTATCTATTCTAAAATTACTTTTATCTATTTTCATAGCTAAAGTTATGTCTACTTGTGTATAGGAGTGGGCAACTGGATGAGCCAGCCCATGCGGGCTCGGTGGTTGGATGAAACTGCCCATAATTTGTAGCGAGATAAGTGTGTCGTGTTGTATCGCTTGTTCGTAAGTTTAGACCTCAGCCTAGCCTGCTCGCGGGACAAGATTAAGCGAAGCGGGCCACGATATGTGCCGGCCCGCTCAACCCAACATGTTTTATTTTTTTATTTTTTTTGAATTTTGTAGGTTTTTAGTTTTTTAAATAGTTTTTAAGCATTGTTTAGCACTTAAAAATTATATGTAATTAACTAACAATGCAGCCATTATAAAAATTATAAATAATTTTATTAAGTAAAATTGTATATTTGTATAGAATGACATAGAAAAACATCGCAAATACAGATATTTTACGTGGTTCGGAGCAAATCCTACTCCACTGGCGGCAATTAATTGTTCCACTATTTTAAAAATATAGGAATAAATTACAATAAACTTTCAGCAAATAAACATAGAAAAAATACATCAACTTGTCATATAGTTCAATCTTCTTCATTCTCTTCGTCTTCCTCCTCAAAGAAAACTGCACGTCCTCCTTGTAGTCGTTCTTCTGCATCTAACCAATCCTTCAAGCACACACACATCTCTACATGTGCAGCAATCAATTGTGTCCTCCATTGCGAAATTATCTGTCCACCTTGAGAAAAGGCACATTCAGAAGCCTCTGTAGAGCCAAAAGAGGTTAGAATATATTTAGCTATTATAAAAAGTATAGGATAATTGTGTGACTCCTCTTTTCACCATGCTAGTTGTAGGCGTCAAAATTTACCTATAGGTCCCAAACACAGTTCAAGACCGAGAGAAGACAAAGAAAGTCATCATCTAAGTCAAAGAAGAGTAGCCAAAGCAAAAGGAAGCAAAGAAGAACGCAAAACGACAACTCAAAGAGACACGGAGCTGTCTCACAGTTGGTGAGATGATCTCCACAGTCTCACGTTTCCGAGACAGTGTAGGCTATCTCGGATACGCGAGACAGTGAGAGATGTCTCGCGAATTGCGAGACAGCCTCTTGTATTTTCTATTGGTTTTGTGACTTTTTGCGAGGACCACGTGGCTCCATAACAGTTGGAAAATGTTCATTAATGTTAATGGACGGTTATAGCCGTGAAACACGCCCACTATCCACGAAAATTGCGACATTTAACGCAATTTAATTAGTGCGATGATGGTTACAAACTGATTGGAACTGCCTCCTTTAGCCGAGACAGTAAACACTGCCTCGCCCAAAGGAGGTAGTGATCGTCAGTTGTTTCAGCTTCTTTTTGAAGGTTATGGCTTCCAATGGCTATAAATACCCCTATAATCTGGAAGCAGAGACGAGCATTTGGCGAACTTTGAGAGCAAGAGAGAGTTATTCATCCATTTTCAAGCATCCTCAAAGCCTTCTGGTATTTCCTTGAGTTCAAACTTAGATTTGATATCGAGAAGAGTGTTCATCTTACTTTGCTAAGATATTCACTTCAGTTCTTGTTTCCATGATGAAACATTAACTTTCAACCTTCTTTGTTTCCGACTTGGAACGTTGATTCGGTTGTCCACAGATTACGCATCCCCGGCACGGGCAAAGATCTCACGCAAGCAGATGCTACAAGTAGGAGTTTCCGCGTGTGTTTCTAGGGAGCACGAGTTTTGTTTCTTTGTTAAGAGAGGAATTTTACACGTGTAAACCTCATTCAATTGTTTCTGTTAAAACATTTTAATGAAAGCTACAAAGAAATTTAATCCCGACGCAAAACGCTGGCGACCACAGTGGGAGCCAACAGTCTCGGCGTCGAGACTGGAGTGTCGCAGCTGATCATTATTCAAGTCGGATCAATGGTCGAGTACGAGTTTGACCAAGCAAAGTTTGCGGGGTATCTTTTCTTGTCTTCATCAAGGTCCTCATCTCCCCGCAAACACATGAGGATCTCAGCTTTGAAGAAGGTTTTTCAGTCTTCCACGCCAATGAAGACTCAGGGTGACGACTCTTACCCAAAAGTTGTTGAGGTTTCCCCTCACAACGTTATCCCGGCAACCAACAAGGCCAGAAATTCTGCTCATAACGGCTTCTCCCTAGTTAAGAAGACGTTCAATAACAATGAAAGTTCACTAACTCTGACGAAGAAGGCTCGTCAGAGGTAACGCTAGCGCCAGGCTCGTCAATTTGCGAAGGCCTTGGAATAAGTAGATGGAGTTCGCTACTATGCGGACTTGGAGTCAAGGAAGCGTCCAGCAACCAAGTCACTGCAGCAGCGTGTCGCTGACACTTCCTCCAAGCCATCAACCGAAGAATGAGTTCTCATCAAGAGGACTCGTTCAACGAAGAAGGAGCGCATCCAGAAGCGCCGCGCACGTGCCGTGCACACTCGTGCTCTTGTGCGAAAAGTACAAGAATCGAAGAGGAAAGATGTAGCCGAAGAACCACCAAAATCCTGCAATGTTTGGATTCCAAAGTCCAAACTCGCACCAAATCAAAACTCGGAGGCAGCGGAAACTGCCCTCTTTGGCCGAGATAGTGGCAACTGTCTCGCCCAAAGAACCTTTGACCGAGACAGTTCCCACTGTCTCGTCCAAATGTTGTCTTCCACGGTCACTTCTTTGCCTCTTTTGGCATCCGTTCTAGGTCAATCTTTCGCGGCTGCTTCTACCACGCCACTAATGAAGCCTTGGGATAGCCCTGACCTATCAAAGTTCAAGATTAAAATGACCGATCGCCTTGGTCCTCGGCACGAAGATCGAGGTAAAGCACCGATGAAAGAGCGTTTGGGTCCGGTAATCAAAACCCAAAACTCTCCTCAGACTTGGGGTCATACATAGACTCCAATCAAGCCAATCACTGCACAAAGGTGTCTCGCCGCCTCCAAACAAACCAGGGTACCTCAATGTACCTATTCGTGTGCAGTGCACAAAAGAGGCAAGGAGGCCTCTCTTTTTGGGAGAATCCATGTCACCTCCCGCCTGGGGGTTCGTATTGAAGCCCTAAAGTTCGTTAAGACTCCACTCTCGCAAGGGGGTGGTTCTAAATGTGCGACTCATAATGTGACATTGGATCTTTCAAAGGCAACAACAAGTTATCCCGAGAATGTCAACAAGGCTCTATATCCCCAAAAGAAGACGTGTCTATCAAAAGACAACGTTATACTTGGGGAATCACACTAACAAATGATAGGGGTGCTCCGGCCACCATATCGATGAGTTGTACTATCAGACTGGAGGTGTAAACAAAACCCAAAAGAGGACTATTCAAGAAACGAGCTCTCATTGTTTGTGTGAGAGGCTCATCAGAGCAGTACTATCAGAATGCAGCTGCTCCAAAGTTATCTCACAAAGGGTCTCGGTGTTTCAAAGACTTTCTGCACCATCAGCCGAAGTGTCAAAACCTAATCCAAGACGCTTCCGAAAGAGAAAATCTGTCGTCCAAGATGATGAATTCCCAGAGGTCACCATCAACATGACTGACAATGGAAAAAGAAAGTCTAAGCGACATTCAACCGACTCCAATCCTGATTTTACCCCAGGAAGAAGAGTCGATCCGAGAATATCCCAACGAATGTCTCGGCTCTAATTAAGAGCCACCAAACACAGGGACTACAAGAGAATGCATGAGGGAATGTCTTCAGATGATGAACTTTCAGACACTTGCTCTGCAATTACCTCTGACGACACGATGTCCAGCATGGGGCAAGCTAGAGAAGTGTTCACAATCACTCCTAATCAACTAGCTCAAATGCTTCAAGATGCTTTAGCTAGACAATGAGAAGATATTAGAGCCGAGATGAAGACAGGGATGGAGTTGGTTATGTAACAAATGAGGGAATTGTAGACTCAACCACATCAACCACCTGAGTCTAGTCAGCAGGCTAAATCTAGCCACCATACTCAGAACGTTACGGTTGACAGTGATCAAGAAGTGGACGAAGTCATTATGGCTGATGCACCCCTCAATAACACTAGGGATGGTTCAATTGATCATTCTCAACGTCCCCTAAAGAAAGATGAGGGTGAGGATAAGAAGATGATGATAAGAAGATGATGAAAGAGCTCGAGAGAAAAGTCAACACCTTGATGTCTGCTCAAGAGGTGAATAATACTATCATTCCATGCCCATATCCAAAGGAATGAGAGTCAATTCTGTACCTGGCGAAGTTCAATCTAATTAACTTCACGCCATTTGACGAGAGAAGCTCGCCAACCCAGCACATGATCTACTTCAAATCCCATTTAGGTATGATCTCTGGGAATGAACCATTGATGACTCGGTCATTTGTGGGCACCCTTCACGGGGCCTCCTTCGATTAGTATTAACGTCTCAAGCCAGGGAGAATTAATAGCTAGGACGGTATGGAAAATCTGTTCCTCAGCAACTTCTTCGATGATGACACCGAGGTTTCAATCGGAACCCTTTTGGATAAGAAGCAGAAAGATGGAGAATCAGTCGACAACTTCGTCAAACATTTCCAAAATAAAGCTATGAATTGTAGGGATCTAGTGATGGAGGAGTTCATACTACAGACATGCCGCAACAATCTCTCTCTCGGTGTACTGGAAGCCATAGGAGTTATGCCATCCAAAACTTGAAAGGAGTTGAAGATACGTGGAAAAAAACAAGCTGAACGCTTTCTTAAAAGAAAGAAGCTTGAGAGTGGCCAATCAACAACGAATTCTTCAAAGCCCAATTTCACTCCTCGTGGTAGGGGAAAGGCATCGGTGACTACTGTTGATGCAAATCAAATGTCACAACAGCAACCGTAGAGGCAACAAAAGGCTCCCGGTTCAAGATATGAGAAGGTGTATACCTTCAAGGATGATGAAGTTCCAGCCATCTTCAAATACCTCCTTGACAATAACAAAATCAAGCTGTCACCTATTACAAATCAGGATGAAGCCAACAAGACTTCAGACCTAAAGTACTGTGCATATCACAGGAGGGTTCATCACCCCACCAAGACTTGTTTTGTTCTTAGAGACGGAATTCAAGTCTTGGTTGACGCCGGCATCATAACATTGAAAACTCTAACATCATAACTCATGCGGTAAGCACTCCTGGACAATCAAAGATTTCTGCAGAAGTCAGAGTTGTCCTAGTTTTCTCAGAGAAACATGTGATATCTCAAGCCTATTTGCTGATTGGGCCATGCTCCAACAACATGGCTGAATATAATCCACTTCTCATTAGACTCAGTTTTTCCAAAGAGCTGGTGGTGGAGTACTTTGAAGCTTTTGGAGATTCTTAGTTGATGATCAACCAAGTTTGAAGAGAATACGAAGTCAAGAACCAAGACCTGATCCCGTACCATAAAACTGCTATTAAGATGGCAGAATCGTTTGAAGACTTCTTCATCGAGTACATCTCGCGCCTCCAAAATGCTTACGCAGATGCACTAGTAGTACTGGTAGTCTCTTTAGCACAACCACTTGAGACAGAATAACTGATTACAGTAAGAACTCACCAGCTTTTCATCCCACACTATGCCCTAGACATCAAAGAGGTGCACACAAACAGAATTGAACTTGAACCTCAAGACTGGCGTTTCCCCATCATATGTCCTGCATGGTATCTTGCCGAAAGACATAAAAAAGGGATTTCAGGTCTGACGAAGAAGGCGTCGAGATTTTATTATAATACGGCAGCTCAGACGCTCTATCACCGTACATATGACGGCTTGCTACTCTGACGCCTTTCAACCAAAGAGGCGGAAGCATCCCTCAAGGAAGCGCATGACAGAACTTGTGATGCACACCAACTCGGTCCCAAATTATGTGATCGCCTTAGAAGAATGGGCTATTAATGACTAACTATGGTCAAGGATGCAGTCGCATATGCCCGACAGTGCCATGCATGTTAGATACATACCAATTATATGCATCAACTATCAGAGCATTTGCACCCTTCGGCCACATCATAGCCATTCGAGACCTGGGGAATGGACGTTGTGGGTCTTATTTTTCCTCCGTCAGCCAAAGGTGAATGCTTTATCTTGGCGATAACCGACTACTTTTCTAAGTGGACTGAAGTGATTCCACTCGAAGAAGTAAAGACGAGCAATGTCATTAAATTCGTCAAACACCATATTATATATCGATATGATGTTCCAAGACGAGTTGTGCATGACAACGACCCTCAGTTTTTCAGCAACGCCTTTATTAAATTCTGTGAAAAGTTCAGAATTCAAGACGTGCCGTCGAAAACTTATAATCCCACTGCAAATGGTTTGGCTGAAGCCTTCAACAAGATCATCATCAAGATCTTGACGAAGCTTGTAAGAACCAACAAGCAAGATTGGGATGACAAACTTGGTGAGGCTCTCTGGGCCTATCGTACCACGGTCCGCACACCTACCAGAGCAACCCCATATTCTCTAGTGTATGAGTGCAAGGTTATCCTTCCCTTATAGATCCAAATTCCACCCATTCGTGTTGCTCTCGCAACAGGGATAATGACGGAAGAACAACATCAAAAGTGTCTCGAAGAACTTGAGATATTAGATGAGAAACGCTTGGAAGCTCAACAACAAATTGAGCTAGAATCTCGAGAGCCTTCAACAAAAAGGTTCGACAATGGGTCTTTAAAGAGGGAGACTTGGTACTTTCCATTCGGCGACCAATGATACTCAACTCAAAGAAGAAAGACAAGTTCCAACACAAATAAGAAGGACTGTTTGTAGTAGAGACAATCTACTCAAACGGAGCATATCGATTGATCACCTAAGATGGTGATAAGATAATGATGTCGATTAATGGGAAGTTCCTGAAAAAGTACTATCCTTAGTGTATTTAGGATAACCTGTTTGATGCACGCAATTGGAATTATTGTACGTGTTGTACATGTTCATGTATATAATGGCAACGTTGCCCACTAACAGGAAATTCCTGGAGAATACTACGCATAGTATTCTTAAGGATAACCCGACATCAAAACTATTTAAGATGGAATTCAACCATATGAATAGTTTTTCTTAATCATTATAAGATGATTAAAATTCCCCCACTATGGCCCTAAGTTCCTTAGAGATGAAGTACATTTCATTGGCTTCAATCCAATTGGAACAAATCTTCTAAATCTTTTCAAATTCATCTTGGTCATCAATATTTTCTTGAGGACAAGAATCTTCTTTTGAGGCGAAAGATAACAAAATACATTCTTTTCTTCATTTTCGATCCTCCATTATTTCCAATGACCATGATTTCTTTGTCAACTCTCCCACTGTGATTCTTGGACTATTCTCCCAGTGAAATCTGATGATCACATCCAATCAAATTTCCTCAGTAAAACTCCTAATGTATAATTATTGAACGTTCAACAATTTATAGCCCTCCACTACAAAATCACTCACTGATCAAAGCAATTGATGGTGGGTCCACCAAACCAAAATCATTAGCCATAAGAAAAGCGAAAGATAACAAAATATCTTCTTTCCTTCTTCCATGGTTAAACCTATACATCCTCCCACTGTATCCTGGTATTTACCACTCCCACTGTTAAAATTCTGACATAGTATTCAATATTTCGCTTTGCATTAATTGCTGATCCATTGTAATTATCAAACCCCCTTCGTGTTAAGCTTTCACAAGAAAATACCGTTGAGAACTTGACACCGAAATTCCCACTTTGTCCTTGTTTTTAAGGAAACCACAATAGTCAGAATCATGCTCATCGTTTCTACTACCTTCACTCCCACTTGGTTAAACCTTCAGACATTTAGGACCAAAACCAAAATCCCCTCTCAATTCTTGTCATGAACGAGAGGTCCACTCAAATCGGACGATCAAACCTTTGGACAGTTAGGGTCGTTCCAAACTCCCACTTGGTCAAACTTTCAGATAGTTAGGGCCAAACCTAAAATCCCATCTCGATTCTTTCCATGAACGAGAGGCCCACATAAATTGGATAATCAATTATTCAGATAGTCTAGGGTTATTCAAACTCCACCTTTTGCTCACGTGAGTTAAAAGATCTTTTCTGAGTTAATACCATGTGGCATGACTCAAATTTGATTCTCAGAGTGGAGATCCCACTCTGAGTTTCCTTTCAAGATTCTCGGAGTGGAGATCCCACTTCGAGTTTCCTTCCAGATTCTTTGATGCACGTGCATCTAGAATCCTTCAACTCTAAGTTCACGTGAACAAGGAGTCTCCTCTGAAGCGGAAGATAAAAAAATACATTCTTTCCCTCAGCATCGGGTTCGTCTCTACCCCAAGAGGAGACACAATCGGGTTCGTCTTTGTCCTAAGAGAAGATACAATTGGGTTCATCTCTGTCCTAAGAGGAGACACAGCATGGTTCGTCTCTGCCCTAAGAGGAGACACGATCAGATTCATCTCTGACCCAAGAGGAGGCACAACAGAGTTCGTCTTTGCCCCCAAGAGAAGACAAAAAGGTCTACACGTGTATCCAGTTGTCGTTACTGACTTAGCGACACCTAAATCTATGCTTATCATGCATAGGAGACTTTATCTCAATCCTTTTTTGGAGATAAGTCTACATCTAACATATGTAGCTGAGTAGTCTATTCCCGAAATAATAACAAAGTCTACATATTCAATAACGTGGCATCTAAATCTATGCTTTTCATGCATAGAAGACTTTATCTCGATCCCTTATTAGAGATAAGTCTATATCTAACACATGTAGCCGGGTAGTCTATTCCCGTAAAAATGACGAAGTCTACGTATTCAACACGTAACACCTAAATCTATGTCTATCATGCATAGGGGACTTTATCTCGATCCCTTATTAGAGATAAGCCTATATCTAACATATGTAGCCGGGTAGTCTATTCTCATAAAAATGACAAAGTCCACGTATTCAATATCATAGCATCTAAAGCTATGTCTTTTATGCATATAAGACTTTTTCTCGATCCCTTATTAGATATAAGTCTATGTCTAACACACATTACTGGGTAGTCTATTCTCGTAAGAATGACGAAACCTACATATTCAATATTATAACATTAAATCTAAGAGAGTTTACTCTTTTAGCACAGCGTTACATATAGATCGAACTTAGACAATCTGCATGCTAGCCCGACTCAAACAGTAGTCGGTAAAGGCTTATCAAATTCGTTGATGGCTGAGGGTTTACCAAAAATCCTATGAATATTATTAGTATTTATTTCAAATAGAATAAGTAATCTTAATAAATTTTAAATAATGAAAAGGTTCATTTTATTCATAAGATGAAAACAAGGAGATACAAAGGTGGTGTTATCATTCTACAGATAATTTGCGACTACGGATTTGCTCCTCTAATTCGGAAAGTTTTCCTGCATAAGCTTGCTCAAGCTCCAACTTCAGATTGGCTTTCCGGGGGTCGTCAGTAGTGGTCAACGCCTTCATAACCTCACTTTCCATCCTGGCTAACTTTTCTCTCTCGGGCTTCAGCTTCTCGAGCATCCTGGTGCAAGCACACCCCACACCAGCCAAATCATTTTTCAGGATTGCTCAAGCATCCTTGGCTTCTTCAAGTTCTTTTTCAAGGTGGGCAAAGATGGCCCAAAAGACCGCAAGCTTTGGACTTAAACAAATCCAACCCGACCGTGACTCCTTCAAGCGAGATAGCTGATGCTATCTCGCATATGCGAGACAGATTCTGATGTCTCACCCAAAGTGTTCATGCAAATTAAATCATTTCACCTCTTGCACACTTTTTGAGGTATCCTCAACTCTTCTCCGTGAAACTCCGATGAGTATATGAGCATAAACTGTTTCTCCGTGATCCTTTGACTGGTATACAAGGTTAAACTGCTTCCTAAACTCCGATCAGTATACGAGTATAAACTGTGTAGACTCTAGCTACGTACGAGTATAAATTGTGGTTACACCTCAGCAGAAGTCAGCATTCGACGACGCTCCAATAGTTACGCCAAGATCCAATGCATATTTCGGGTGCTTCACCCTAAGATTGCCCTCAAAAGTTCAATACACATTGTGATGGGTTCATTCCAGAATTATTCCTGGGAGTCCAATTGCAATCAAGCTAAGAGCTTCTGATAAAGATGATTAGTTCAACGTTAACTCAACGACATGAGCTAATTCAAATTCTCAATACATCAACTTCGGTTCCAGACTTCGATAATGGCTAGCGACATCGCAGTACTAGAAGCTTAAAAACTAAAGTCACTCACGGGTCCTTCTACACGGTCCAACATTGGGCAGAAGCAGGGCCTATCTATTAGGTCTCATATTTATGAGCCAACTATCTAATCTAGTTTTGATGATTAACAAATAATTCCTAACAATGTTTGTCGAGTGTTTGTGTTTACTTGTTAGGTATTCTACACAAAAATCATCTGTTGGAGGTTGGTTGGACTTGCGCTTAACGATGAGATCTTGGAGGTTGGAGGAAATCGGAATGAAGCCATCGCAATTCAAGACAATATTTATCATCGCTTCATCCACAACCTAGATGAGCAAATTGAAGATCATTGTCTTGGGTATATTGTTTGTAGTTTAGGAGTTTACTTTATGTGCTATGCTTAAAAGCTCAAATATTACACACATACATATTTTCGGTTTCAAGTTTAACCATATAAATATGAAACAAATAGAGAT
>NC_033798.1:14947859-15037861 GCF_001876935.1 Asparagus officinalis
TATACTTTAGTTTCATATTTATCATCTTTCTTTTGGAAATAATATGTTTATGGATTAAAGACTTGATTACACTATTTTATATCTTTTCTTAAGTCTATTAATCTATTTTAAAGTGTTTCAAAGCTTGTTTGAAGAAAAATTTATCAAAATCAAGTTTTAATGTTTTTGCATTTTTGAACGGTTTGCAAAATACATGAGTTTTCACATATAGAAAATGCAATTTGAAAAATTCTTTTTCTAACATATTCAATATCATTCATATAAACATTTAGCAAAGTTTTATCATTTTTTGAGTTGATTTACTATGTTAAATCGATTTTACAAAATCAAGTGTTTAAAACGATCTCGTACTTTTGAGATTTTTGCAAAATAATGAGTTTTCTCAAACAGGAAATGATATTTTAAAAATTTCTTTCCTAATATGTTTATATTTATGTAAATATTTTCCCAAGTTTCATAAATTTTAGAATTTATTTGCTGTTTTCAAAAAAAATCAAATGAAAGTCCAAAAATTTATAAGCATACAAACATAAATCATGATTGATTAAGAACTTTAAAAGCACAATAACATCAAAAACATACTTGATCCATAAAGCATTATTTTTGTAGAATGTAAATAAGTGATCAAGCAAAAATAATGTCGAACATTTATATGTTTCATTCACAAAGATCAAGAAATATGCTTAGGATAAAACAAACTAAGATCAAATTGTACAATTTTTGACACAAAAACAAGAAAAGTGAGTATTCCAAGTGATACGGGTGTATCTTTTCTTTGGAACTTAGCGATCCTCATGGGAGCTTGAGGATAGATGATTCTCATGGTAACTTGAGAATAGAGATGTAAAACAACACAGTGACGCAGGTTGAAGCGTGGAATGAGACGACGAATCGAAGAATCGAAGCATCCAGTTTTCAGCCCGTGAGTCAACTCATACATGTACACGAGTCGACTCATCAGGTTGAGTCGACTCATGCCTGTCATGAGTCGACTCATGAAACCCAGCTGTTTGTCAGAAGTTTCTGACCAGTCAACTCATGACTGTCATGAGTCGACCCATGTGTCATGAGTCGACTCATATATGCACATGAGTCGACTCATCGATGGTTTTCTAGTTCGTTTGGGTTTCTGTTTGCACGAATTCTTATGGGGTTTAGGTTTGGTTATTTACCACTTTGCCATCCATGTTGTTACACCTATATAAGGGATTGTTTTAGGGTTTCTAATCAATCAGATGTAATCAAAGAGAGATTCTAATCAAGAGAGATTAGGGTTTAGATTGTATTTGAGAATTGAGAGAGATTGTTCTTCAATTCTAGTGAGATTGTGAGAGATTGTAAACTATTTAATTCTCATAATCTAGAGAAGGTATTTTCCTTCACCACCACTAAATTATCCTTGTGTTCTTGTTATTTTCTTCTCAACCACCTTTGATAATTCCGCGATCAAAGCTGTTTGCACGACGACTCATATCAAGTTGGTATCAGAGCGATCAGATCCTGTGAAGGGGCATCATGTATATGGTCCTGACTCCATCGTAATACAAAAAGTTACGAGATCCTTATTTTATTGGAAGGGATCCAGAAATTAAGGAAGAAGAAGATGACCGAAGGAGATAGTTCAGCGAGGCTAGATGCATTAGAGCCAGATAGAGACAATGAGTTTGACTCTCACACAGCTCGTCGCTATCTTCCAAGAAAAGGACAAAAATAAGGAATCTTCTTCGAAAGGTAAGAAGAAACTTATGGAGTCCGATGGAGAAGGCGAGGAATCTAATTCTAATAGGGAGGCCAAGATTATCAAAACGGTTCTACATCAAGAGGGTAAAAATTACTACCAGAATTTGAAAATTGATTTCAAGGTGAAGATTCCTGTTTATGATGGGAGTGTCAATGTGGAGAAGCTCGATGATTGGATCGAGCGTATAGAGATGTATTTCACTCTCTATGGATATTCATCTAAGGAGAAGATTATGTTCGCTACTTTGAAGCTTTCGGGACATGCGTTGACGTGGTGAAAAATCCTAATACAAGTAGGAGAAGAAGGTGGTGTCGTAGAACAAGTTTAAGGAGTTACTGAGAAAGCAGTTCTATCCAGTGGGGTTCCTTGAGGAGCGTTGGTACAAGTGGTATGGCTTGCGCCAAAGATTCAATCAGACCGTTCAAAAATATACGACGGAGTTCCAGTAGCAGGCGATGGTTCTCAACATCACGACGGAGGAATATTCCATCTTTATGAAGTATATAACGGGCCTGAATGAATATATCCGAAAGGAGATGAAGCTATTCACGATCGAGTCTATTGTAGAGGCAAGCATGAAAGCTATTGCCATCAAGGGCAAGCAAAAGAAGAGCAACAAGGCAAAAGGATATGCAAAACAGACGGGAGGTGAGTCTAGTGGTTCCAAACATAAGAAGGAGAAGAAGGGTGATCCAGGGAGAGCAGAACTGATTTGTAGTCATCGCGAGAAGACAAGACATATCACCGATCGATGCTGGGAGAAGTATCCTCATCTGAAGCTAAAGGGGTTAAAGAAGAAAGAGGAGAAAAAGGTATACGTGATAGCACAGGGTCCAAAGGAAGTTCCTGGGATGACAGAGCCCAACAGTAGTCTCAATCTTATGGCAGGAAAACAGGCCACGAAAGAGGATGAAGACCCCCCGAGAGCAGCTCTTTGTGCTAAAGTTACAAGTAAATACCAGTTTGGTTGATGCCATTGTTGATCCAGGCAGCGAAAAAAAATTGATATCCGAGGCCTTTGTTCAAAAGCTAGGTCTGAAGATAGTCAAGCATCCGAAACCCTATCCATTTGGGTGGATTCAGAAGGAGATGGGACTAAGTGTAGTTAATCAATGCACTGTCAGATTTGCACTCCACGAGTCGTATATCGACGAGGTCACGTGTGACGTTGTTCCATTGGATGTTTGTCAGGTTATACTGGGCAATCCGCACTTGTAGGATAGATACGTGATCTATGAAAGGCGGGCTCAGAAGTACACATTCACCAAGGATGGTGAAAAGTTCATATTTCGTTCTGCATCTCTTCCGAGGGAGGCAAACTTGGTGACGGTGACGCGAGCGAAGAGGCTAGTGAATGCAAGCAAGAAGTTTGTCTCGCTGTGCATTAGACTTCATGACAAGCTATCGAAAAGGAGTTTCATATTGGAGCGGAAGACGACTACGATGAGACGAGGAATGAAGGAGTCATTTCTAGTTGTACATCGATATCAGGTTCCTAGCAAAGCCAGGTGGTACAAAAAGGATGGAGGAGCTCGAGAGTTTCCTCAGCTAAAGTTCTAACTTGAACGAGACTTCAAGTTCCTAAAGGGGGGCCCATGATACAGGTGTATCTTCTCTTCAGAACTTAGCGATCCTCATGGGAGCTTGATGATAGATGATTCTTATGGTAACTTGAGAATAGAGGTGTAAAATAACACAGTGCAACGCAGGTTGAAGCGTGGAACAAGACGACGAATCGAAGAATCGAAGCATCCAGTTTTTAGCCCATGAGTCGACTCATGCCTGTCATGAGTCGACTCACGAAGCCCAGCTGTTTGTCAGAAGTTTCTGACCAATCAACTCATGACTGTCATGAGTCGACCCATGCGTCATGAGTTGACTCAGATATGCACATGAGTCGACTAATTGTAGTTTTCTGGTTCGTTTGGGTTTCTGTTTGCATGAATTCCTGTGGGGTTTGGGCTTGGTTATTTACCACTTTGTCATCCACGTTGTTACACCTATATAAGGGATTATTTTAGGGTTTCTAATCAATCAGATGTAATCAAAGAGAGATTCTAATCAAGAGAGATTAGGGTTTAGATTGTATTTATCAAGTGAGAGAGATTGTTCTTTAATTCTAGTGAGATTGTGAGAGATTGTAAACTATTTAATTCTCATAATCTAGAGAAGGTATTTTCCTTCGCCGCTACTGAATTATCCTTGTGTTCTTGTTATTTTCTTCTCAACCACCTTTGATAATTCCGCGATCAAAGGTGCTCGCACGACGACTCGTATCACCAAGCTCTTGGAGTTTGTTTTAACCCATATGAAGCTTTTTACACCCGATGAATATGATTTGAGAGAAAGGATCAATAAATCCAGGGGGTTTGCTCAATCATAAACCTTTGCATATATAAAGCCATTTATTTTATATTCAAAAATAATTATATATATCAAGATTCTTTTCAAAATATGATGAAAAATATTCTCTTTTTTTTAAAAAGGTTCATAAATTTGTTTACAAACAAAGTCCAAACAAAAATCATCTTTTAAAGAACATGAAAAACCAAAAACGATAAAAGTTTTGTTCTTTAAAAATCAAACTTGTTTTGGTACCCAAATATTATTGGTACTGAAGAATTTAGGAATATGACCCATATCAATAAAGCTCAATGCCCTTTGGTTATGATCCCATTTGGGCGCTTTTTGTGCACGGATCCGGTCATAGTAATATTCATGCAAATGACACATTCTATTGCAATACGTGCAATGAAATAGATGCATTTGATTTTGTTGACCATTTATTTGTGCATGAGAAATATTTGCAAATAAAGTTGGTCTTTTAGAAGCATTTTGCAAATGTGAAACTCTTTTTAAATCAAAATAAAATTTGGTCAAATAGCTAAATCTTCCACAATAATCACATTATACACACTATCATGCTTATGATGCACATTTGGTGCATGTGTGTGTATGAGATGTATAGACTTTGTAAGATGCACATGAAGTAGTATTATTGATATTAGAGTGTTTATGTGCATCATAGTAAAATTTAGCTAAATGGCCTTTACGGCCGTAAATAGTGCACTTATAAACCTTACTATATATGTGTGCATAGTAAGTGGATGATTTTGAACTATTTGCACATGACTTGGCACACATATTTACAAGCTTCTTATGATTATCATTACATTTAGTTAGTATTGAATCTAAAGAAGAAATACAGTTATTCATATGATTTAACTCTTCATTTTGCACATTTGTATTGATAATAGAAGTAGAAAGAGCATGATCATTCTTAAATGAATTAAATATCTTTCTAATGGATTCTACTTCTAATATGGCATCATTCTTTTCACGAGATATGCTAGCAATTTTTAATGTCAAAAAATCATGATCCAATTTTAATTTTTTATTGTCATCTTTAAGGATCATATTTTCTTTAACAATTTTATCAAATTTAGAAGCTAGCAATTCATGATCGGATTTTAAGTTACATGCTTGCTTTTTAAGTTAACAAAATCATGATGCAATTTGTTATAGGCTTTCATTAATTTCTCATATGCACATGTGAGTTTAACTATAGACAATTCATTATTGGATTCGGACTCGCATACCTCACTAGGGCTATCGCCTAGTGGCCGTATGTATGATGAAGCTTCATTCTCACTTGAAGTTGAATCTGTCGGAATCCGTTGGATCTCCTCCAATTTATCGTGACGTGCTTCTATATGTTTCCATAAAGTGTAAGCACTAACAAAATGATCAAGTTTGTTAGAAATTGATGAATCAAAAGCATTAAGCAAAAATTCTAACAAAAGCTTATTCATTGTAAACATTCTTTTATCATTATTACTCCACTTGGATTTCTTCAAAGTGGGTACAATATAAGCATAATCAATTATTTCTCATAAATTAAAATATTTAAATCTAACAAAAAGTATAAATCTAGCACACCATTGAGCATAAGGAAATTATTGAATTTTAGAACAATATTAATATCATAGCCTAAACTAAGTGCACCATGTATGTCCATGATAATTATACCAGAAAGAATAACAAAACTAGATTAACAATAATGCAAAGCGAGGATCTTTAACTCAAGGTGATTAAGCCACATCTCAAAGAGCACCAAGCACTGATACCAAATGAAAGTACCCTAGGGGGGTGAATAGGGTAATTACTAATCTAATTCGATATTAATACCAAATTAAAACTTATTAACTAATATCCTGGCAATTATGATATACAACAAGTTATGTGCAAGGATATGTAATTAAACAACGGGCGAATAAACTATGAGACAATATCCTTACAAGGAGATGTACAAAAACTTATATGCAAGGATAAACAAGGGTGTGCAATATGACAATAGGCGATAAACAATGAGCACAAGATATAAGAGAAATATACGCTAATGCCAAACACAAACACAAGCAAATAATCACGGAGTTCGGTCAACCTACAACCTACGTTTTCGCTCCTCACCCTCGAGGAGAATCTCCACTATCTCAAAAACAACTACACTCTTGGTTTTCCAAATTCATCAAAAACTTTTACAACTCACACAATTGTCAATACACAATACACTTCTCTGAGTGTTGGCCTAGCCCATATCACATTCCTCAAGTGTTCGGAATTACTACCTCTCCCTAGGATTTACAACCGACGTCACTCATCTTAGAATTGACCCCGTCTCCCACCAACCACTTCTCTAAGTGTTCATTGTGTATTACAACGTGATCTCAACTATTAAGCACAAGTAAATAATTTGTTCTCTAAATAAGGATGAGAACTCAATATAAGCTCACACTTAATGTAACACTCTCACAACCCAAATACTATATGTGAAATTCTTAAGCTCAAAAGTTGTGTGTATAAACAATGAATAAAATGAAATTTTAACTTAATTAATCTAGCATAAATATATAAGAAACAAAATGATAGATAGCTAGAAGATGAGTTAGGACTATCTTGTCTAAAGTATTTCAAACTCCTCGATAAAATACTCAGGAGGCTAAAAACTTTGGAGAGGGTATTTGTAGGCGTCAAAAATTACTTGTAGGTCTCAAATACAGCTTAAGGCTGAGAGAAGACAAAGAATGCCACCATCTAAGTCAAAGAAGAGTAGCCAAAGCAAAAGGAAGCAAAGAAGAACACAAAACAACAACTCAAAGGGACCGGAGCTGTCTCACAGTTGGTGAGACAGTCTCCACTGTCTCGCATTTCCAAGATAGTGTAGGTTGTCTCATTTTCGAGACAGTGAAGGCTGTCTTGGATACGCGAGACAGTGAGAGATGTCTTGCCAATTGCAAGACAACCTCTCGTGTTTTCTAATAGTTTTGTGACTTTTTTGTGGGGACCATGTGGCTCCATAACTGTTGGAAAACATTCATTAATGTTAATGAATGGTTATAGACGTGAAACACGCCCACTATCCATGAAAATTATGGCATTTAACGCAATTTAAGTAGTGGGACAACGGTTACAAACTGATTGGAATTGCCTCCTTTAGTCGATACAGTAAACACTGTCTCGCCCAAAGGAGGTAGTGATCGTTAGTTGTTTCAGCTTCTTTTTGATGGTTATGGCTTCCGATGGCTATATATACCCTCCCTTACACACTTGTGAGGGAGGTGGGGATGATAATCTGGAAGCAGAGACGAGCATTTGTCGAACTTTGAGAGCAAGAGAGAGTTATTCATCCACTTTCAAGTATCCTCAAAGCCTTCTGGTGTTTCCTTGAGTTCAAATTTAGATTTGATATCGAGAAGAGTGTTCATCTTACTTTGCTAAGATATTCACTTTAGTGCTTATTTCCACGATGAAATATTAACTTTCAACCTTCTTCGTTTCCGACTTGGAACATTGATTCGGTGGTCTACGGATTACGCATCCCCGGTACGGGCAAAGATCTCACGCAAGCAGAGGCTACTAGTAGGAGTTTTTGCGTGTGTTTATAGAGAGCACGAGTTTATTTTCTTTGTAAAGAGAGGAAATTTATACGTGTAAACCTCATTCAATTGTTTCTGTACAAATGTTTTAATGGAAGTTACAAAGAAATTTGTTCTCGACGCAAACACTAGTACATTGAACGATTGCCAAGAACCCTCAAAAATTACTTCCAAACGTTCCAAATACATATGTAGTTCTATTATACTTGTGTTAGATTTTTACTTCTTTTTGATTTTTGAAATCAATTTTGACATCCAGTTTGATTTTTTCCTAGCAGAGCCGGATGAGGATGGGGTTCCTGTTGAGCATCCTAACCTCCCAATTCTTGGTTTGGGGACAAAACATCTTTGTATATTGAAACCATACTCTCCAATGCAATATTAATATCTTTTATTACAGTATCAACATCTCGTTGATAAACCATGTTCTTGCAGAAATTTTAGATCATCTCTTTCAAATTATCAACCTTTATCCTGGGATCCATCACTGTAGTTAAATAGAAAAGGTAAGACATTTCTTTGAAATATTTAGAAAATTTACATTCCATTTCCTTTATTGTGTCAAAAAGGTACGGATTATCTCCATGCTCTGCAAACAACTCAGCAATATTGTTAAGATGATAAAAGAAATAAATGAATAGTAATGTAGTACACACCGGATAGTGTTCTAGTTGTTGCCTCTAATTTCTCTAGGAATTCACAAAAAATTTCATAGAGTTCCCATTCATAATCATCAATGAAAACATATAATATGTTCTCACGTGCAATAAAAAGAATCTACTACTGCATGGTAAGGGATGGTCTTCTTAAGTGTGTAATAAGTGGAGTTCCACCTGGTCTTGACATCAAGTGGAAGAATTTTTCTTTTCAAACCGAAATCTGCACAACAATCTCTAAAGAAATCCTTTATAGGACTACTACTCCTCATGCAAAGAATAAAACCGTGAAGCATATGCAAATGCACATTTAAAAATTCCATCCCGTCTTGCACGCATAGGTTGATAATATGACTTGCACAATGAATATGAAAAAGTTTACCTCAGAAAATGGGTTTCAAAATCTCCACAATATGAGTAATTGAAGTAGTATTTTCGGAAGCATTGTCGAAGAAGACATCGAAGATTTTTTTTTCTCTATATCATAATTGCGACACGTGTGTGCAATTGCATTGCACCCGGCTTGAGAGTTATGAGGATACTCAAATCTTTTGAAAGATAAAATTCTTTTTTGCAGATCTTAATTTTCATCAATAAAGTGAGCGATGACACATATATAGTGATTGTGATTATGTGATTCCCACACATTAGAGGTCAAAGCTATCTTCGTGGCTACAACTAATAGAGTACTATGTATGAAAAATTTTCTATACGACCAAAGATGTACCACACTTTGTTTGATTATTTTCCTGCTAATTTTGTTATACTCGGGGTGAAAGGTAGTTCTAATATATTTTATTAAAAATTCATTTTCAAATATAGAAAAAGGAAGCTCAGACTGAACAATAAATCATGCTAAGTTTTCCTTAGCGATCTCTGAGTTATACCTGAATGTTGAAAGCCCACCTGTACCTGTGACGATCTGTGATTGGTTTACAGATTTGCCATCCAACTCCTTATATTTATTGCTAAGATGCCTCGTCAAGGCATCAGTACCATAATGCTTCGGGTATTTGTAGACCTTTTTTCAATTGTTGCAATGAGTTGTCCTGTTATTTTTGTTATTGGGATCATCAACACGAGTAAAGTGTTCCCACACTTTGGAGGCTTCTCTATTTGATTTTGTTCTTCCTCTTAGCAGGATTAGAGGATGGTTTCGCATATGGTTGAATTTCCATAATCTTCTTCCACTTGTGTTTCTGGAACTTCAGTGTCTTGAGCTTGTTGACTATTGTGATGTTGAGGAGGACGAGGTGGAGGATAAGAAATGGAATGTCTAGCCGGAACAGAAGGATCTTGCAACGGAGCGGTTAATTGTTGCCACTCCATTGAAGAAATGGAAAGTGAATGTCTAGCAGTAGGGACAATAGGGGCGATGGTGGTGGTATATGCTGAATAAGTAAAAGGAATTGTGTCAGTTGAGTCTACAACATAGCCTCCAGCAGTAGCAGAAGTGTAGTGAACGGATGTACTGCTACCGCCGACCTCAAAAGAATAGAACACTGAAGAGGATGAGTTGTAGTTATAGAGATCCATTTGGAGGAGAATGAGAGTATGCGAGAGAAGTGGAAAAATTATTGACGAGGGATTTGAAAGTACCCTAGAGGGGGTGGTGAATAGGGTATTTGCTAATCTAATCCAATATTAATGCCAAATTTAAAACTTATTAACTAATATATCCTAATGATGTAATATATAATAAAATATGCAAGGATATACAATTAAACAATGAGCGAAATAAACATGAACACAAGAACAAGAGAGATAGTGCACAAAGGACAATCGCAAACATAAGGCAAATGATCACGGAGTTCAGTTGACCCATGACCTACGTCTTCGCTCCTCACCCTTGAGGAGAATCTTCACTATCTCAAAAACTACTACACAATCAGTTTTCAATGATCATCGATAACATTTATAATCTCATACAATTATCAATACACAATACACTCCTCTAAGTGTTAGCCTAGCCCGTGCTACCTTCCTCAAGTGTTTGGATTTACCACCTCTCTCTAGACTTTACTACCAATACCACTCCTCTTGGAATTAACCACGTCTCTCACCAACCACTTCTCTATGTGTCATTGTGTATTACAACGTGATCTCAACAATTAAGTGTAAATACAAGATTTGTTCCGTAATACAAATTGAGAACGAAATGAAAGCTTACACTCAATGATTCACTCACCACAAACCAAATATGCTATATGTGAAAATACTTAAGCTCAAGGGGTGTGTGTGTAAATAATGAGTATAAATAAATTAAACTCAAATTAATCTAACAAATATATATATATATATATATATATATATATATATATATATATAAGATTCAAAATGAAAATAAGCTAGATTAAAGAGTTAGAAAAACTTCTCTACAGTCACAAAGAGATGTAGATGAGAATTGAGGTTGAACTCCTCAAAACCGAAATTAAAAGCTTCTTCTCTTTGTGAAAACTTCTTCACATAAACAAACTATACTTGATTTTTCTTTGAAACCCTCAAAAAAAACTTGTAAAACTTGTTCTAAACTTTCATAATAAAATCTAAGTGTTGAGGACTATATATAGTCTCTCAACATGTCAGCCCAAACCGAAGGAAAGCACAAAAAACAAGGTAAAAAACACAAAAGACGAAATCTAGAAAAACTAGCCATTATTGCAATAGATACATACTCGGTCGATTGATAGTCAAGTGTTGGTCGACCGAAATATGCCTATCAGTTGACTGATGACTCTGAGAAACCAAATGTTAAAAAACTTCTTTGGTTCGTCGATTGATGGTCTCAAGTCGGTCGCCCGATTTGCCATCGTCCATCGACTGATGAAGTATTATCGGTCGACCGATTAACAGATATCCAGTTACTGAATTTTTCCAGAAGCATGAATTTGTAAAATCAATAGTGTTAGTTCTCTTGTTTTGATGTTGATTTACAATCACCATTATGTTAGACCCTAAAGGTGGGGTGATTAGGGTCTTATGCTAATCTAATCCGATTTTATGCCAATTAAAACTAATTCAAATATTATTCTTGTAAGATAGATATACAATATGATATGAGCAAGAATATGCAATATGAACAAAGAGATATATCCTAGCAAAGAGGTATATGATAAAATATATGCAATGATATATAAACTAACACAATGGTGAAGAGATATATCCTAGCAAAGAGGTATATGATAAAATATATGCAATGATATATAAACTAACACAATGGTGAAATAAACAATCTACAAATGTGATAGGGAAATTTACTATGGCGACAAGAATGTAATGAATACTAAGCACAAATGAAATGCCAAAGCAAACTTAAACACAAGCAAATGATCACGGAGTTCGAACATTCCGTCCTACGTCTCCGCTCCTCACTCCCGGGGAGAAATCCACTATCATGACCGGGTTTTCTACGCTCACCCGAATAACGTTTACAACCACACTATGTCGGTTTTCAACGCTCACCGATCAACGTCCACTCCTCACACTCGGTTTTCTAGCTAACCGAAAACTTTTACAATCTCACAATTATAACAAATAATAAATTTGTTCTCTATAAAAGATGAGAACACAATTATGCTCACTCTCAATTGTTACAACTCTCCACAACCTAATTATACAATGTATGCAGATACAATAAGCTCAATGGTTGTGTGTGTAAGCAATGAGAAAATAAAATCAAGTCTAAACTCAATATAAAAACTAGCTTTAAAGAATGATAATCAAATAACTAAGCAACATGTAAAGCTAGATAGAGTTTAGAAAACTTCTCCAATAAATGACAAGAGAGAGAGAGAGAGAGCCCCAAACAAAGGCTGCAGAAAATAGCCGTTGGGAATGACAAGACAGTGCGACGGTCGACCGCGACGATCGACCACGAGCAACTAAATAGCAAAGGTAGAGCTCTGGACAACTGACGGTCGACCACGGCGGTCGACCGCGAAACTCTCTGGACAACGTACGGTCGACCATGGTATTTATAGCCTCCCAAAAATTCAGCCAAG
The DNA here is from genome assembly GCF_001876935.1 of Asparagus officinalis. Classification (NCBI taxonomy): domain Eukaryota; kingdom Viridiplantae; phylum Streptophyta; class Magnoliopsida; order Asparagales; family Asparagaceae; genus Asparagus; species Asparagus officinalis. Next base: position 14,960,194 of record NC_033798.1, read on the forward strand.
AAACTCAAACAAAAGACCAAAAGCCCCAAACAAAGGCTGCAGAAAATAGCCGTTGGGAATGACAAGACAGTGCGACGGTCGACCGCGACGGTCGACCACGAGCAACTAAATAGCAAAGGTAGAGCTCTGGACAACTGACGGTCGACCACGGCGGTCGACCGCGAAACTCTCTGGACAACGTACGGTCGACCATGGTATTTATAGCCTCCCAAAAATTCAGCCAAGAAACTCAAACAAAAGACCAAAAGCCCCAAACAAAGGCTGCAGAAAATAGCCGTTGGGAATGACAAGACAGTGCGACGGTCGACCGCGACGATCGACCACGAGCAACTAAATAGCAAAGGTAGAGCTCTGGACAACTGACGGTCGACCACGGCGGTCGACCGCGAAACTCTCTGGACAGCGTACGGTCGACCGCGAGCCACAAAAGAACATAGAGAGTTTCTGGACTCTCGGCGGTCGACCGCAAACTGACACAATGAAAAAACTGTTTTTGAGACTTTTATAAATATGTTAAAAAATAACAAATGAAGTCCAAAAATAATGAAACTTTGAGAAATGTATATAAACATGTAAATGAACATATTATAAAAAGAATTTTCCAAATTGTATTTCCTATTTGTGAAAAACCATCATTTTGCAAAATAGTCCAAAACATGAAAATGTGAACATATGAGTTTTGACATTTTAGCTTAACCATGTTTTGAAACAATACAAAATGATTTTTTAGACTTAAAGAAAGATATAAACAATTGTTATGAAGTCTATAAACAATGAATACAGTATTTTCACAAATACAATAGAAAATAAAACATATGAGTATGTATATGAAAATATATTTGTTTCATATCTAAGTAGTTAAACCAAATCACAAAAATAAATATAAAATATATAATTTCATATTTATAGACATAAAAATCAAAACTTGTGTTGTATATATATATGACTACATATATATACAAGGAAACCAATAAAATGTGTGTGTATATGATATTGAGCTTAACGTACTTAACACATAATATAACACCTACACTAAATTACCCAAGCTTGATGAAGGTCTTCAATGAGCTCAACTAGGCTTCACCGACATTCCGCCAACCTCCATTGGATATTATCGTTGAAGCTCTATTCCATCCATCCTCCAACTCGTTGTTTGCCTAGAATAAATACGGAAACACAAACACTAGACAAACAACATTAGATTTGTTAAACATCATCAAAACAAGAAGGCCAACAATCTTCCCCTTTTTGATGATGACAAACAATTTACAAAAAGGATATATGCATGAAAGAAAATGAATATACAAAGTATAATATATCATGCATATAAACAAGAAAGAATATACTCACAATATTTCTCCCCTTTGACAACATTAAAAATGGGAAAACACCAAGAATGAAGAGAGCGAAAGCTCCCCCTACATATAAGCATGGGTGAGTATAAAAATATAGAAAGATATAGGGATTGCTCCCCCTATCAAAATGCCTTAATAAAAATATTCAATGAATGCTAAGGCATACATATGTGAGCAAGCAAGAAATATGCTAAACACAACTCACATATAAAAAGACAATGAGGACACATATAAATATATCAATATGAAAAAGTGTCTCAAATGTACAAACATAAAAACAATGTATAAAATAGATTTATGAAATCACAAGAAAGAAGACATGAGAATCATGTAAGAAGTTTTCAAATGAAAACAAATCAACCAATAAAATCATAAATCACAAGTAAATCATATAAGAACATAAAACCAAATCATTATTGATTTTCAAAAATGAGAGAGGCAACCATATCTAGCTCTTGAGCTAGTATCAACTCATATAAACAATTTAGCACCCGGTAACAAGATTTGAGAATAAACACCTAATAAACCCGGAGGGTATATAACTACAAACCTCTTATTTAAAATCAAAACTAATAATCATGAAAACAAAAGATTTGATAAAAGAAAAATTGTTTTCATAACAAAAAGATTTTAAAACATTATTTTCAAAACCAAGAAAAGAAAAAATAAGAGCACTAAAATTCTTGGTTTAAAAATTAAATTTGTTTTGGTACCCAAGAACTCTTGGTACCAAAAGATTTAGGGACATGACCCCTATCATTTAAACTCAATGCCCTAGGGTTATGAACCCTCTTGGGCATATGTGGTGCACTAACACGGCTAAAGCAATAATCGCTCAAATGACCCTTCCGATTGCAATATGTGCAATGAAAGAGATCCATTTGTTTTTGCTTTTGTATGTAGGGAAAATTGCAAAGAAGAGAGTAAAGAAAATTTAACTTTGATTCCTTTGATCTCGATTATAACTTGATTACAAAAGAGGAGAGAACGAATTTGATTCTCTCTTTTGTTTAAAACTGGGTTCTTCTCGGTAGCGATGGATCGCCTCCTTCGATTGCTCGCGTCGAATTTGCTCTCCGTTGACGATCCGACTGTCTCTCTCTCGTGGGAACAATGAACTTCTGTGGAAAGTTTTGTGTTTAACTCTGAATGAGTTTTTAAGAACTCTGAACGAGTTTGAACTCTATGAGTAGAGTTGTTGGAACCGAAAATTCGGTTAATGATCAAGCTGTCATTCTGTTGCTGACGAATCCCCTCAGATTTGATCTTCTGAGATTGATTCAAAAATCCTATCTTCAAGGATTTCGCTGCTTCCAAATCTCCAAACCCGAGTAGCTTTTTATCTTCTGTTTTCAAAGAGCCAGCCGCCAGCCTCTGATCTGAGCCCAGAAAAAATCGAACCAACCCGTACGGTTTAGATCTTTAGAATCCCACCTGTGTGGTTCAGATGCCAAAAATCCAACCCTCGCTCCGTTGGGTTTGTTGAGCTTTTATAGGGTGGTAGGAGGTTGTAACTAACCCCTATATCCTCTCCTACGTGGGCGAAAACCCCTCAGAACGTGGGATAAACGGTTTTGGAACCGTTCGACTCATGTTTGAGCGAGTCAAACGCCCAATCTGGCGTTCAGAACCCAACTTCGCTTCTTAGGATTGAGACGCGAGGTTAGGTGTTAGCTGTACACCATTGAACGCGAGGGTCGCTCGCGTTTTGGCTTGTTGCCTGCTTGGAAACACGGGGTCAATGTTGGTTGGACCCCTACGAACGCGAGGGTTGCTCACGTTTGGCTTGTGCCTTGGAGACGCGGGGGTCAATGTTGGCTGGACCCCTACAAACGCGAGGGTTGCTCACGTTTGGATTGTGGCTTGGCGACGCGGGGGTCGCCTTCATTTCCAAAGTGGTGACGCGGGGATGACATCCGCGTCTCAGAATGAGCTATTTGACTTGTAGCTTCTTCTGTGGTGCATTGCAAGGACCGTTGTTCAGTAATCCTGGCTTTAGCTGTTGTGGAGTGTGAAAGTCGTCAGATTGTAACTTTCACTGTAGATTGTGAAGACTGCTGAATAGAGTTTTCATCCGTCGTCGGAAGTGTCGTTGAATTGTAAAAGTCCTCTATTTACCGCTTTCGACTGCCGACCCGAAAACTATTTGATTGTAGCTTTCGTTGTAGGAGCTAGACGGGAATCAACATCCATAGTTGCGGATGCAGTGATTGGGAAGTCGTCTGATTGTGACCTCCGTTGTCGGAGCTTGTTTGGATAAGCTATCTATTGTAATTTTTAGACAGCCTACAGAACCCCCTCCAAAGTTTTCGAAAGTTCGCGGTTGACTGGGACGAATTTTCGGAATACTTTGGATCCCAAAATTTAGTGGATTAATTGCTCACTCCATCTAATCGGGACAGATGATTTCAATGTTGTAGACTGTAATCTATTTGTACTGACTCCCCAGTGAAATCGTTTGTTTCTTCCTGGCTTTAGTCGCCTTGATGATTGCTGTTAGCTCTTCTGTTACTTATCTGGGGCCGTGTCGTAGCCTTGGTAGTCAAGAAGTTGCTAACATAGCGGTCCAAACACAGAGGCAATTTCTGCCTTTGAGGATTGGAACGCGTGGGTGAGCCCAGCGTTGAGAATTTTGAACGCGAACGTGGGCCATCGCGTTTGGAAGTTCAACCAACTCGAACGCGAGGGTCGAGTTTGGGCGGGCTGATGGCCTTGAATCCCGTCCGTTACTATTTGACAGCTCATAGCTATCTATAAATAGACCGCTAGGGGTCAAATCAAGAGTCATTCGACTCTTCTTGAAACTTTAACGAAAAAATTTCGTTCTCATCTCTGGCGAACACTGCTCATCTCCTCCGATGAGATTCAATGGCACCCAAGAAGCCCGTCGCTCCCGCTCGAGGGTCTGCCTCATCAGCGCTGGCCGGCGGCGCTGCTGCTCAGGCGGATATGCCGCCCTAACTCCCTTTGATTGGTGGTGAGTATGACCTCCATGGCCATTAAACTTGCTTCGGCAAGTTCTGATCTTGAGATCAACGAGGAAACTCGTTTCAATAACGTGGGGCTGGACTCCGTCGTTTCATCTTTCTTGACACGGGGGTCGACCTGCGCGTCTGAGATTTTAGACGTGAGGGTCAACCTACGCGTCTGAACTTTCTGACGCGGGGTTCGACCTTCGCGTCTGAGCTTGTTTGATGCGGGGTTCGACCTTCGCGTCTGAGCTTTGATTTTGAGTTGTCTAACTCTTTTCCTCTTTTTGCAGTGCGTCATACTAGCGAGCCTCTTCTTTTTCGCCATCATTTTGGACATGAGGGTGGTGCGGACATGAACATGGCCTTCAGTTCACGCCAAGAACTCCCAGTTTTCCGAGTTAGGGAGAAGAGTCGCGTAGAATTAATTACCCAAGCTTCTTGCCCGACTTGAAAGCCCAAGCCGTAAGCCAATAGTCAAACCTGGATATCTTTTCGGGGACTTTGTTGACTTCGACGCCAGCACTGCTTATGATGGGGACTATAAGTGGTTGCGGAAAGTTGGGGACCGCAACCTTTTCTTGCCCAATATGGAGAGGATGTTCCCCATATCTTATTTCTAGTGTGCTTCTGTCCCAAGGCATATGGATTGGCCCCTTGTTAAGGATCAAGATGGGGTTGCTCTTGGGACTTTGACTTTTCACGGGGTCTGCACAGTTGGTTACAACCGGTAGGTGACAGCTTTGCGGCCGAGTTTATTTGCTAAGGAGTATCCCCTCGGCGAAGTGCCCAGCCCGGCGAAGACCTTTGTTAAGAGGTTTTTGGAAAAGAAAGGAGAATTTCCCGCACAAGGATTTAGAGCTCCTGGTTGGGTTCATTCTCCAGTGACAGGATGGTGGGCCCAGATGACCAAGTTCGTTCTGAAAGAGTTGGAAGCCCTTCTTGCCCAAGCCGGATTGCTGGTTCCTGTGCGGGCTACTGAGTTCGGGATTATCCAGAGCCACTTTCACTTCTTCTCCATACTGGAGAAGTACAATCCTGATAGTTGCACTTTCTTCACCCCTGTGGGGGAGCTGGGCTTCGCTCTTCACGAGATGCACGAAGTCTCAGGTCTTATTCTCGGGGATTTACCATATGAAGAATTCGTTCCGAGATCTGCGGAACTTAAACTTTTGAAGAAGACCAGCCCAGAAATTTATGCCACTCTTTGGGAAGTCATGTGTCACTTCCACATTTGCATGCAGCTGACGGGGGCCCGTGGAGGTGGCATTAAGCAAGTGTCTTGGGTGGAATATTTATTCCGGAACTTGACCATAAAAGGAGGCTCTGTGACCCGATTGATTGTCAGTACTTTGGAAGAGGTTCAGGCTCGTATTGATGATGCTACCTCCCATTACACTAACGAGGCCAAGGAAGATGTTTTCCCGGCTCACACAGAGTTTGAGAGCTTTCATTATCAAGCTCTGATTCCAATTTCCGACACAACGCTGCTAGCCGGGTTCTTAATGTTGTGGCTCAAACGCTGTGTCGTTCCTACTAGGCCGGTCGATGCCCTTGCCGTTGAGGTGGTCTACCCAGCTGTCCTCTTGGCGCATGGGAGACCTGTGAGCCTCCTCAGTGCTATGGTGGGTTGTCTGCAGCATGGATTACGGGAGTTGGCCTCTGACTTTGTTGATGTGACAGAGGTGGAGTCTGAGGGCCACAAGACCTTCAAAACTCCCAATCCCCGGGTGCTGATGCCATATACATATTTGATGGCTTGATATGTGCTCCACTGTCCTCCTATAATGAGTGCAGCTTCTCCCCCAGGAGACTCATTCATCCCATTTGTGCAGTGACTAGAGTCTGCAAAATGGGAAGGGGGGTACATGGTTAGAATCCGCCAAATCTTAGCGCGGGACACCAACTTCCATATCTACCGCTGTTTCCCTGATTTTGAGGGCGGCGTCTATGGCGCAGAGTATCAGGACGTAGCGGGTTCTAATGGATTCACTCATCTGAACGGGGGTGTTTTCCATTGGCTTCTATCCATCAGGCCAGGCTACCTGATCTAAGGCGCCAAATGCTTCATCGAGCCTTACCACCCCTATAGGTTCGCTCGCCAATTTGGGTATGATCAGTTGTACGTCGGGAACCCTCGTCCTCAACTCTCAGTCATAGGTAATTTATATGAAGGAGCCAGGGCTTGGTATTATTCTGTAGCAGGTTGTACCAAAGCCATCTTCAAGCTTCCCCAGAAAACTGCCAACTCCTACACCTCTATGAGCTTCTGCAATTGGTATCACGCTGCTTCTCAGACTCCCAACTTCAACTTGAATACCTCTTGCCTGAAGGACATTAGGCATATGTATAATTTAAGGAAGGGGTCCAAGACGTCTAGCTTGAGGGGGATCGATGAGTTTCTATCCATCGAGAGTCAGCCTATCGAACAGGAAGAGGAACAAGGAGCTGAGCCCGTTCCGGTGGAAGAACAACGAGCGGTTGATCCTCCCACGACAAGAGCAGCTGGGAAAAGAAAACTTTCTGCTGATGAAGCCGACCAGTATGATAAGCAGATTCGTCGGAAACTGCTGGTGGATTCTCCCCCCAAAGGTCAGCAAAAATCCAAGTTGATGGCTGAGGCCATCAAAGCTGCTGTAAATGCCTGCCACACAGAGCGGGACTTCGTTCTCACGGCCCAGCTCTGTCGGGCGAAGTTTCTTCTTATCATCCTCCTGAGGACGAAGAAGATGAATTAATGGCTGCAGATGCAGAGTCTGTTCCGGTGATGGATCTTCCTAGGTCTCCTGCATTGGAACCAGGGGGTCTTGAAGATAATCCACCACCTTCTCCTTCAGCATTAATGTCACAAGCTGATGATTTAATGCCTAGTCCTACAACGGGACTTATGAAAAGACCAGCTGCTGGTGCAAGTCCTCCGGAGTCTTCAGCTGTTCGGGATGATGAGGAGCGAGTTGATTATGACGACTCCCCAGCTGGTGATGCAGCTGACGGAAATAGAGGCGATGAGGACGCTGATGTTGGCAACATGTCAGGTGACGGTGAAGATGACGATGAGCATGATTCCATCGATGACGTCACCACTTTTGATGATGATGCTCCCAAGATCCCATCCGATAAAGTATCTGGTTATACTCCTTTTCACATCTCCGGTAAGTCTTGTTTCCTTCGACTTCTTCCGCATGTGTTTTCTGCGTTCCGACCCTTTTTCCGTGCAGGTTCACCTTCTCCAGGGACCACTGCTGCTACTGCTTCAGAGCCAGAACCTGCTCAGGTGTCGGCTCCTTTAGAAGAGCAACATTTACGTGGTTCCCCTACGGCCACTGTTCCACCTGTAGCGTTGCCTGAAACTACTGTCGCAACTCCTCCTCCGGAGCAGCAGCTCGTGCCGGTGTTGGCTCCTGTGCAAGAGCAGCCTACACCTGTAGTGTTGCCTGAGACTACTGTAGCTGCTTCGCCTACTGCATTGCTGAAGATCTCGCTTACTCCAACAGAGGCACAACCAAGCACATCTCAAGAAAGGGCGATGATGGCTTTAACCTCAAGCCCTTCACAATTGAATATTTCTACCGCTTCCGCAGCTTCGGCACCAGGATCCCCTGCACTAACTTCGATGGCTAGAGGGGCGTCGTCGGCTATGGTTTCTAGTCTCGCTGACGCACCTGAATTTCTCCAGATCTCCCTGGTATATCTAAATAGCCTCGCGAAGACAGTAGTCGATTACATGGTGAATGGTCGGGGGACTTTGAATTCCTTCCGACCACTTTTAGAGGCAGGCCTGAATGGAGTCAGGAGTGTGGGCAATATTCAGTGGTTCAAGCGCTGTTCAAAAATTATTCTCCACTTAGAAGAGCAATTACAAAACACTTCGAAGCCCTGGGCCAGAAAGAACTTCAGCCAGAGATTGTGTCCACCCTGGCCAGTCTTCAAGTTGCAGAAGTGGCTCGCCGGGAGGCGGTAGAGCGGGACTTGGCTGAAAGAGAACGTCAAGTTGCAGAGCTTCATGAGCGTAATATTCGGAAGCAAGAAGAGTTAGAACGCTCGACAACTTATATGAATTCGCTTCGTGATAGACTTGTCAAAGCTGAGGCCGAAGTCTTGCGCTTAAAGGCTGAACTTTCCCGTGAAGAAAACGTTGTCAATATCCTTAGCACCCAAAATACCACTGGCGCTTTGGAATATCATACGCAGGCTCGAGCTTTGGCACAAGCCAGGAATGAAGCAGCGGCCATCATCGTACCCAACGAGGAAGAACTCCGGGCAAAGGCTGAAGCTATGGTACGAACCACTCACGAAGAGGAGCTAAACCAAATTAGGGCCCAACTCACTTCTTTTGATTTGATGCGTGAGTGAATTTTGCTCTTGTAATGTTCTTTTGATAAGAACAAGATTGTCTTGTATCACTTTCTTTTGGTTCTTGAATAAAAAGTGATATTAGTTTCTCATTGCTTCTTGCATTTGTCATGTTTTGATTTTAAGTAACAAATCACGAGAAATGCCTGAGATCTTGACTTAGAATAGATCTCCACAATGGTTCTGATGCAACGAACTCTCTTCATTATCATTTAAGATACTTCTAGAAAGTTTCATACTGCTGAGGAGTAATTTTTTCCCGCAATGGGGCTGAATGGTAGAATTCTTCATGTGTTATGTTTTGCTTTAAACACTAAAAGAAGTCTATAAATGCTAGAGGTGTAGTTTTAACTTAGCAAAAGAAATGTTGCGATCAGGGCAATTTTGAGGATTTATCGTTCTATTGACGAGAATCGATAAGTTGATTTTGTCAGAGGTGTAATTTTAACGTGACAGGAGAAATATTGCGATCAGGGCAATTTTGAGGACTTATCGTTCTATTGACGAGAATCGATAAGTTGATTTTGTCAGAGGTGTGATTTTAACGTGACAGGAGAAATATTGCGATCAGGGCAATTTTGAGGACTTATCGTTCTATTGACGAGAATCGATAAGTTGATTTTGTCAGAGGTGTGATTTTAACGTGACAGGAGAAATATTGCGATCAGGGCAGTTTTGAGGACTTATCGTTCTATTGATGAGAATCGATAAGTTGATTTTATCAGAGGTATAATTTTAACGTGACAACTGTGGGGGAAGAATATTATAGCGTCTCACTGGGGAGAACTGCTAAGTGTTTTACCATCGGAGCGATGAATTGTGATACTTGTGATTTGAACAAGGTTTTGGGGAGTTTTGTTAACCCGCTGAAAACAGGTTATTTATTGCTCTGCTGAGGAGAGCTAATAAATTGACAATGAGTTGGAGACTTATCATTCTATTAATGAGAATTGATAAGTGGATTCTGGGGTGTAGTATTAACCCAATGAGAATTTAGATTCTGCTGAAGAGATACAGAGGTTTTGACTAACACTCTGTTGAGAGGGCTCATGACTTTGAGGAAAAGTGTCGTGTTTGAAACACAAGTGTTAATTCTTTCATTTAGAAGAATTGCAACGCTGAGGTGACCTTCGCGTTTGATGTTTGAAACGCGAGGTTCGGGCCTTCGTGACGCTGGCTCGAGCTTTGCATTTGGGAAACTGAACGCGATAGTGAGCTTCGCGTTTCAAAGATGGTTGGGATTCTCTCCTAGAATAGACCTGAATGGTCAAATCAAAAGTCACTTGACTTTCAAAACTTTCGGCTATTTCCAAGAACGAGAACTCTCGTTTGGTTACGGCGAGATCTCCAACGAGCTTCGTCTCCCTCGTTCAAAGGAGTTTCCTCCGATCGACTGCATCAATGGCGCCTCGGAGGACGGGTTCGAACTCCAAGAAAGTCGCTGAAGCGACTTCCGACATGCCGTCAGCTGAGAACGCCGGCGGTGTGCTTGTCCATGCGAGAACCTTGTCGTCGACATCGCCACCGCAGGGGCCTCCCTGTCGTGGTGAGTGCTGACCAAAATAACTTGCCTTGGCAAGTTCTTTGAAAACCCTAGATGGGTTCTTGATAACGAGGAAGATGACTCGTTTTAGTTCAATGAAAACGCGGGGTTGGGATACCCTATGGGTCTCGACCCTCGCGTTCAACTTGTTCAACACAAGGTTCGACTCTCGCGTTGGAGACTTCTGACGCGAGGCTCGACCTTCGCGTTGGAAATTTTGACACAAGGCTTTACTCCTTTGTGTTTCAGACTCTGTCTTTATGTCGATAGCTCGCTTCTAGCTGCTAACTTCTGCTTTCGATTGTGCAGTGCTTTTCCCAAACGTGCCGCTTTCACAAGAGCACCATTTCGGATATATTGGTGGACCTGACCCGAATGAATTATTCAGTCTTCAGAACAGGATTCCATTGTGTACTTTTCCTGATTCGGAAAGAGCGGAAATGATTAAATTCCCTCAATGCTCTACTCTCAGGATTTTGATAACTGACTTAGACTTGGAGACCCCTGTTGGTCATGCCCAGTTTCCTAAACCAGCATTCATATTTGGGGATCGCATACCAGTCGATGACCATCTTACACACGTGGAAGATTCAAAGCTGCTGCGGAGAGCTGATAATCACTTCTTATTCCTCCCAAACATGAAGAGGATGTACCCGCTTTCCTATTTCTTGAATGTGAGTTGCCGTCGGGGTTTGACCTTCGACATTGTCAAAGAGAAAGAGAATGTGTCACTTGGATTTGGTCGGCGAGCTCGTACACAAATCGGAGGGCAACTAAAGGGGTTAAGACCTGGTTTGTTTGAGAAGAAGGAACTGGTTCCGAAAATTGCCCTACGCGCCACAGCGACATTTTTATCACGCCAATCTCTTGGGCAACTCAGGTTGGATTCCTCTACCCAGATCGTTCGGTCCCTGGATGGTCGTGCGCGAGAAGGGAGGCTGTGGACCCCGCATGGTTGACTTTGTCTTCGAAGAGCTTAAGACTCGCTCGCAATCAATCCAGGAACGTTCACAGTTCCTGTGTTAACTAACACGACGGGGAGTTCGTGGCAGAGTCTTCATAATTTCTTCGCTATGTTGGAGAAATATAACCCTGACAGCTGCACATTCTTTACGCCTGCTGGAGAGTTAGGTTTTGCTCTTCATGAGATGCAGGCAGTGTCGGGGCTGTCGCTTGGAAAAATGCCCTACGAGGAGTTCATTCCCACCACCGAGGAACTTTCTCTACTGAAGGTGGCGCACCCGGAAATTTGTGCTACTTTCTGGGAGCTGATGTGCCACTTCCACATATGTGCCCAAGTCTTTGGGATGCGTGGAGGGGGCATTATGCATACCACGTGGGCAGACTACCTCTTTCAGAATTTAAACCAAAAAGATGTAGCCGTATACCGCGTTGCAGTTCTCTCTCTTAAGGATGCCAAAGCTCGAATTACGGCTTCCAGTGCTACCTATAAGACAGAGCATGCCGAGGATGATTTTGAAGCTGGTGTCGAATTTAAAAGTTTCCACTACCAAGCCACAGTTCCTATCTCTGACACGGCTCTACTTGCAGGCTTCTTCATGATTTGGTTGAAGCGGTGTGTAGTACCGTCAAGACCGATAGAGGCAATATTAGCTGAGGTAGTGTACCCAGCTGTTTTGCTAGCGCATGGGAGACCTGTGAGCCTCCTTACTGCTATGGTTGGCTGTATTCAGAATGGCCTGAGGGTGTTGACTTCAGAACTCCTCAGTGCTTCGAGAGTCAAAGCCGCTAAGAAGAAAGCTGGAAAAGCTCCTCAACCACGTGTACCAGTGCCATACACATATTTAATGGCCTGGTTCGTGTTGCATTGCCCTTCATTAATGACGGGAGTGCATGAAGGGGGTGATGCTTATACTCCCTTCGTACAAAGATTGGAGTCGGCCACGTGGACTGGTTCTTATATAGTCAGGGCTTGACAGCTTCTATCCCGGGAAGATAATTACCGGGTTTTCTGCTGTGCTCCTAACTTTGACGGGGCTGATGTTAAGGATGCTCGTTTCATGGATTTGCTTTTTGAAGGCTCGTCTTCTTTGGAAGAGGGCACCTTCGGTTGGCTTCTTATGATCAGGTTGGGCTACCTGGTCTATCGCTCGCGGGAGAAGTGCGTAATCGAGCCTTACCTGCCTTCTCGGTTCGCCAGACAGTTTGGATACGAACAACTCTATGTTGGCAATCCTAACCCGACATTAGCTCAGATTGGGAATTTGTACGAAGGAGCCCGCGCATGGTACTTCTTCTCCGCCGGGGGAACCCATGCGCAATTCACTTTACCCCATTCACCACCCGGCTGCTCTACTGTTATGGATTTCCGCCAGTGGTTTGTTGAAGCTTCTCGGATTCCGGAATATGACATTTATACTTCATGTATAAACGAGATTCAGGAATTGTACCATTCACGGAGTGGTTCTGTGAGTACTCGTCTGCCAGGGATTGAAGAGTACCTATCTTGTGAACAGGAAGCGATTGGAGCCGTTGAAGCTCCTCAGGACTTGCCCACCATAGAACCTTCTAAGGAAGAGGTTCCTATGGGGATCGAAGAGGGAAAACCAATTGCCGATTCTCCCGAAGATAAGACAACTGAGGAGATTCCTGTAGAAGAGCCTGCTCCTAAACCTCGTTCTTTAAGATCGGGTAAGAAGGCTCTTTCTGCTGCTGAGCAAGGTGAGTATGACAGGAGAATTCGTAAGCGGATACCTGTCATGGCCAAGAATTCCAGGAGGGCCAAATTAATGGGGGATGCGATGAAGTCTGCGCTCGTTGAGCGTTTTACTGACGGAGAGGGTGAAATGCCCCAATCGATCCCCTCGGTTCCTGAGGATGATAGGGCTGGAGAGGGTCATTCTTCTGAAGTTGCTCCAACACCTGTTCAGGATGATCATATGGATCCAATCTATCCAACTCTTCCCCCTCCACGCTCAAGGGCTCTGAAGAAATCAATTGATGAACTGGAACGTTGGATGCAAACAATTATTAATATGGTCAGTGTTGAGGGGGCTTCTCTTGAAGACTGTGAATCCATCTTGAGCCAATGTTTGGACGACATCAAGGCCAAAGGGGATGCATCCTGGACTGAACACTGCCAAGGGGGAATCGCTCTTTTGATGATAGAATTAGCAGCTTTCAGGGAGCTACAGCGCATCAATTTAGATTCTGAAGTGGAGCCGGCTCTTTCTTTTGCGATAATCTCGAGGGCGCATCACCCAGGGGCTCTTCGCAAGGATCTGTCTGATAAAAAGGCCTGCATATCAGCTTTAAGGAAGCGACACTCTAAAGCATATGCTAAAATCAAACGTGTTGCTTCTGATATCCGCGGTATCGAAGAGACTATCACTCGATTAGAAGCCGAGTTGTCTAGGCTAAAAACCCTCAAGTTAATGAAGCCTGATGTTTAGCTCTTGACCTGTTTTTGATTAAGGAATTTTGTATCTTTTTCATTTTGTGTTTGGATTAACCACATCGAATGAAAATGATATCACTTTTGCTCTTTATCGTCTCTTTTTATTGAAATCTGGTTCAAGACAATAGAAAATAATGCAAATGTTATCGAAATTCCCTTTATCATTTATTCAGAATAATTCCATCAAATTACAATCGTCAGAGGTGTAGTGTTAACATGACGAAATACAAGATAGAATTACACTATGAATAGGCAACCCCCAGCCTGATTTGGTTGGGGTTTAGGGGGCTACATGATTTACGGGAAGTATCTCTTGAGAAACTTCCCATTAATTGGCATCATGAGCCTGTCTCCTTCTTGATTGATGAGGCGGTATGCTCCGTTCGAATAGACTGATTCTATTACGAAGGGCCCTTCCCATTTAGGATTGAACTTCCCTTTGGTTTTGTGTGTCATCACCATGGGTCGTCTGTTGGCCAACACTAGATCGCCTTTCTTGAAGATCCGTTCCTTAACCTTTTTGTTGTAGGCTTTGGAAATACGGGCTTGATACAACTCTATTTGTTGTTGAGCTTGAAGTCGCTTGTCGTCTAAGGCTTCAAGTTCTTGCAGACGTCGTTGATGCTTTTCTTCTTCTGTTAGTCCAGTTGTGATAGCGACTCTTAGAGAAGGAATCTGGATTTCCAATGGCAATACAGCCTCGCAGCCGTATACCAAAGAAAAAGGTGTGGCTCTTGTAGAGGTCCTTACCGTAGTGCGGTAAGCCCAAAGACATTCACCCAGTCTTTCATCCCAATCGCGCCGGCTTTTAGAAACAAACTTTTTGAGAAGCTTCACTATGGTTTTGTTGAAAGCTTCTGCAAGACCATTTGCTGGTGGGTAATACGCCGTAGATGCAACACTTTGGATTCTGAATTTATCACAAAATCTCTGAAACCCAAAGCTGACGAATTATGTCCCGTTGTCGTGAACTATTCGTCTTGGGACTCCAAAGCGATAGATGACGTGATGTTTGATGAACTTGATCACGTTTGAAGTCTTGACTTCTTTCAACGGGATTGCCTCCGCCCACTTGGAGAAATAGTCGGTCACGGCTAGAATGAATCGGTGTCCTTTGGACGTCGGAGGGGAGATCGGTCCGACGATATTCATGCCCTACATTTCGAATGGCCAAGTCGCCGATGTGGGGTGTAAATTTCCCGGTGCTTGGTGGATGAAATCCCCATGAATTTGGCACGCGTGACAACGTTTAGCATAGTCAACCGCGTCTGAAAACATCTTCGGCCAATAATAGCCGATGCATCGGAGGCGATCTCCTAATTTAGCTCCAGGCTGATGAGCTCCGCACATTCCGCCGTGAGCTTCTTTGAGGGCCTCTTTTGCTTCCTTCCGAGAGAGGCATCGAAGCAAAACCCTATCATGCGATTTACGATACAGAACTTGAGAGACTGCGTCGTAATAGAATCGGAGGGCCTTTCGTTTGATAGAGGCCGCTTCCTTAGGATCTTCTGGTAGAATTCCATACACGGCATAGTCGATGTACGGGAATCGCCAATCCCTGGATTCAAACTCCATAGAAGTTGTACAGACTTCTCCTGACGGTGTTTCATCTGAGTTTTCTTCTGTAGGAATTTTAGAAAAGTATAGTTTCCGCCCCGCGACTGGAATCGTTGTTTTAGTCTTTGGTGGCAATGCTAATGAGGTTGCCAAGGAGGCTAGAGCATCTGCATAAGCATTCTGAGCTCGTGGTATATATTCGATGAAGAAACCTTCGAACTTTTGAGCTTGCTCTAGCACTGCGAGGTAGTACGGGATCAAATCCTCATGACGAACTTCGTATTCTCCTCGGACCTGATTAACGATGAGTTGGGAGTCACCGTAAGCCTCAAGGTGTCGAACATTGAGTTCTTCAGCAAATTGGTTCGATTAAGGAAAATCCCCTTGGGATTACATGGCCGTTCGGAGAGATTAATACTACTCCTACTCCCGCGGTGATTGCTCCATGAGGATTTGCCCTGGACGCACCGTCGAAGAATAACTTCCACACTTGCTTAGCTTCTTGAGTAGCGCAAGCTTCGGCGACTTCGTCAGGTAATTCCTCATACAACTTAGATGTTCGCGATACTAGATGATCGGCTAAGAAGTCTGCCAATGCTTGGCCCTTGACCGCCTTTTGAGGCATGAACTGCATGTCGTATTGCGACAAGAGAATGACCCATTTTGCAAGCCTGCAATTCAGAGATGATGGTTTCGTCATCAGAACTCTCAAGGGATTCACCTTAGAGATGACCTGAATGGTCTGTCCAACTAGGTAATGTCACATCTTTTGGATTGCGAATACCAAGGCGAGACATTCTTTTTCGACCGGATTGTACCAGTGTTCAGCTCCCATCATAGTCCTGCTCAGGTAATAGATGGCTTGCTCTTGACCCTGATCATTGTTCTGGGCTAACAAAGAACCAAGAGAATGATCCATTGCCCTCACATACAACAGGAATGGTTTTCCTGATATTGGGGCCACGAGAACTGGCGGTTGAGTTAGATATCTCTTAATCTCCTCGAATGCTCTTTGACACTCTGCATCCCAAACAAAGGATATTCCTTTCTTCATAAGCTTAGAGAAAGGTTGGCAGCGCCCTGAAAGATTTGATATGAATCTTCGAATGTAGGCCAGTCTGCCTTGCAAACCTCTGAGCTCTTTGAGATTCTTCGGAGGTGGCATGTCTTGGATGGCACGCACTTTTTCTGGGTCAAGAGAGATTCCCTTGGAAGTAACGATAAATCCCAGGAATTTTCCACTTGAAACTCCGAGGAACGATTTTGTCGGATTCATCTTCAGCTGATGTGCTCGCATGATTTCGAACATTGTCTTCAGATCTGCAAGATGATCGTCTTTACATTGGCTCTTTACTGCTATGTCATCAACGTAGCACTCGATCTTCTTTCGTAGGTGTTCGTGAAAGATTGTGTTCATTGCACGTTGATAAGTTGCACCTGCATTTTTCAGGCCGAAGGGCATCACTGTGTAGCAATACACCCCCAGTGGTGTTCTAAAAGCAGTATGTTTTTCATCGTCCGGGTGCATCTTGATCTGATTGTACCCAGAGAATCCGTCCATGAAAGACATCCTTTCATACCCGCAGGTGTTGTCGATCATAACATCCGTGATGGGGAGTGGGAATTCGTCTTTCGGACAGGCGGCATTGAGATCGCAGAAATCGATACATATCCGGACTTTACCGTTCTTCTTAGGAACTGGGACGATGTTGGCCACCCAGTCAGGGTGTTGTTCTTCCCTAACAAAACCTGAGTCTATAAGCTTTTTAACTTCTGACTCAATTGATTCCATGATCTCTGGACGAAACCTGCGTTGTTGTTGTTTAACGGGTTTTACATCCGGATCGATGTTGAGACGGTGCATGGCCACCTTCGGGTCAAGACCAGGCATATCTTCATAATTCCAAGCGAAGACATCTATATATTCTCGGATGAGAGATATAAGGTCTTCCTTCTCGGATGATGATAGGTCTTCAGCTATAAAGATAGGCTTGGGGTCAGACTCATTTCCCATGTTGACCTGGATCACCTTATCTTCAGTGGGTGGTTCGCGTTGTTCGAAACGCATATCCCACAGGATGTTAAGACGTTTGATCCAAGGATCGTTAGTCGACTCAATTAACTCTTCGTCACCCCCTGCATCTTCATCAGGGTGACTAGTTGAAACCATGTTCACAGTCAAACCTTTAAAGAAAGGTCCGACACTGACGTCGGATTCCCAGGAAGAGGTTCCGGACGAATGATCTTGACGGTTTTTTGATAATAATCTGGAGGTTTTCCTTCAGGAGTGAGAGACATCCGGATCGGTGTTCGTCTTCCCTTCCCGAAGTTCAGGCCCTGTTTCTCATTAAAATTATACCCCATTCGTTTCATTAAGTATTTAGAATTGGGTTCATGGTAATGGAATTGGGGAACTCCGTCGTCTTCCTCTGAACTTGCTCGTTTGAGTTGTTCGGGTTTGACTTTACCAAAACAGATCAGCTTCTGCCCTTTCCTTTTGGATGGGACTTTGAAGAAAGCCTTCTGTGCGTCCTCCACTTCTTCATCCGAAGCGAAAGATGACTGGATTGGTAAGGTGAGTGACGCCTCGGTGCACAGTACGTGCCATGGGTTGGTACCTGCACTAGAATCATTCTCTATTTGTTCATTTTTAGGAGAGACATCAGACAAGTATGCTAAAATGAAATCTTCATTAATGCACCACTCGCCCCCACTCGGTACATCATTATTACTCTCACCCTGACCCATTACATCAAAGTTTAATTCCCAAGGACAATCTTCCTCAGGATCTGGCTTGATGTCAGCTTCGTTACCGCTGTCCACATCTTCTTTCTCTTGGGATTCCAAATAGAAGACGGAGTCGGTATGGAAGTTTTCTACCCCTCGGAAGGGGTATTTTTCTGCGATTAAGGTTCGAACTTCGCCCTCTCCATTAGCGTACTTCATGACCTGGTGCAGAGTAGATGGGACAATGCGGTTTGCATGTATCCATGGTCGTCCTAGCAAAAGATTGTAGGATGTGTCCGCATCTATGATGTAGCATGCTACTTCAGACTTAAGATCTCCGATTTGGCACCTGAGTTTGATCTTTCCCAGGGGTCGGGTACTGTTTGCATTGAACCCGAAGATAGTAGTCTGGGTGGTGTGCAGCCGATGCATAGGAATCCCTAAGACCTGCATGACCCTGTAAGGCATGATGCTAAGCGCTGAGCTCGGGTCAACTTGAACACGACTGATTTCGGAGGATCTGATATACCCTGTGTAGTACAGTGGCCGGTCATGTTCATGTTTGACCTGCATGTCTTCTTGCGTGAACGATATGCAGGGTAGACTTCTCGCCGCTTGCAGGCATTGCAGACAAGTTTGATCATCAGAAGCTTCAGGAACTGGAGTGACTTGGGCGATGAAGCTCTCTGTATTCTTTAAAGCTTCGATCAGAGCTTCCTTGGTAGTTTTGGATAACTTCAGGAGCTCATACAAGGTAATCCTGGCCGGTATGTTGGCCAACTGTGCCATAACGTTAAACTGGAAAGGAGCACTCGATTCTCCGGTTTCCTGGTGGAGATTCCTATGGAATCGGAGCTCCTTCTGTTTTCCTTTGTCCACTGGCTTTTTCGGAACAGAACCCCCAGCGTCTTGGGGCTGTTCCTCGACCACTGGAGCGTTCTGGCCATAATCCCTCAGGTAAGCTTTCCCTGACCGAGTGCCAGGATTGCCTTCTGGGTATGCTGCTAGAACAATCCTCTCCTCTTCATCATTTTCAGTAATGGAGGGGCTAATTGTGTTGGAAGACTTAGCCTTGCCTCCCTTCTTTCCAGACGAGGTGCTCGTCCACTGTTGATCTCCTAGCAGGTCAGGGTGGACCCACATGATTTCCCCTTTTGGGATAGTGAGGGGCACCAACCCCCTGTCATTCTGACTATGCGGGTCAGCATTCTTCAGACGCATTTCTCCCTTGCGAATGGGGACGACGCCGTTCGCCGTTACCACCGGGGAAAGTCACCGAATTGGACCGCTATCATATTAGTTGATACGGTCTTCTGCTCCGGCTTCAAGGTGAGCACATTAGCATTCACCAAATTCTACAAGATGTCTTTGAAGACATAGCACTTTTTGGTAGGATGTCCAAGGAATCTGTGATAACGACAATAGTTGGGGTCATCCACTTTCCCTGCTTCATCCGACTTCCTAATCTCAGGCAATTGCAGCTTATTGTTCTTTCGAAGCAATTGGAATAAGGTATCCACATGCTCCTCTTTGAACGAATACTGCTTGGGCGCTCTTTGCTGATTTGGCGCCTTGCCTTGCTTATTCGGCGGTGGTACCCGCGTGTAATCGGCTGCCAAAGTCTCCTTTCCCTTAGACCGCTGGGCATTTTGCTGATTACGTTGCTGCAGTGGCTTGGGTTGTGGCACTTCTTCAGCTTTGACACGCGCCACTATCTCCTCAGCTTGTTCTCCTTGTGAAACTAGTTGTCTCCAGGAGCGACATTCTGCCACCCCCATTTGAGCAAGGAGCTGGGTCTGCAGGTTGTGCCTGCAAGTTTCAACCAGAGTTGATTGGGTCATACCTGAGGGGCATCGCAATGCCATGCTGCGGAATCTCTCCACATAGGTTTTGATGGACTCTCCTTTCCTTTGCTTAGTGGCGAGAAGAGTCGGGACTGAGACCTCCGTATCGTCCTTAAAGAACCTGGCCAAGAATAGCCTTTCCAGGTCTACCCATTTCTGGATAGATCCAGCAGGCAGCTTCATGAACCATTCGAAAGCGACACCTTTAAGGGTACCGATGAATAGCCTGGTCAGGATGGCGTCGTTTGCTACCACATCCCCAGTTTGGGATTTGAAGTAGTAGATGTGCTGATTCGGCGATCCTGTGCCATCAAACGGTTGTAAGGTAGGGGCCTTAAATTTTGGTGGGTAGGGAGCTGTATCCCACTCAGCAGGGTAAGGCCGCACTACTCCCTCTTCGCGGAGCTCGCTTCGGTTGGCGATTGCGTTGAGGCGAGCCTCCAGTTCGTCCACCTTGGTGGATTGAGGGTGCAGTTCTTTTTCCACTTCTTTCTCACCTTCTGAGGAGGATCCTAGTTGATGAGTCTCACGATCCGAATGTTCGGTCGCTTTTTGCTTTCCCTTTGAAGTTGTTCTCTGGGAAGATTCAGGTTTGTGGCCTTTTTCAGCAATAAGTTGGGCCATCATATCCTTTAATTGGAGAAGTGTCTCCTGCTGCGCCTGGAGCATAACATGATGTTCGTCTACTCTTTTGGCTATATCTTCATGGTTCCCTGTTGTGTAAACGGAGACCCCGTGTGCGACAACAGAACTTGAAGATTGGGATTCGGCGACTGCCGAATGTTCATCGTCGGAAACAACACCCTTGGCCAATCTTTGATAGTTAACCGGAGGGATAGCTCCTGTCCGAGTCCGAGTATTTTGATATACTCCTTCGAATTGGTCACAAATTTCCCTAACAGTTGGAGAGTGACTTTTCTGTGACTCATCGGAATCAGTATGAGAGGCCTTCCCTCGCCCGATCATATTGATAGTGACCTGAGGGTATTCCGCTTCGGCTGTCTTCTTCCTGTAGCGGCGTTGTCGTTTGGCAGGCCTAATGACGTTCGTCAATCTGTCGAATACGGACTGCCGAGGTACGGATGCACAACAAGGGCATTCTGACAGAACTACCGATATAAGCCTCTCACATTGACATGAGTGAGCTGCTTGTGTTGTTGACTTTCCTCTCGACAACAATTCCCGCAGATCAGGAACTTGGGAGGAAACTTCCCCCAAACTTGGAGGTGGAGATGGAACCCCCTGCCCTTGTGTAGGTGAAATTGGTTCTCGTTGAACGTGGATTTTGAAGCCACGCTACCTATTCTGAACCACGGACATCTTGAAGATCGCATTCTTGAAGGATAACGCGAGGGTCGCGTTTAGCTTTGGAGACGTTAGGCCGAGGCCTACGTTTAAATGATGAAACTGACCCCTGAGGGTCATGTTTTGGTTGAACGCGCCCTTGAGGGTCGCGTTTAGGTTGAACGCGCCCCTGAAGGTCGCGTTTAAATTGAACACTTCCCTGAGGGTCGCGTTTAAGTTGAACGCTCCCCTGAGGGTCGCGTTTAAGTGGTGAAACAGACTCCTGAGAGTCATGTTCTATCGGAATGCGCCCCTGGGGGTCGCGTTTGGTTTTGGCAGCTCCGCTCTGAGGGCTGCGTTTTGAAGTAATAACGCGCCATTCAGAGTCGCGTTTTAGCTGTATAAGCCGAGGCTCATAGTCGGGCTCGTTGCCGCGAAGTGAACGTTCTCCTTTGGGAACGCTAGGCTCGGTTGGATTTTCAGAAACGCGGTCCTCGCGTTGGGTCAGCATTCGGCTCTCACGTAAGTGTGCTCGTCGTATGGATCTTCTCCGTCGGCGAGCGGCGTTCTTTTTGGCTTGTTTCAAAGCCTTAGCAGCAACGTCGCTGACGTTCCCAGGGCTCGTTTCCTCCAAAGGACGTTTGTGGCCCGAAGAACGTTTTGTTGACGCGGATGTGGGATCTTCCGCCAGCAGAGCCAGTTTGAGTTCCAGGCCGAAGGAGAGGGCTTTCTTCGGCACTTCGACAACAGAATTAACCTTCTTGGAGGTCTCGCGGACATCGTGCTTAGCCTTGGGGCTAAGCGATCCTGAGGATAAGATTTCCTCGTACTTTGCTTGATCAAACTCCACAACGAGAGTTTCTACTGTTGTTCCCATGAGGTGGACATCGGACTGCGCCACCACTTCCTCGTCGGAAAAGCTAGTCCCCAGCGGAGTCGCCATCTTTTATTTGTAGGAAAAATTGCAAAGAAGAGAATAAAGAAAATTGACTTGGATTCCTTTGATCTCGATTACAACTTGATTACAAAAGAGAGGAAAACGAATTTGATTTTCCCCTTTGTTTAAAACTGGGTTCTTCTCGGTAGCGATGGAATGCCTCCTTCGATTGCTCGCGTCGAATTTGCTCTTCGTTGACGATCCGACTGTCTCTCTCTCGTGGGAACAATGAACTTCTGTGGAAAGTTTTGTGTTTAACTCTGAATGAGTTTTTAAGAACTCTGAACGAGTTTGAACTCTATGAGTAGAGTTGTTGGAACCGAAAATTCGGTTAATGATCAAGCTGTCATTCTGTTGCTGACGAATCCCCTCAGATTTGATCTCCTGAGATTGATTCAAAAATCCTATCTTTAAGGATTTCGCTGCTGCCAAATCTCCAAACCCGAGTAGCTTTTTATCTTCTGTTTTCAAAGAGCCAGCCGCCAGCCTCTGATCTGAGCCCAGAAAAAATCGAACCAACCCGTACGGTTTAGATCTTTAGAATCCCACCTGTGTGGTTCAGATGCCAAAAATCCAACCTTGCTGCCAATTCTCAGATCCGAAAATGCCAGCCTTCAATGGTCGAGTAGCTTTTTATCTTCTGTTTTCAAAGAGCCAGCCGCCAGCCTCTGATCTGAGCCCAGAAAAAATCGAACCAACCCGTACAGTTTAGATCTTTAGAATCCCACCTGTGTGGTTCAGATGCCAAAATCCAACCTCTTGCTCTGTTGGGTTAGTTGAGCTTTTATAGGGGGATAAGGGGTTGTAACTGACCCCTATATCCGCTCCTACGTGGGCGAAAATCCCTCAGGACGTGGGATAAACGGTTTTGGAACCGTTCGACTCATGTTTGAGCGAGTCAAACGCCCAATCTGGCGTTCAGAACCCAACTTCGCTTCTTAGGATTGAGACGCGAGGTTGGGTGTTAGCTGAACACCATTGAACGCGAGGGTCGCTCGCGTTTTGGCTTGTTGCCTGCTTGGAAACGCGGGGGTCAATGTTGGTTGGACCCCTACGAACGCGAGGGTTGCTCATGTTTGGCTTGTGCCTTGGAGACGCGGGGGTCAATGTTGGTTGGACCCCTACGAACGCGAGGGTTGCTCACGTTTGGATTGTGGCTTGGCAATGCGGGGGTCGCCTTCATTTCCAAAGTGGTGACGCGGGGATGACATCCGCGTCTCAGAATGAGCTATTTGACTTGTAGCTTCTTCTGTGGTGCATTGCAAGGACCGTTGTTCAGTAATCCTGGCTTTTAGCTGTTGTGGAGTGTGAAACCCTAGGGTTATGAACCCTCTTGGGCGCATGTAGTGTAGTAACACGGTTAAAGCAATAATAACTCAAATGACCCTTCCGATTGCAATTTGTGCAATGAAAGAGATTCATTTGTTTTTGTGGACCATTAGCTCGTGCACGGGAATCATTTGCAAACAAAGATAAATTATTTGAAACTCTTTGCAAATGTGACACATTATCAAAACAAAACTTTCCTAAGTGGCCATATCTACCACAAACATCACATTTAAAAATATGTGGTCTACTAGAAACATTGGCAAACATGATTTTCTTTTTAAATCAAAACAATACTCGGCCAAATGACCAAAATGACCACAAAGATTACATTGATACACATGAGCATGCTTGTGATGAACAATGGGTGCATGTGTGTGTACATGTGATAAAGAGGCTACATGAGATGCACAAGGAGCATTGATATTTTTATGTTTGTGTGCATCATAGCAAAATTTAGCTAAATGGCCTTTACGACCGCAAATAGAGTACTTGTAAACTTTGCTATATATATGTGCATAATGAGTAGATGATTTTGACTTGGACTTGGCACATATATCCATAAGCTTCTTATGATTATCAATGCATATTTTCAAAGTTGAATCTAAAGATGAAATGCGATTATTCATAAGATTCAAATCTTTATTATTAGGCACATATGTATTTTTATTAGAAGTAGAACATAAATAGTCATTTATGAAAGAAACAGTATCATTTTGTATGTTCTCTACTTCTAACATGGCATTATCTTTTCATGAGATAAGCTAGTTATAGATGTGATTAATTTTTCATTTTTCAAAATTAACATGTCATTGTTTTCTTTAAGCATGGTATTTTCTTTTGCAATGACATCCAATTTTAACACTAGCTCCTCATGATCGGATTCTAAATTATCATGATTGCTTTTTAAATCAATAAAGTCATTTTGTAATTTCTTGTAGGCATGCAATAATCTCTCACTAGCACAAATAAGTTCATCACTAGATAAATCATTAATAGATTCGAACTCGTAAACCTCACTAGGGCTATCTCCTAGTGGCCGTGTGCATGATGCTCCATATGAACTTGAAGCCGGATCCTCCAAAGCTTGTCGGATAGCCTCCAAGTCCCCTTGATGTGCTTCAATAAATTTCCATAAGGTGTAAGCACTATCAAAATGAACAAACTTGTTAGAGAGAGATGAATCAAAAGCATTTAGCAAATATTCTAACAAAATATTATTCATTGTAAATATACGATGATTATTTTTATTCCACTTGGATTTCTCCATAGTGTGCATAATATAAGCATCATCTATAATTTTCCATAAATCAAAATGTTTAGATTGAACAAAAAGTTTAAATCTAACACACCATTGGGCATAGGAGAAATTATCTAATCTAGGAACAATATTTATGGTATAACCTAAACAAGATGCATCGTTCATATCCATAATGTATATATGCAAGCAAGCTACAAAAACCAAAAATTAGATTAGCACAAAAAGATAACTTGGATCGTTAACTCAAGGTGATTAGACCTTAAATCAAAGAGCACCAAGCTCTGATACCAATTGTTAGACCCTAGAGGGGGGGGTGATTAGGGTCTTATGCTAATCTAATCCGATTTTATGCTAATTAAAACTAATTCAAATATTATTCTTGTAAGATAGATATACAATATGATATGAGCAAGAATATGTAATATGAACAAAGAGATATATCCTAGCAAAGAGGTATATGATGAAATATATGCAAGGATATATAAACTAACACAATGGAGAAATAAACAATCTACAAATGTGATAGGGAAATTTAAGATGGCGACAAGAATGTAATGAATATTAAGCACAAATGAAACGCCAAAGCAAACTCAAACACAAGCAAATGATCACGGAGTTCGGACCTTCCGTCCTGCGTCTCCGCTCCTCACTCCCGAGGAGAAATCCACTATCACGATCGGGTTTTCTACACTCACCCGAATAACGTTTACAACCACACTATGTCAGTTTTTAATGCTCACCGATCAATGTCCACTCCTCACACTCGGTTTTCTAGCTAACCGAAAACTTTACAATCTCACAATTATAACAAATAATAAATGTGTTCTCTACAAAAGATGAGAACACAATTATGCTCACTCTTAATTGTTACAACTCCCCACAACCTAATTATACAATGTATGTAAATACAATAAGCTCAATGGTTGTGTGTGTAAGCAATGAGAAAATAAAATCAAGTCTAAACTCAATATAAAAACTAGCTTTAAAGAATGATAATCAAATAACTAAGTAATATGTAAAGCTAGATAGAGTTTAGAAAACTTCTCCAATAAATGACAAGAGAGAAAGAGAGATGGATTTGAAGCTCAAATATCAATGAATTGATCTCCACTTCCTCTTGTAGAATTCTTCACAAACCAAACCCTTAAACAAACTTAAACTCTTTTAAAACTTGTTTTTAAAAAATTTCTAGGGTTAGGTTGAGAACTGAGATCAATGGGGTATTTATAGCCTCCCAAAAACTCAGCCAAGAACCCCAAACAAAAGACCAAAAGCCCCAAACAATGGCTGTAGAAAATAGCCGTTGGGAATGACAAGACAGTGCGGCGGTCGACCGCGACGGTCGACCACGAGCAACTAAATAGCAAAGGTAGGGCTCTGGACAACTGACGGTCGACCGCGGCGGTCGACCGTGAAACTCTCTAGACAGCGTACGGTCATCGCCACGGTCGCACGTCACTGACGAGCCCAAAAGACATACGAGCAGTTTCTGGACTCTCGCGGTCGACCCGGTGGCGGATCGACTGCAAAGCTGAAACACAATGAGAAAAACTTGTTTTTGAACTTCTTATAAATACCTGTTTGAAAAATACAAATGAATCCAAAATAATAAAACTTTGGAAATGTATATAAACATGTAATGAACATATTACAAAGAATTTCAAATTGCATTTCCTATTGTGAAAAATTATCATTTTGCAAAATAGTCCAAAACATAAAATGTGAACATTCATGAGTTGCAATTTTTAGCTACCCATGTTTTTGAAACAATACAAAATAATTTTGTAGATTTAAAGAAAGATATAAACTATTGTTAGTGAAGTACATAAACAAGAATACAATATTTTCACAAATACAATAGAAAATGAAACTTATGAGTATGTATATGAAAATATATTTGTTTCATATCTAAGTAGTTAAACCAAATCACAAAAATAAATATAAAATATATAATTTCATATTTATAGACATAAAAACCAAAACTTGTGTTGTATATATATATGACTACATATATATACAAGGAAACCAATAAAATATGTGTGTATATGATATTGAGCTTAACGTACTTAACACACATAATATAACACCTACACTAAATTACCCAAGCTTGATGAAGGTCTTCAATGAGTTTAACTTGGTACACTTGCGGACGAAGCTTGAACTTGGATCTTCAACTTGAATTGTACATAGTTTCACCTACTATTCCGCCAACCTCCATTGGATATTATCGTTGAAGCTCTATTCCATCCATCCTCCAACTCGTTGTTTACCTAGAATAAATACGAAAACACAAACACTAGACAAACAATATTAGAAGTAAATTGTTTGTTAAACATCATCAAAACAAGAAGGCCAACACATTATTGGTGCTAATTACTTGTTGAGTTATATTATATAGATTACAAGTTATCAAGCAAGTTAGTGCTAATGTTGGAGGATTAGATGGAACAAAGAGTTACAATGATGATATCCATGGAGGTGGAGGCTAGTTGGTGAAGCAAAGCTTTCAAGAGCATAATGCAAAAGAGAAGCTTCATCTAAATATGAGCAAATATCAAGACCAAAGAATCGTATTCATATATGTGAGATATTTGCATCTTTTTCTTTCTCTCTAATGCTTAATGTAGACAAGTTATTGAGTTAATAATATTTGAAGCTCATTGGGTTCATACACACACTTTCACAAAAACATTGTTTTTGAACTATTTTGAAAATGAGTAGTTTTTACTATTGGGAAATGATCTTTCAAAAATTCTTTTTGAAACATGTTCAAAATCATGTTTATAAGCATTTTCCAAAGTTTTATAATTTTTGAAATTTATTTGATATTTTATTTTGAATTGACAAAGTCAAATTTTCAACTAAATATCAAATTCATGTTTATGCATATTTTCGGTTGACCGGTCTTTGCCCGTCGGTCGACCGACCAGAGGAGCTGTTTTGTAGACAGTCACCTTCGTTCGACCGATTTACTTTTCGTAGTCAACCGATGGCTGAGGGTCGGTCGACCGGGACATCATTGTCGGTCGACCGAACCTGTTCCATATTGTTAAGTCTGCAATGATCAAATAGTCGGTCGACCGGATCTACTGTAACAACTAGTTTTTGTACCAGCTGATTTTCAAGATTTTGATACTTGTTTGGGTTTTAGGCTATTGTTTAGGATTCCTATATATACCCTATTGCTCTTTTTACTTTAGTAATCAATTAAGCAAAAGAAAAATCTTAAGTTTGGTTTTCTAAGTGTTCTTGAGCTCAAAACTTTCAATTCTAAATCCTCAATTATGCTTAAGCCTTTGTTTTTCTCATATCCACACTCCACAACCATTGAGCTTTACTTGTTCTTCACTTGATCATTGTCATAGAATTGTTGTGAGAGTTTTTTCTTTTCATTGTGATTGTGTGGTGAGATTGATCTCGAGGAGATCACTTGTGTGGATTGTAAGATCTCAAGAGGAGATTGTTGTGAAGAAGTTTAGGCTTCCAAACCGGGTGTGATAGTTAAGTTACCATTGGGAGAGGTAGTCGGGGACGTAGGTCGGAGGACCGAACCTTGTGAACATATCACGTGTCATCATTGGCTAACTATTCTCTAAACTCTTTCTCTATTTATTGTCTTTGCATTTAATTTGGTTGGTGTGTTGCCTTGACTATTTTTAATTGCGCATTTATTGTCTTATTACCCTATTCACCCCCTCTAGTGTAATTTCATTTGGTATCAGAGCAATGTCTCTACATATTTTCTAGGTCTAACCACCTTAGAGAAAAGATCCAAATGGATTCTATAATGAATGTGCATATGCTTGAAGGTCAATCCACCACTAGACCCCCTTTGTTCACCGGCAATAATTTTGCATATTGGAAAGCTAGGATGAGAATTTACTTATAATGCATTGATCTTAATATCCTAGAGATAATAGAGAAGAAATAAGTTAAGAAGTCTAGTAAAGATATGACCGAGCATGAAAGACATTTGGCTAACCTAAATATTAAAGCTATGAACGCTTTGATTTATGGTCTCACCCCAAATGAGTATAATAGGGTCTCCATATGTGCAACCGCACATGAGATTTGGGAGAAACTATGTGTTACTCATGAAGGAACCCCCCAAGTCAAAGATTCCAAAATTAGTAGCCTCATGCATGATTATGAGTTATTTAAAATGCTTCATAATGAGTCAATTGATACCATGTTTTCTCAATTTACTAACATTGTTAATGAATTGCATGGCCTTGATAAGGTGTTAGAGAACCAAGAAAAGAATTACAAAATTCTTCGCTCTTTGACGCCGGCATGGGAGCCCAAAGCTACGTCTATTGAGGAAGCCAATGATCTCACAATGCTTACACTCGATGGTCTCATTGGCAAGCTCAAAGTCCATGAGAAGAAGATCAAGGAGAAGGAGGAAGAGCCCCCACAAGCAAATGAAGAGCCTTCCCAAAAGATGAAAATGTGACGCTCATGTTTTCACACATGGATGCAGTCCAATGTGAACCCAGAGATGTCAAACCTACCATGTACTCACATTGTGCAACAACATATTTCACCATCACAATAATATCTCTCTAGTGGAATCAACAATAAGTATAGGTACAAAATAGGCAAAATAAGGAAAATAAATGCATTAGACATGATGTAGGAAGAAATATCTAATAAATATAATCATGTCTCAACTGAATAAACTGAATACAACTGAAGTCTGAAATAAATGTGAAGTATGTCAATATGAGTCAACTAAAAATAAACTAAGGCACGCAGCCTTTACAAGATGAAATACAAAATTCTAAATGTTCGAAAGAAAATATTAACTATGGTGGAGTCTCATCTACTAAAAATATGTGACAACGACTATGATGGATGTCCCTCATCCTACGACTCTCCGGAACTCTGAGCTGCTACCTGAAAGGAATTGGAAAATAAAAAGAGAAACAACAAGAGCGTCAGAGTACTACAACAAGATCATCTCCATCCGTCCCTAGGGGAAGGACTACTAGATGTGATGGAGACTCTATCTATTAATCATAGTCTATCTAGATCATTTACCATGTATCTAAATGAAATTAATATTTAAAAACCTACAATACGAGACGTAGTACATCGAGCAAAATAATTCAAACAAGGAAACCCTCATGTATATACCATACGTCTCAAATTGTAGATAACTAAATATCAATACCGGAGTAAGAATAAACAATCTAAATAGAATCAATAATTAGAAACTCACAACACGAGACCGATACATCGAGCGAAATAATCCAAATAAGGAAATAC
The DNA here is from genome assembly GCF_001876935.1 of Asparagus officinalis. Classification (NCBI taxonomy): domain Eukaryota; kingdom Viridiplantae; phylum Streptophyta; class Magnoliopsida; order Asparagales; family Asparagaceae; genus Asparagus; species Asparagus officinalis. The sequence goes on from NC_033798.1 coordinate 14,990,039, forward strand.
TCGTGTATATACTATATGTCTCAAATTGTGAATCGCTAATTATCAATTCCAAACTGTGAATAAAGGAAAACAATACAAGGAAGTAAAGTCATCACAATATCGGACCAAAAATATCTTCCACTATCTCTTGGAAGATAATGTAAACAATTGTATATAATCTCACGTACTTACAAGAGTAAAGAACCTCGGTCATATATAACTCAGCGATGAGTCATGTTCATAATGACGTCCGCCAAGACTCAGGCTATCAGATAATTATCACAATGTAAATTCTTACAAAGTTTATAATTCATCGCATTATCATGTGAGACAGACTACCAAATTAGCATCCTAATAGTGTACACGGCTTATTAGTCTCATCGCATCAACGTGCGGGACGAACTACCAAATCAAAGCATCCTAGGTATACGGCTCACAAGCCTCATCGCATCTACGTGCTGGACGGACTACTAGATGAAGCATCCTAAAACTCAACTCAATGGACTGTACTAATGGTATATTGACGCACTATATCAAGTAGTACTGAGCGGTGCTCATCAACGATATCCATACATGTATATCTATTTGATTTTAATTAATTATTACCCATACGTGATCGAAACAATACTTGTGATAATCCTCTTCGGAATGTCCATGTATGTGTCACAACTCTATTTGTGTACACCATTGGTTGATGTGTATCGTCATACAGCTTGAACCCCGTGTTCACGATTTAACGTGCAAGAGAAAATACCTCAAACAAAAGAAGAACACAAGTATCGTACTCGCGAACAGTACCGTATGTATAAATAGTAACAGTACTTATGAATAGTACTTATACACATGAAAAATACCAGTACTTATGAATAGTACCTCGTACGTATGAATAGTAATCGTACTTATGAATAGCCTATACATATGAATAGTAACAATACTTTTCAATAGTAACAGTACTTATGAATAGTACACATATGTATGAATAGTAATAGTAATAGTAATAGTAATAGTATCCATGCGTATGAATAGTAACTATCCTTATGAATAGTACCAGTACATATGAATAGTAACGATAATTTCGGTGGTGGACAGATACGTATAGTTCAAGAAAGTAAGATCATGTCTTTAGGGATTTGATCTAATATTCTATTCATTAATTTTCATCAATATCATGTATTTTCTTTATTTTTAGGATTTGATCTAAAATTCTATTCATTAATTTTTTTATCAAGATCAAAACTAACTGGGGATGGGTTTGGAAAGAGATGAACTTATCTTTATTAAACTCCTAAAATTAGAATCTGTATCCGTTCATTTTCTTCGAGTAGGCAAAATCCCTGCCTCTTTTCCTTTCTTTTCTTTCTATCTCTCTCTCTCTCTTCCTCTCTCTCTCTCTCTTTCTCTCCAGTGAGTTTGTGAGGAGAGTGTTAGGGCAGGGGGGCCTTTATAGGGAGAGATGAGGGGGTAGGTGAGGAAATTAGGCAGAGAGGTAGGTGGGTTAAGTAGGGTTTTAAAATAATATAAATAATATTTTATATTATTTAAAAATACGGTTTCAGAGTCCGTTTTTAGAAAATAACAAAAATTTACCCACAACACCGTCTTGACATTCTAAGATTAATGGCACAAACCACACATCTGTCTGATCAATAAAAAATTTATTAAAAATATAAATACCATAGATGTTAGCAGACTCGATACCGTCTCAAAATAGTGTTTCAGTCTCCATTGTGAGAACGCAACGAAACTTTAACCACATTATTGCCTTAAGATTTTAGGATCAATGGCACAAACCTTGCATCTATTTGATCAATAGAAAATTACTAAAAATAAAATAGTGATATATGAATAGTATTTTATTATTTAAAAGTTGAGTTTCAGTCTCCATCATCAGAACTCAACGAAACTTTACCCACAGTATGGTCTTGACATTCTAAGATCAATGGCGCAAATCTCATGCCCATCTGATTAACAAAAAAATTACTAAAAATAAAATAGTAACAGTTTTCAGTAGACTCACGATACCGAGGCTGAAACTGCGAATCGATCTTAAATTGATTTCAAATTGATCCATTCATCCCAAAATGATCACCAATCACAATAAAGCTCATTTAAAATTATTTTATAAATTTTTAGGGTTTTACATAACTATTATGCTCAAAGGAGCAATTGATGATTCCTCCTCCTCGGATAGTGAAGTAGATGTCTCTAGAGAAGTGACACACCTTTCTTGAAGGATATCAAGATTAATAAAAATGAATAAAAGTTTTAAGAATCGTTCCAACAAGTTTCCCTCTCGTGTAGGTAAATGCTTTGAGTGCAATGAACCGGGACACATAGCAAAGGATTGTCCCAAGATAAAAGAAAAGTACATGAAGTACAAAAATAAGAAGGCAATGTATGCGGGATGGGAGAAATCCAAACCAAGCGATTCAGATAGTAACGAAGAAGCTGCCAAGATTGCTCTTCATGATCCAAATATATGTTTCATGGCTCATGAAGATGAGGTACAATCCGATTTTGATAATGAATCTTTTTACATGCAATTTGAACTTGAAACCGCTCTAGAAGAATTGAATTTTGAATTTAAAAAATTAGCAAAAGAGCATTCTTCTTTTAAAAAATTGCATGTTTCTTGTGACTCAAAGTTTGAGCTTTTACAATCTTCACTAAATAATGTCATTGCTTTAAAAGACAAAATAATTGGAGATCTTGAATTTGAAAATAAACATTTAAGGTCTCAAATTGAAAGATTAAAAAATAAAGATAAAACTAATCATGCTTCTTTTAGTAATACTCATCACCACCTTAGAAGAACATGGAGTCATAGATCTCATGCCCCCACTTATAAAAAAGATTTTGTTTGCACATATTGCATGAGACATAGCCACACGTCTACACATTGTAGACTTAGAGATAATGCTTATTATTATGAGTTGATGTGGGTACCTAAGGGTGCCAAGAGTATTAACTTTCAAGGACCCAAGATTTGGGTACCTAAAACTTCTACCTCTTGTTTATATATAAGGAACATCTCGCACAAGATGTAGCGCACAAGATGTAGAGAGTTATGGTACCTTGATAGTGGTTGCTCTCATCACATGACATGCAACAAGGACTTATTTGCAACCCTATCAAGGATTGAATGAGGTAATGTCTCCTTTGGTGGTAGTGAGAAAGGTAAAATTGTAGGTTTTGGTAATATTGGTAAAATACCTTCTCTCGTTATTGATGATGTTTATTTTGTAAAAGGATTATATCATAATCTTCTTAGTATTAGTCAATTAAGTGACAAAGGCTATGACATAATTTTTAAACCGGATAAATGCATTGTTAGCCTAAATGACAAAACTATTTTTTTTTCTTTTAGAAAATCTAATGTATATATTTTTGAGATGAATGAGCTTTTAGATCAAGATGTAAAGTGTCTTGCCGTGGTTGGTGGAGATCCTTGGATTTAGCACAAGAGACTTGGACATAGTCATATGAAGTTAATATCTAAGCTATCAAAGAAGAACTTGGTAAGAGGTCTACCAAGTCTAACCTATGTCAAAGATCCTCATTGTGAGGAGTGTACCAAAGGTAAACAAACTAAGAATTCCTTCAAATCCATAAATAAGGTATGCACTACTAAACCTTTACAATTACTATATCTTGATCTCTTTGGTCCTATGCGTGTTGCCTCTCTTGAAGGTAAATTCTATGTATTTGTTATTGTTGATGAATTTTTACGTTTTACATGGGTGATTTTTCTTGCAAATAAAAATAAATGTTTTGAAGAATTTTCTTATTTTGTAAAAAGAGTTGAAAATGAAAAGGATTTGAAAATTATTACAATTAGAAGTGATCATGGTGGTTAATTTAAAAAATAAACCTTTTAGTGATTTTTGTGACCATCATGGTATAACACATACGTTTTTCGCTCCAAGAACACCACAACAAAATAATGTTGTTGAATGGAAAAATCGAACCATACAAGAGATGACACGAACAATAATTTATGCTTTTGATTTGCCAAAATATTTTTGGACGGAAGCCGTCAATATGGCTTGCCATGTTTTAAATCGTGTTTTAATTAGACATATTTTTAAGAAGACACCTTATGAACTCTATTTCGGTAAAACCCCAAATATTGGCTATTTTTGTATTTTTGGTTGTAAATGTTTTATCTTGAACACTAAAGATCACCATGATAAGTTTGATTTAAAAATTGATGTTGGTATATTTTTGGGATATGCATCATGGAGTAAGGCTTATAGAGTTTTCAATAAATGGACACTCGTTGTTAAAGAATCTATAACCGTTACTTTTGATGAAACTAATAATGATTTTGCAAGATGGTGTGCCTGGGAATGATGATGATATTGAGGGAGGATTGGACCTCATGCAAATAAATGGCAAACCCTCAACGAATGCATCAAAAGATGGGGAAGGGAATATTGAACAAAATCAACAGGATCTCCCCAAGGCATGGAGATTTGCACTGGATCATCCCAAGGAACAAATTATAGGGAGTCCATCAAAAGGAGTTTTAACTCGCTCAAAGGCTATGAGCGAGTGTGGTAATGCAGCTTTCTTATCCCAAATTGAACCTAAACGTGTTGATGATACCTTGAATGATGAATTTTGGGTTTTAGCTATGCATGATGAATTAAACAATTTTCAAAGAAAAAATGTTTGGAAACTTGTTTCTAGACCTAAAGATTTTCATGTTATTGGAACAAAATGGGTTTTTAGAAATAAACTTAAAGAATTTGGCATAGTTGTTGGCCTTCTTGTTTTGATAATGTTTAACAAACAATTTACGACTAATATTATTTATCTAGTATTTGTGTTTATCTATTTATTATAGACAAACAATATGTTGGAGGTTGGATGGAATTGCGCCATAACGATCATATCCAATGGAGGTTGGCGGAATAGTGGTTGAAACCTATGCAATTCAAGTTGAAGATCCAAGTTCAAGCTTCATCCGCAAGTGTACCAAGTCGAGCTTCAATGAAGATCTATCAAGCTTGGGTAATTAGTTTAGGAGTTTATATTACGTGTGTTGGTACTTTAAGCTCAATATCACATACACACACATACATTGTGTTTTCTATGTATATATAGTTATATATATACATACATGTTTTGGTTTTCATGTTTACATAAATATGAATTTACATATTTTATATTTATTGTTTTGTTTTGGTTTTTGGCTTTCAAGTTTAAATATGAAACAAATATATATATATTATTATATATATATATATATATATAGATATATATATATATATATATATATATATATATATATATATATGTATGTATGTATGTATATGATATGTATGTATGTATATGTATGTATGTTGCTTGTTATGTATTGTAGGTATGTATGTAATTGTGTATGGTATCAGTATATATATATATATATATATTATATATATATCTATATATAGTTATATATATATATATTATATATATATAATATATATATATATTATATATATATATCTATATATATATATTAATATTACTGATATAAATATATACACATACATACATAACATACATATCATATATAAAATAATATAATAATAATATATACATATATATATATATATATTATAATATATATATATATATATATATATTTAATATATATATTATATTATATATATATATATATATATAATATATATATATTATATATATATATATATATATATATATATATATATACATGTTTGGTTTCATATGGTGAAGTTGTTTTGGTTTAGTTTTGTAGATATGAAACAAATATATATTCATATACACATTCACTTATTTCATATTCTATTGTATTTAAAAAATATTGAGTTATTGGTTTATGAACTTAGCAATCATTGTATACATATTTTATTAAGTCTATAAAATTATTTCATAGAGTTTCAAAACATTGTTTATGTCAAAACATCAAATTTCATGTGTATCACATTTTCATGTTTTGGACATACTTGCAAAATACATGAGTTTTCATAAATAGAAAATTCAATTTGAGAAATTGTTTTTCTAACATGTTCAATATCATGTTTATAAACATTTCCCAAAGTTTCATCATTTTTGGAGTTGATTTACTGTGTCAAATTAATTTTACAAAATCGGGTGTTTCAGCAGTTTTTAGAATCTAAAATATCTATGTTTAAATATTTATTTCTCTCAACTGGGAAGTGATATTTCGAAAATTCTTTCTCTAAAATATTCATATACATGTCTAGAACCTTCACTCAAAGTTTCATGAGTTTTAGAGTTGATTTACTATTTTTAATTGATTTTACAAAGCCAGATACAAAAATTTCCAGAATGCTGAATTTAGGGGTATTTTGGTCTTTTCAGCCTATAACGGCTAGTTTTTGATATTTTTGGTTTTTGGGAGTTTGTGGCTGGTTTAAGAGGCTATAAAAAGCCCTCAACTTTCATTGTTTCTCATGGATGTTTAAGAGAGTTAAAAAGAGTTTTACAAGTTTGTTGAAGGATTTTTAAGTTTGTTTCAAGAGTTTGTTTGTGAAGAAAATTCCACAAGAGCTTGAGGAGATCATCTATTGAAGTTTGAGCAATCAATTATTCTTCCTCCATCTCTTGTCATCTATTGAGAAGTTTTCTAAACTCTTTTCTAGCTTTATATTTATTTGTTTGATTATCATCTTATTAAAGGTAGTTTTTGTTGGCCTTCTTGTTTTAATGATGTTTAACAAACAATTTATCACTAATGTTATTTGTCTAGTATTTGTGTTTTTGTATTTATTGTAGACAAACAACGTTGTTGGAGGTTGGATGGATTGCGCTTCAACGATCATATCAAGAGGAGGTTGGCGGAATAGTGGAGTGAAGTATTGCATTCAAGTTCAAGATCCAAGTTTTAGCTTCATCCGCAAGTGTACCAAGATAGAGCTTCGTTGAAGATCACAAGCTTGGGTATATTTAGTTTAGGTTTTTATACTTGTGTGTTGATACTTTAAGCTCATATTATTCACACACACGTATTTGTTGATTTTATCAAAATATAGGTGTTTTTGTGAAAACATTATTTTATTAGTTTATAGACTTTAATATCAGTTTATACATAGTTTATAAAGTTTATAAAATCATTTTGTAGAGTTTCAAAAGTTTGTTTAAATCAAATGTCAAAACATGTATGTTTCGTTTTCATGTTTTTGGACATATTTGAAAAATGATGGGTTTTCACTATTGGGGAATGCAATTCCAAAAATTCTTTTTGTAACATGTTTATTATCATGTTTATAAACATTTTCCAAAGTTTCATAATTTTTGGAATTTATTTGTTATTTTTAAAGGCACTTTAAAAATCAGTTTTCCAGCATGAACAGTGCCTGTGCATGTTTATAAGTCGACTTATAAACCCTGACAAGTCGACTTATGAACTCCTCTAGAAAGTGCATTTTCTCCTCTGCTAAGTCGACTTATAAAGCAAGGCAAGTCGACTTATATAAGTCGACTTATAACTTTTTATAAGTCTACTTATGAAGTGTTGCACAGTTATGTATTTTTGACCAGTTTACAAAATAAATTATTTCTCTCAAATGGGAAGTGATATTTAAGAAATTCCTTCTCTAACATGTTCATATACACGTTTAGAAGCTTCCCTAAAAATTTTATAATTTTTGGAGTTAATTTACTGTGTCAAATTGATTTTAGAAAATCGGGTGTTTCAGCAGTTTTTAGAATCTGAAATATCTGTATTCAAATATTCATTTCTCACAAATGAGAAGTGATATTTCAGAAATTATTTTTGTAAAATGTTTATTTACATGTTTAGAAACATCCCTCAAAATTTCATAATGTTTAGAGTTGATTTACTATTTTTAACTGATTTTACAAATCCAGATACGCATAATTTTCAGCATCTGCCAAAAACTGTATATGTCATAAGTCGACTCTAAGTCGACTTATCAGAGAGCCGTTGCACAGTAACGGCTAGTTTTCTGTTTTGTTTCCATCGGTCGACCGAATGCTTTCCATCGGTCGACCGACGAGATTTCCGGTCGACCGACAAAAGAGCCGTTGGCTCCTAACGGCTATTTCCTGAGCAGATTTCTGGGGGCTTTTCTGTCTTTTGTTTTGGGTGTTTTTGGCTGAGCTTTGAGTGGGTATATATACCCCATTGCTGATGTCTTTTCAAGTTAACCAAGAGAGTTTTTAATCAAGTTTAATAAAGTTTTTAACAAGGGTTTTAGTTTGGTTTAAGTGTGTTTAAAAAGCTTTTAAGCAAATTGAGAGTTTGTTTTGGTGAATCAAATTCCACAAGAGCTTGAGGAGATTATCTATTGAAGTTTGAGCTTCCAACTATCATCCCTCCATCTCTTGTTATCAAATTGAGAAGTTTTCTAAACTCAAGCTCTAGCTTTACATTTATATACTTGATTGATTATCATTGTTCTTAAGCTAGATTTCATACTTGAGTTTAGTTTGATTTGATCTTATTTACTCATTGTTACACACACCCACATTGAGCTTTTAGTATATTGGTTTTCATATTCTTATTATTGCTAGTTTGTTTAGTTTGATTTGATCTTATTTACTCATTGTTACACACACCCACATTGAGCTTTTAGTATTTACATACATAGTATAGTTGGGTGGTGAGAGATTGTAACCTTGAGTTGTGCTTTCATTGTGTTCTCATCTATTATAGAGAACAAATTTATATTTGTTACATTGTGAGTGTTGTAAGGTTTTCGGTGAGCTAGAAACCGAGTGTGTAGTGAGGTTTTCGGTGAGCTAGAAACCGAGTGTGAGGAGTGACGTTGATCGGTGAGCGTTGAAAACCGATACTGTGAGGTGTAAACGTTATTCGGGTGAACGTAGAAAACCCGGTTGATAGTGGATTTCTCCCCGGGAGTGGGGAGCGGAGACGTAGGACAGAGGTCCGAACTCCGTGATCACTTGATTGTGTTTGAGTGTGCTTTGGCGTTCATTTTCATTTATGTTCATATCTTATATCGTCATTGTGCATTGCTCATTACTATATCATCCACTATCTTGTTTAGATTATCTACCCTTGTGTTGTTTATATATCCTTGCACATACATTGCCTATATCTCATTATTAGGATATTTACCTTAGTTCATATTGCTTATTCTTGCTTGTAACATATTGAATATCTCTCTTGTAAGAATAATTTATTAATTAGTTTTTTTAATTGGCATTTAATCGGATTAGATTAGCATAAGACCCTAATCACCCCCCCTCTAGGGTCTAACAGTTTTATATTGAGTTTAGATTTGATTAATCTCATTGTTACACACACCACTTGAGCTTATTGTATTTGCATTCATAATATATTTGGGGTTATAAGAGATATTAACATTGAGTTGAGCCTAATTGAGTTCTCACCTTATTTAGAGAACAATCATTTGTTGTGTGCCTAATTGTGAAGTTCACTTTGTAATACACTTGTACACCGAGAGAAGTGTGTAGTGAAGACGAAGTCGATACCGAGAGGAGTGGCGTCGGTGGCCTAGTGAGAGGTGATAATTCCGAGCACTTGAGGGAGTCGATACGTGAGGACCAACACTTGAGGTTGTAGCTTATGTATGTACTTTGTGAGGATTTGTGAGAGATGTCGGTTGACTTGATAACCGAGTGTGTAGAGTTTTCGGTTAGCTAGAAAACCGAGTGTTTAGAGAAGTTCCGGCTTCCAAACCGGGTTGTGTAGTGGATTCTCCCCGGGAGTGGGGAACGGAGACGTAGGACGGAAGGTCCGAACTCCGTGTTCATTTCCTTGTGTTTGGGTTTAACATTGGCGTATTTATTCTTGCATATTGTTATATCGTCATTGTTGCATGATCATATTGTTTACCCTTGTTTATATTGTATATCTTTGTACATATCTTGTAGCATATCATACTTTCTAGGATATATTTGTTAATTAGTTTTAATTGGCATAAAATCAGATTAGATTAGCATAAGACCCTATTCACCCCCCCCCCCCCCCCCTCTAGGGTTCTTTCCTAGTGACATTAGGGTCTAACAATAGTGACTAGAAATAAAGCTCATTTAGCTACCTAAGGTTACAATCAAGAGGAGAGCATTGATTATGATGAATTTTTTACACCGGTTGCAAGATTGGAGTCAATTAGAATGTTTTTAGCCTTTGCTAGCTTTAAAATTTTCAAATTGTTTCAAATGGATGTTAAAAGTATCTTTTTGAATGGTTTTATTGAAGAAGAGGTATATGTCGAGCAACCCCCCAGTTTTATTGATCCACTTTTTCATAATCATGTTTATTGGGTACAAAAAGCTTTGTATGGGTTAAAGCAAGCTTCTAGAGCTTGGTATGCTCGTCTCTCAAATTTTCTTATTGATAATGGTTTTTTAAAAGAAAAAATTGATAATAATCTATTTATTAAAAAAAGAAAAATAATTTTATTTTGGTTCAAATTTATGTTGATGATATTATTTTTGGTACCACTAATGAATCTTTGTGCGATAAATTTTCTAAAGTTATGCAAGAACAATTTGAGATGAGCATGATGGGAGAGCTTACATTTTTTCTCGGTCTCCAAGTCAAACAAACAAATGATGAGATTTTCGTGTATCAAAGCAAATATGCAAGAGAGTTGGTCAAAAAATTCATATTGAAGAACTCTAAACATGCACTAACCCCCATGAGTACCACCATCAAGTTGGACTTGGATGAGTGTGGTGAGAAAGTGGGCCAAAAGCTTTATCGATGTATGATAGGTAGCTTACTTTATCTTACCGCTAGTAGACCGGATATTATGTTTAGTGTTTGTACATGTGCACGTTTTCAAGCTTCTCCTAGAAAATCTCATCTAATTTCGGTTACAAGAATTATTAAATATATAAATTGCACTATAGAACTTGGTTTGTTTTATCCTAAGAACACTTCTTTTGATCTTTGTGGTTATTATAGTTATTGTGATGCCGACTTTGCCAGATGTAAGATAGACCGCAAGAGTACAAGTGGTACATGTTAATTTTTAGGTAACTCACATGTTTCTTGACATCCAAGAAATAAAATTATGTTGCCTTGTCCACTACGGAAGCGGAGTACATTGCCGCCGGCTTGTGTTACGCACAACTTTTATGGATGAAACAAAATTTGGTTGATTTTGATTTATATTTTCATGATACAAAAATATTTTGTGATAACACTAATGCGATTAATATTTCAAAAAACTCTATTTTGCATTCTAGAACCAAGCACATAGATGTACGACATCACTTCTTGCGTGATCATATAGATTGGAAAGATGTTTCTCTTGTTTACATTGATGCAAAATCACAATTAGCGGACATCTTTACCAAACCCCTTAGTAAAAAAGTTTTTAGCCGTATAAGAAATGAATTAGGCATGTGTGTTCTTTAAATACTTGTTTTGATGCCTTTTTGCTTACTATTGGTTTTAAGTTATAGATTTCATATCTATTTTATTTCATGTAATCTACATTGTTAAACATGTTTAAGCACACAAGGGTACTTAGAGGAGTGGTTGGGAGTGACCGGAGTCAATTCCAAGAGGAGTGGGTTGGTAGTAATGCCTAGTGAGAGGTCGTAAATCCAAACACTTGAGGAATGTGACACGAGTATGCCAACACTTAAAGGAGTATATTGTGGGTTTTAGCACATGTTTATTATCTTGTTTACCCTATTTTGATGTTGATAAAGGGGGAGAGAAATCTCTCAATTTGTGCACATATATAGGGGGAGAGTCTTATAGATAGGAGGAGCAACTATTTATAAGCTAAAATTTTATTTTCTCATGCTCTTGGATAATGGTAGTGTGTATCATCAAAAAAGGGGGAGATTGTTAGTTCTCTTGTTTTGATGATGATTTACAAACACCATTATTGGTGCTAATTACTTGTTCAGTTATATTGTGTAGATTACAAGTTATCAAGCAAGTTAGTGCCAATGTTGGAGGATTGGATGGAACAAAGAGTTACAACGATAAAATCCATGGAGGCGGAGGCTAGTTGGTGAAGCAAAACTTTCAAGAGCACAATACAAAAGAGAAGCTTCATCTAAATATCAAGTGCTAATGTAGACAAGTTATTTGCATCTTTTTCTTTCTCTCTAGTGCTAATGTAGACAAGTTATTGATTTAATAACATTTGAAGCTCATTGGGTTCATACACACACTTTCACAAAAACATTATTTTTGAACTATTTTGAAAAATGAGTAGTTTTTACTATTGGAAAATGATCTTTCAAAAATTCTTTTTGAAACATGTTCAAAATCATGTTTATAAGCATTTCCCAAAGTTTTATAATTTTTATAATTTATTTGATATTTTATTTTGAATTTACAAAGTCAGATTTTCAACTAAATATCAAATTCATGTTTATGCATATTTTCGGTCGACCGGGCTTTGCCCATCGGTCGACCGACCAGAGGAGCTGTTTTCATGACCTTGCAGACAGTCACCTTTGTTCGACCGATTTACTTTTCGCAGTCAACCAATGGCTGAGGGTCGGTCGACCGGGACATCATTGTCGATCGACCGAACCTGTTCTATATTGTTAAATCTGCAACGATTAAATAGTCGGTCGACCGAACATGACCCATTGGTCGACCGGATTTACTGTAATAGTTAGTTTTTATTTTTTACCAGCTGATTTTTTAGGATTTTAGTACTTGTTTGTGTTTTAGGCTATTGTTTAGGGTTTCTATATACACCCTATTGCTCTTTTCACTTTAGTAATCAATTAAGCAAGAGAAAAATCTTAAGTTTGGTTTTCTAAGTGTTCTTGAGCTCAAAACTTTCAATTCTTAATCCTCAATTGTGCTTAAGCCTTTGTTTTTCTCACATCCATACTCCACAACCCTTGAGCTTTACTTGTTCTTCACTTGATCCTTGTCATAGAATTGTTATGAGAGTTTTTCCCTTTTCATTGTGATTGTGTAGTGAGATTAATATCAAGGAGATCACTTGTGTGGATTGTAAGATCTCAAGAGGAGATCATTGTGAAGAAGTTCCGGCTTCCAAACCGGGTGTGATAGTGAAGTTACCGTCAGGGAGAGGTGGTCGGGGACGTAGGTGGGAGGACTGAAACTCGTGAACATATCGCATGTCACCATTGGCTAACTATTCTCTAAAATCTTTCTTAATTTATTGCCTTTGCATTTAATTTGGTTGGTGTGTTACATTGACTATTTTTAATTGCACATTTATTGTCGCATTACCCTATTCACCCTCCTCTAGGGTAATTTCAAATAGAAAATAACAAATCAACTCTAAAAATAGTAAAACCTGGAGAAATATTTATATACATAAAAATAAACATGGTAAAGAAGAAATTTTGGAAATATCATTTCTCATTTGTAAAAATTCATCTGTTTTACAAAATCTCAAGGATACGAAATCATCAAAACTTAATTTTGATGAAATCAATCCAAACAAGTTTTGAAACACTTTTTAATAGAGTAATAAACTTGTGCAAAGATATAAAATAGTGTAATCAAGTTTTTAATCCATAAACACATTATTTTCCAAAACAAAGATGATAAATATGAAACGGATGTATATGTATATAAATATATCTATTTGTTTCATATTTACTTGATTAAACTTGAAATCTATAAAATGAAAATATGGATGTGTATAATATTTGAGCTTTTAAGTATAACACATAAAGTAAATTCCTAAACTACAAACACTATACCCAATATAAGAATTCTTCGTTTGAGCTTGATCTTAGTAGCGGGATGAAACACAATAGTGTTCTTTGATTTGAAATGCAAATGACTTCATTCCGGTTTCCTCCAACCCCCAAAGGATGTCGTCGTTAAGTTTAATTCCATCCAAGTGCTAACTGGAGGATCTTTGTATAGAATAGTTAACAAGCAAATACAAACACTCGACAAACAATATTAGAAATTGTTTGTTAACTATCAAAACTAGATTAGATAGTAAGCTCATAAACATGAAACCTAACAGGATTTAGATTGCATTTATAGAGAAACAGTCAAATTTGGGGTCCAGGGATTTAATATGCACGAATCTCGACGGTATATAAAAGTTAGATTGCACACAAAGCAAGAAAATTTCTTTTACATTTTATTTTTTTCATTAAAGACTTCTTTTTATACAAATAACATGGAAGAATAGGAAAAAATCCCTTTCCACCATCAAGTCTCCTGTTAGGAGACATTCCCAAGAGAGAATCTCCCCCAAAAGCCACAAAAACTGGCTTTTGTGGTTTTGAGGGGAATTCCCTCTTGGGAATCTCCCTCAAACAGACAGGGCTAAGAGGCTAAGTGGCTTAGGGGCTGTTTGTTTGGGCCAAAATTTTAGGAAACCAATATTTTTGGAACAAAAAGTAGGTTTTGGACCATTATAGGATTCCAAAAGTTGGGTTTGTTTCAAAATTTTTTAAGAAAATGTTTCTTAAAAAGAGAGAAAACAATGCCTTTTTTTGGACAGCACAAATCCTATATTTTAGCTTGGAAATGGGCTACAAAGTTGACGTATTTGACAGCTCAGCTTTTCCTCTCTCTCTATGATGGTTCTTTTCTTATTCTTTGGAAATGAAGCAAACATGAGTTTTGGATATTCTTTGCTTTATCATTCCAAATCAAACACAAGTTTTGGATTCCTTCGATATCCTAAAAATTTTTTGAATTTGGTTTTTTTTAGGGAATCTATTTCCATAATTTTATGAAAATGAACCAAACAGCCCCTTAGCCTCTATAATTAGGGATTGGGGGTTGTTTTTTGTGTGAGATTAAAGGGCAAAAAAATTGATTTGGTTATAAAAATAACTTCCTGAAATAATAAGTTTCTAAATGTAGATAAGAAATAATTTTTAGAAAGTTTATAATGATTGTTTTTAAATAAACTATCCTCATGAACAATAACTTCATCAAATAATAGATAAGAAATGACAAAGATATAATAAAGTAAATATATCATAAAATGTAGGTTTAAAATTTTTGAATAAATGTTGTGCATTGTTCGAATAGATTTTACAAAAATATTGTCTTGCTACTCTAGCAATACATGTATTATAAATTTATAATTAAGTGTAAAATTGAGAATTTATGAATTTTCTTTATTATTTAATAAATAAAATCAATTGAAAATGCTATAAAGGTAATTGGGGGTAAATTACATTAAACCCCATGAAGTTTAAGTTTTTTGCATCAAAACCCCATGAACGTTCAAAGTCACACTAAATCCTCAATAACTTTTTAGAATTGTAGAAAACCCCTAATAACTTTTCGAGTTTTGTAGATAACCCCCATGAATTAGAACCACCCCCCCCCCCCAAAAAAAAAAAATTAAAATCTATTTTGAGAATTATTGGGGGTATAGTGTAATTTAATCAAAATATGTTATGGGTTTTCTACAAAAGTTATTAGGGATTTAGTGTGAATTTGAAGTACATAGGGGTTTAAATGCAACTAGAAGTTCATGGGAATATAGTATAACTTACCCTAATTGATAATCTCTTTTAGGGTATGCGACCAACAATGGGTTGGGTTAAACAGGTCGACCCGTTTACAATTAGGCCCAGCTTGCTCGCTAGGCTTGGCGTTACTAGAGGCCCAGCCCAACACAATCTCGCGGCCCGCCCTATTGCTAGCGGACCAAATCTGGACTCATCGCTACGCTGGGTCGAGCCGAGCTCAAAAGAGAGCCGAGCAAGCGGGCTCGTAGGCCGACCCGGCCCATTGCTCACCCCTACTTGTGTCATCCTTATTATGATGATCTTTAAGCACAATTTCACGAAACCGCTTTCTGTTTTTTAGCAAACAACTATTTTTAGCAACTTAGATAGATAAACTTCTTGTATATGTAATTTATTATAAGCTCTTGCAATACGTAACTGGTCTTTAGAGAGATTGCTTCTGTTGAGCATAAAATGAAAATAATATTTTGGGATAGCTCTATGTTATATGCGTAGGGGTGCACAATTGTATCCATTATGTGTGAAAATATCTATAATCGTATCCGTTAGAACATGCACATGGTTACTAAAATCTATAACTATAGGATATAGTTATATAGTGAAATATTCTGAGCCATATCCAAAATATCTAAATACATGTTGATCATATAACTGTAATTATTTTAATACTTAGATTAATGGATCTAAAACTAATTTTGATGATCAAGTGATCTAATATTAACTTTTTATAGACAATGAATACATTTCATCATAATAACTATATATATATATATATATATATATATACACACACACACACACACACACACACACACACACACACACACAATATTACATGGTTTTCTCATATTCATTTTTTATCCGCATGTATATCTACATATATATATCTATATACGTATCCGATTTAAGCAGATATGGATCATTACTGTACTGAGGAATGTCCATATCTGTATTTGTGATCAATAAGCGGATATGGATATGCTAAGCATCACATCAAAGCTGTATCCGCACCATATGCACCTCCAGATGTGCAACATAGGCCAGTGCTGTAAAGTTTTTGGTTAGGATTAAGGTTACGGTAAAATTATGACAACACTTACAAGAGTGTTTGACAATTCCTTAAAACTGAGTCATGGTCCGTCCTCACCCCATTTTGATTCTTTTTGTGTTTATCTAAGCCCAGTTGTTTTTAAGTAAAAAACGGACAGGGTGTTTTTCCTTCAAGCTACATCCAATGGACCAAATATAGTCTAGTTTAGTATAAAACTGGGTCAGAATTGATCCTAATCCAGTTCCAGGCATTTTGCTAGACAGGTCCTACTGATCATTAGAGTTTAAACCTAGGACAAATTTTCAAAACCAACCTTTTATGAAACATAATTATAAAAAACGACCTATTTGTAACTTAATTATCCCGTGAAGTTTAAGCCATCGTTAAGCAAATTGTCATGGGGCAATTAAGTTCACGGGACTTGAAGTCCCATGAACATTTTATACAGGCATTAGATTTCATCGCCCTAGCATTGGACTCCCAATCAAACCTCTGTGAGACCGCATCTCAGCCTGACACCACCGCCAGCGACGCCTACACCTTCATCGAGTTCAACACCCAAGGCGACGACGGCGACGACGAATTTGGCGGGTACCCCGAGTTACGCAAGCTCTCCCAGGCACCCCGCTCATCCGCATGGCCTCTGCCGCCGAAGTCGCTCTCCCGCTCCGATCGACCCGCCTTCGACGTGAGCCTTGGCCCTTCGTCTTGGGCATCACCGAGTTCAACACCCAGGCGACGACGCGAATGTTGGCGGATTGACCCCGAGTTCGCGAGCTCTTCCCAGGCTCCCGCTCATCCGCCTGGCCTCCGCCGTCGGAAAGTCACCCTCAGCCTCTCGCACCGACCCGCCTCCGACGTGAGCCCTACCCCTTCGTCCTTGGGCAAAGCGAGAGCGACGCCGGACGTCGATCCGCTGATGGCGGGCATTAGGAACTTGAAATTTGGCCTGCATAAAATGTTCACGGGACTTCAAGTCCCGTGAACTTAAATGACCCATAACAATTTGCTTAACGATGGTTTAAACTTTATCTGACTTCAAGTCCCGTGAAGTTTCGTAACTTTTTTTTATCAAAATCGATCCAGTTTCAGCCAACTGGCTGAAACTGGGTCGATTTTGATAATTAAGTTAGGTCGATTTTGATAATTAAGTTACAAATAGATCGTTTTTTATAATTATGTCTCAAAATTGGATGGATTTGAAAATTTGTCCTTAAATCTAAGTCAACGTCCGCTAGCATATCCTCAGATTCTGGGGTTTATCCGCGCAGAAGTGGAGGCCGGAGGGTCCAAGGTCGAATGTAGTCGGTCCTACACAAAGTTCAGTCAAGCCTTCGCAGCAGCCTCGCGTAGAAAAGACGGCGCCTGGCCGCTTCGCCCTCAGGACACGTGAAGCGCACGTGTCACAGCCGCCGGGCGGTCGAAGCGCACATGACTGATAGATACCATAA
Source organism: Asparagus officinalis (assembly GCF_001876935.1). Classification (NCBI taxonomy): domain Eukaryota; kingdom Viridiplantae; phylum Streptophyta; class Magnoliopsida; order Asparagales; family Asparagaceae; genus Asparagus; species Asparagus officinalis. The sequence continues at coordinate 15,007,937 of NC_033798.1, forward strand.
GAACCAGCCAGAAGAACAAAGAAAACCCAAAAGAATCGCGAGAGAGAGAGAGAGGGAGCGCAGAAGATGAAGATCGTCCACATCCCTTGCTTAGAAGACAACTACGCCTACTTGTACTGATTCGACCTCTCCTCTCTCTCTCTCTCTCTCTCTCTCTCTCTAAACCCTAATCTCCATTAAAAAAAATTCCTTCAAAATTCTTTTTTATTACTAAGTTTACCTTTGTGATTCAAGGATCGTGGATGAGAGCACGAGGGAAGCAGCGGTGGTGGACCCCGTGGAGCCGGCGAAGATCATCGCGGCGGCGAACGAGATCGGGGCCGATCTCAAGCTCGTTCTCACCACTCATCACCACTGGTCCTCTCCCCCTTTCCCCCACTTTTGATTCCTCGATCTTTTCCCAACTTATTGGATCTAACTGGTTACGAAATGCTTTAGTGATGGAATTAGGCTTTTGTGAAAATAATTTGGTTCAATGTGGGGGTATGCCTCCTCTCATGTTCGAACGGAAATTTGCAAATTATATAAGATTTTGGAAGGCTTCCATTTGTTGAAAAGGAGCGCCGTTATATCATATACATGAGGGGCTGGGTTGTTCGTTGGATCTGAGCTTGTGCAGTTGTTTACTCTCCTTTCCCCTTAGATTTAACAGAAGCTGGTGGTCATTGATGAGCTTAATGTGTCGGTCCCAGTTCGCCTAGTGCCTAGTAGGAAAACTGTTCGCCTAGTGCCTAGTAGGAAAACTGTCAACTAAACGAGCGCAGAGGTGTTTTCTCCTATCGTAGTGGACAGGGCCGTGTTAGTGGGTGATTCGATTCCTTATCATTATCTGTACATGATGAGTGCATGCGGAAGCAACTATTTTGGACCATCTTTTTCGAAGTTTGTTGTTTTCCTTGCAAATAGTAGAGCACACTCTGGTTTGTGCTGGATCTCAAACTTTGTTCAAAATTTAACGCGTTTTGGCGATTCATGGATTAACTGCTTTCCTTGCTTTTCAAGGGCGTTACACGCTATAAAGCAAGTGCATATTCACAAAGTTGATATCACTGCTAATAACTGAATAGTTTCCAAGTCTTCTTTTAAAGTTAATATAAGCTATGTAGTCCGGGTCTTATACCATCAATAAAAATTGTGTCCATTCTGAGACTTCGGCACACACCCATAGAATAGGTGACCACGGGGGCCCACTTGAAGACTTGCAATCTCAACAGGAAATGCAAAGGTTGCTTAAAGTTGGCCAATTGACGACCCATCTAAGATGGTGATGCGAGCCGTTTGCTGTTATCTATGCATCCTAACACCAAGAATACGTGTGCTTCTGTGGAGCGTTTTTATATTTGATTCTGCCTCTATGATAACTTTTCTTTGCATCATGCACAACTTTAGCATAAATGAGATGTATGTGTTTGGATTCTACAAGTTCTAGGTATTATTTTTTGGAGCTCTGATTCTCTATGAATCCTAAATTTCAACTCTTCATATTCCTTTTAACTGTGCTTTTGGTTGAGTAACTTTGGGTGGGTATTACACACAACAATTGAATGTTATGATTGTAGTTAAATTATGCATGTAAAATTTGCATTTGTTCAATTTTGAAGTAACGGATTTCTATAGGGATCATGCTGGTGGAAATGAGAAGCTGAAGCAGTTGGTGCCAGAAATTAAGGTCTATGGCGGTTCAATAGATAATGTTAAAGGATGCACAAATAAGTTGGAGAATGGGGATAGGCTTAGTTTTGGGGCAGATATCAAGATCCTCGCTCTGCATACACCATGGTATTCTAATCTCACCCCATCTCATTAAATATCATGGTTCAGATCTTCATTGCATGCCTACAATACCTCCTCAAACACCCCTTTCTTCATCTAAATAAAACTAAATAGAGGGACCAGAGATCAATTGAGAACAAGACAAACTCATAAAAGAACAATAGTTTTGAAAAAAATAATTCATATCCATTAAGCTGAACTTTACTGTTCTAAATAGGCTCTACCCATTGCATCTTACTTGTTTCGTGTTTTCCTTTCGGGTGGTTAACCAATGAGATTGAATTAATAAATAATTATTTATGGGACTGAATTAGAAATTCCTAAAGAGAATTGGGTATTAGATCAATGTCGATATGCTATAATTGAATTCCATCTTAGGACACTTGCTGTTGCACAAAACTTTGAAGTTCATATAATTAGCCCCTTTTATCTGGCTGGAAATTAGCCTTTTTTTAAGGCTTTGTATTAAACTCCAGATCCCAAATCTCACATAGAGCCCCTTTTCTCTGGCTGGAAATTAGCCTTTTTTAAGGCTTTGTATTAAACTTCAGAATCCCAAATCTCAATTTTTTGAATTAATTCCCAAATCTTTAGGATTGCTTTTAGTTTAAGTGTTACTTTAAGTTAGACTAATCATTTGAGGCTTTTGAAATATTCACTCCAATTCCAAATGACTTGAAGAATTTGGAAATGTAATTTCAACATATTACGATTCCAGGGACTCAGAATATCAACCTAACGGCAGGAGTCTTTTATCTAAGATCTAATTTAAATTTAGGCACCTGAATACTATATTGAAGCCTTGCCACTATACGAAGTTGTAAATTTTAGGCACCCAAATACTATATCGAAGCCTTGCCACTATACAAAGTTGTAAATTATGACACTTGAGGGTTAGGGTTATATTTTTATGTTTTGAATATAAAAGAAATACGTAGTTGGAAATCTTGGAACTTTGAAAGTAGCATAACAGATACTGTAAATCATGCTAAAAATTTTGGAAGCACTAGCTTTAACTTGAAAGCGATAAATATTTTCTGAGACTCTTGTTTGATGCAGTATTGATTTTATTTGGCAAGAGTTATTTGTATGGAATTCTTTCCTAACTTAGTCCTTCCAATTGATAATAATGGTTAGATGGAGGAAAAGGCAATATTTCAAATAATAAGTGTGCCATAGATGGAGTCAAAATTAGATGAAAAGAAAAAGGAGAGACATTCAAATGGACATGCCATAAGTAGTCAACTAATGGTCATATGCTTTCTGCATCATCGATGGAAGACAGTTACTATGTGCTGTATAATGCTTTCCATAACTATTACATATCCATCTCTTGCAGCCTTTCAATTTTGAGCATGTACACATAAGTGTGAAGGTTTTTGAATCTGTATTCTTTCGAGTATACGATCTGTATGATGATTTTCCATCCTACTCTATATGAAGCCATCTGATGAATTAATGCAGAAACTGGTGTCTTAATTTTATCAATTGCTATTTGCTGTTATAATCAATTAAAATGGATCCTTATCTGGTTGAGATGCATTCATCAGCCACACCAAAGGCCATATAAGTTATTTTCTGACGAGCAACGAGAAAGAAGATCCAGCTGTATTTACTGGAGACACATTGGTGAGTAGATTCTTATTCTTTCCCCTACCGAAAGCAACTATCTTTTAATTACTTATTATTTTGTGTATTCATACTTGCAGTTCATAGCTGGTTGTGGGAAGTTCTTTGAAGGCACTGCTGAACAGATGTATGAATCACTGTGCGTGACATTGGGTTCGTTGCCAAAGCCAACTCGAGTTTTCTGTGGCCATGAGGTAGGATCAGTCCTAGTTATTTGAGGAACTTTTTTAGTAAATTAGGTTGATATAAACAGCGAAGTATAGCTTAATATAATGCTCAGATTATTTCATGCATTCTTCGGTTCTGCTCTATCATGGACCACCACATCATCATCATCGTCATCATCATCATAATTATGTAAGCCTTTTCCTATCAAACATGGGACCGACTACCAAAAATCAGCCACCTTTTTTGTTAAATGAGGGAGGAGTAGATATTTACTGTCTAGACTCTCGATCCTTAATCCTGCTTCTTTCTTCTGATGGACGCATCATAAGTTGATCCTTAGTCCTGCTTCTTTCTTCTAATTGAGACATCATAATTTCCATCATACATGGCAACCATTTCAAAGCATGAGAAGGCCATGAAGAGGATTTTTGAATCAAATGCTCTGGTACCATGCTATTTAGCAGGAGGTACACAATTAGCTTATGAGTAGAGGAAGAATTACTACTGGTGTACCTTTCTTTCGATTTATAGATTTTCTCGAAGTTGATAAAGAACTATGATTAGATGTTGACTTATGTAAGGACTAGGTAAGTAGTTCCTCGCTAATCGCAATGTACACAGAAACTTAAAGTTGAAGTGACTGAATATGTGAGAAGTTGTGCTTGTGTTGTATATCTTGCATGTCTTGGAGAATTACCGGTGTAATATCCTTACCAATCAAAAGATGCAAATTTTAAGAAATCTCAAAAATCAGGAATTCAAACTTAGAAGTGAATTTATATTCTTAGAATTTTTGTTCTTTTTTTAATGTTCTTGCTGGATCCGAATAGGGATTTCACTTATTTACGTCTAATATCTTAGGTACCACATGATATTAAATGTAAATAGGACTGGACTTGCCATAGAAAAATAATGTACTGGGCTTGCAAGTAAGAGTAATAAAATATATTAACAAACCTAATCAGTGACCTACTACTACATGCACAAAATAGGGTTGGATTCTCGTTTGCCTTAATGTAGTTTGTAAATAATAAAGAAAGAGTGAAGAAGAAAGAGATAACACCCAACCTTTAAAGCGAGCAAATTGCAAGGTGGTGCTTAATTGGTAGATTCTGGCCTTAGATTCGGTTTCAAAATGTGGGGACGACCGACTAAAATGAGTTGATGTGCCATGGGATAGTTCATTTGTGTAAAGGATGCACAACTTTGATTTTGGGTAATTGAGTGGTGGTTAAGAGGTTATAGTTGGAGTTCATTAAATAATATTGAGTGGGTAGTTACAACAACAACAATAACAGCAAAGCCTTTATCCCAAATGTTTGAGGTTGGCTACAGAGTGCGTGGTTAATAGTGAAAAATAAGCTAGAACAAGAATTCTAATTAAAAATTTCAGTTTAGAGAGGGCTAGATATTTTATTGTTTTCATGTAAGTTTCACATCTCTTCTTAGATTTTAGTGATTATGGTTAGTCTAGTAAATTAAGTTTCCGTTTAAGTTTTCAGGTTTTTTGACTCGTCTTTTTTTCCCCTACTTTTTTCTGCTTTGTGTTTCTTTTGAATTAAAATTATTAATTGGATTTTCAGGCTTGAAATATCAAGCAAGGCCTGATTATTATGATTCACTCTAAACTAGCTGATAATTTCTTGACACGAACATCTTGATACCCTCTTATCCATTATCGGAGCCCCCCAAAGAGAATTCGTCGTTCCTTCTATTCTTCTCTTTTCCAATGACTGGTATCAGAGAAATTTTTTTCCTTCTTCGTTTCACATCGCTATTGTCTGCTATTTGAGGCACTTTTTCTGCTATTTTTTTCAAGCTTTTAAGTGAAGCCTAGAACCGAATTCACATAACCCATGACCCACTCATATCAAACCCATGTCTAAAAGTCATAGATAGCCGATCATAGACCTTTTAATAGCCATCTAGACCTATTCATAGCCGGTCATAGACCTATTCATAGCAGACCTACATGTTCATAGCCTCATGTTTATAGCATACCTACATGTTCATAGCCAAGCACATCTGGCTAGCAGACCTACATGTTCAAATCCCGTCAGTCGACATGTTCAGAGCCTCATATCCTATTTTTCTATATCACATGTTATAATTACTGCCATTAAATTTGTTAATTTTTTCTAGTTCTGATAGAATAAGTTTACTAGCCATTCGATAGAGAACTAAAACTAAATCCAATTTAAAATATGTATAAGGTTGGTATATATACAGTTATACTAAAATAAAATAAAGTTAAAAAAATTAAAATGAACTTGACTGTTCCGAGTTGATGAAAGAGGCTCCAATTTGAGCGAGATCGTCACTTAGTGGCGTTGACCGATGAATCACTTGTCGAAGTTTTGGCATCATTTCTGAACTTAGCCGGAATGACCCCGTTGTTATCGAGAGGGCGAGTCACCTTGCCTCAGATGCAGCGGTAGTGGGATCCGTCGACATTAACCTTGACCTTGAAGATGTAGGCTAGGCTCTTGCCCCCTTTCGATCAGAAGCAGCGATGTGATAGGAGTAGGTCAGGTGGGTAGTATACGTGATAGGAGTAGGCCTTGAAAATGTAGGCCATGCTTTGAGAAATTTAAAAAAAATGGGCTGTGACAAGACTTGACAAAATAGTAGGCTATGAGGCTATGAACATGAAGACCTGCGAGATTTGAACATGTAGGTTTGCTAGCTGGATGTGCTTGGCTATGAACATGTAGGTCTGCTATGAACATGTAGCTGGATTTGAACATGTAGGTCTGCTATGAATAGGTCTTAGTGGCTATTAAAAGGTCTATGACCGGCTATCTATGACTTTTAGACATGGGTTTGATAGGAGTGAGTCACGGGTTATGTGTAGCTAATATTGTTTATGAATCATGGAAAAATTTTTGTTTTTTGTTTATCTTTTACCGTTTATATCTACTAATACTTGAAAGCGAACCTCTTTTGTTGAATTTCATTGTTCTCTGATATGTAAAAATGTATCTCATATTTAAGACTAAATGTTGAATTTTTCACACTGGTATATATTAGGATGTGAAAGAAGGGGAACCAACAAATTGGTGCATCTTAATCGAGATCATACATTTTTTAGAATCGTGAAATAGATTCTGGTTTAGCTCATGTTTTATATGGCCAATTAGATCAAGGTTTGAAAGTTGATGGTAGTTGAAAACCTCGAGCGTGATAAGTTGCCATGAATACATTGAATTCATCATTGCAACTTAGTTTGATCAGAGCTAATGTGAAGAATAAACTAAAGATCTCTAGAAGAATCATTACAATAGTGTTGCTGATATATAAAATAGAAATATGGCTTTGTGGGATGATGAGAGGAAGTTGGTAGTTGTAACCGTTAACAAGCAAAAAGCGTGGAGTGATTACATTGTGGTAATGTTGTACCTTAGAATTATGTGATTAGTGGTTACGAGTGGTGGTTTACTAGCAAAATGAGCTATCAAAAGATAGAGTTGTGAGATCCACGCCTTTTGATGTGAAAAGTAGGGTAGGCTTTACAAATTGTCCTTCTCTTGGTAGCTCCCACCTCATTCCCATTTTTTCCTAGAATTATTCATTTGGTTTCTAAATTTTTTGTATATTCATAACTTGAAAGGATTTGTGAATGCACTTGTTTTGTAGGCTAATACAAATGCAGTTGGTTGTCAGAATCAAGTGACTAAAATTGAGATGACATATGGTGGTGTATGTTAAGGATAGTCACTAGTGAAAATTTGTGAAGAAGCTTTTGACACAATGCAACATGAGGAACATGAAGCATAATCTGAGAGCAATGAAGGTGAAAGCTCTTTGAAAAAACCTCTTCTAGTGGTTTATCCTTTGTACACAACATTGTAATGCCAATCCAATTTTCAATCACTTGATTCTAGTAACCATTTGCATCTGAATTAGCCTACGGTACAAGTGCATTCACTAATCTTTTCAACTTTAACAAATTTAAAAGTCAAATGAATAAGCTTAAAATGCAACACTATATAACATTGTCACACCACGTTTTTTGCTTGTTAATGGTTACAAACATTAACGGAGCTAGGATTTTTTTAGTGGGGGATACTGCAACAATCATACTAGATATTAATAAAAAAAGATAAAAATGACAATTTATAAAAGCATTTGATATATAAGGAGGCAAAAGGAAATCTAGGATAGAAGTTTTAACCCAAGAAAATCTTCACGAATACTTGAGGCATTTCCATATATCCATCAATCATTGAATCAATGTGCTCCAATCTTCTAAAGTAATTATTACCCATAAAGAAACATGCCAAAATGTATACAATCTTCTAGAGTAATTATTACCTACAAAGGAACATGCTAAAATATATAATACACAAAATATATATGTATATATAGCTTATGTGTATTTGCAACCATTCGCATAACAATAGAGATCATATTTAGGTTCACATTAGCCAAAAGTGACAAGATACTTATGCTCAAAAGATGAAGAATACACTCTTAGATAAAAAATAGAGATTGCATCACAATTCTCATATCACAAAAGTTATATTCTTGCTAAACAAAGTTAGACTAAATAAGTTGCACTCAACGTTCTTTCCTTGAACTGAACTCATCTATGATTGAGCTTGTACTATTTTTTTTTGCAATTTCTTTTTCTATGTACACAATCAAGGTAACATTCAAGAGTTGATTTTCCATCTTGTTTCGAAGCTTTGTCTTCATTATCTTTATGATCGAGAATGCTTGTTTTGTAATTGCTGTTGATACAGGAAGAATAAACACAAGCCTAATCAATTTATCAATAAGTCGATAAATTGTTGACTTTCTTGTTCTTGCCAAACCTCGATACAGTTCTTGAATATTTATGACATTTGTAATTCATGATGATTGCTACCATCATGCTCATAATGTTGAAGTTCAATTCTCAAGCGCACTAGATCTTGCTATGTGAAATCCAAAGTATAAAACTTTTAGGCTAGTTTACAAATGTCATCAATTTGAATGACATAAATCTTTGTAGGATCCAAACCAGTGCTAAGAACAAGTAAATCCACCATATGCTTGTATGGTCGAAAAATTTAAGGATTGATTGATTCTCTTGTTTTAAGAAAATTGGGTTCGATCACTTGGTACGAAACCCTTACAATCACTCACAATCTCTCGATTACAGAGGAAGAGAAGATTAATTCAGCTTCTCCTTATTTAACGTGGGTTCTTGGTGACGAAAGGATGCTTCCGTCGATTCTTGAGTCGAGATTGCTTCCCGTTGACGATCAGAACAAGATCACAAGAGCTTCTGACGTGGGTTAGAACACGAAAATACAAACGTCGATTTCTTTTCTCGCGATAGCCAAAGATCTTCAAGTCCGAGTATCGAAAGCCCAAGTCTAGTCTCCTCTTAATAGTTGCTCGAGGCTATTTATAGGAGTTTGAGCACGTAACGGACGTGCTAAAATCGTGGAGTCGTGGGCGTAACTGATGCACTGAAATTGTGGAGTCATGGCGTAACTGACTCCTTGAATCTAGCCCACGTGGCTGACTGGGTCTTCGTGGCCGTTACAGCCTGATTTAATGTGGGTGACGAACTTCACTGCGTTGGCGAACCTCGTCCTTGATGTCGAGCCTCACTGTGTGGCGAGTCTTGTCTTTGATGTCGAGCCTCGCTGCGTGGCGAGCCTCGTGAGATTCTTTAATAATGAGCTTCATCTTCACTGACGAGCTTTAAATCTGATGACAAGCTTTGTTTTCATTGACGAACTTCACCTCCAATGATGAACTCTGAACCTCGTATCCAATGACGAGCTTCGAACCTCGTTTCCAATGACGAGCTTCGTCTTTGATGTCAAGTCTCATTTCCAATGATGAGATTCGAACCTCGTTTCCAATGACGAGCTTCACATCTTGTTTCCAACGACAAACTTTGTTGTTTGAGATGAGGTTCATCATTGTAATGACCATCGTCATGCTCGTTATGAGCTTCAACGTTCTAAGACCAAATGATTAGCCAATGATCTATGAAGATCCATGAAAACAGATGAGAGATAGGTTTTTTTTACTAGCCTCTCCATCCCCTCCCCCCTCTTTTCATGTTGATCATGTCTATTTATAGGCTTAGGGTCATTATGGAGTGAGTTAATGGGTTTTAACTCCCCTTATAATGAGGGAGTTATTGATCATTAACTCTCATTTAAATGGATGAGTTAGTGGTCATTAACTCTCCTTAAAGAGGTGAGTTATTGGTCATTAACCCTTATTTAACGTAGCCCTTTGAAACGGTGCCTGACGAAGTTCGTTTACCAGATGAGGTTTGTCCGCCTGACGAGGTTCGTTTGCCAGATGAGGTTTGTCCGCTTGACGAGGTTCGTTTACCAGACGAGGTTTGTCCGCCTGACGAGGTTCATTCACTTCGCTATATCTTTGGTGAGCTTAACTGCGGCTTCATCTTTGGCGAACTTCATCTTCAATGACGAACTTCGTTTCTAGCTAACTGAGACAAACTTCATGAATTGAGGCTGAGGTTCGTCGTTGTGACGACCCTCGTCGTACTCGTAGTGAGGTTCGACTCTCCTTCGTTTCTTGGCACTTTTTAGTGTCTACAATGCTCATCAAATCTGATGTTTAATTCTTGCAATTGGTAATAAATTATTGTAAGAAATACATCCCCTTGAAAATAGTGCTCAACACTTACGTGATCTTGTCTTTGAGATGTATTATGCCTTGCGACATATTGAGAATCCATATTTAGGAGATCAATATTATGTTGCTTGCAAAATGATTTGAACTCCCACAAAGAAACCATTCCAACCTGTGTCTCTTAGAATCTCAATCAATCGTTTTGTACTCGAAACAAGATTCATAGAATATAACATATCTTGAGATTGCCATTGTAAAGCATGGCAAAGCAAATGAGTTTACAATGGCAAAGCAGATGAGTGATTTCCATAATTTCCTTCATAAGATGTAAGATAAATATAAATTCAAATGACAATAAATAACCCAAAGCATCATCCACATCTTCACGTTGAGAATAATTTGCTTTTTTGCCAATGTCATCTAGAATCATAGAAGATGCATTGAATATCTTTCGCAAGCTAGAAATTGAATCTAGATGAGAACCCTATCAAGTATCTCCTGCATGTTTCAAACTGCTAACTTAATTAAGCCCTCTTCCTCTCTACTTCATTATTTGCAATCATGGATGCAAATTCAATAGCTTTAGTCTCATTTAGTTCAACATTACGTTTTTTAGATGCACTACCAAATTGATGATGAAAACTAAGGTGTTAAGAAATTGATGAAGGGGAGATACTTCTCAACATGCCGCAACCAGAGGCGATGAGCTAAGCAATAAATATGATAAGCATGTGGGCATTGCTTGTGAATTAAAGCTTGCTTAGGTATTCTATTTACCTATCTTATTGCTAGCCTCATTATATCCTTGCCTTCTAACATTTTGGACATCCAACCCATGATGGGAGAGAAGAACAAAAATGCCATTCTTTAAAGTCAAACCTACAGTGTCTCGTACATGAACAAGACTAAAGAAACGTTCACGTCCTCGAATCTCAAAATTATGGCCATTTGTTCTTTTTTAGACTCACAACGAGCTTCATCAACAATGATGCAAAATTATGCATCACCTATCGCTTCTCAAATATCTCCTTTAACATTGTAAGAAAAAAATGAATAATTTCCTTTTGAATTTGCATCACCTATCGCTTCTCAAATATCTCTTTTAACATTGCAAGAAAAAAATAAATAATTTGCTTTTGAATTTGCGATGATGTATAACACATATTTCTAGGAGCATTGTCTAAAACAATATCCAAAAAATTTCCATCGTAAGTGGGCGATAACATCATAAGGTATAAAAAATTACCACGATTGAGAGAATCTAAGCTTTCATCATTACCACAAAAAATACAAGCTTGAAATGTAAGCCACCGGACAACATTAATTGATACTTGAAGTCGTAGCCTCCTATAACAATTTGTTTTATTCAATTTGCTCTGTTAGCTTCCTAAAAAGATAACATGATAAGTAAAAAGCTGCATTACTAGATAGAGAATACTCAAGTCATTGTAGAAACAATGCAAACCAAGAATAACAATAATGGTGACAATGGTTTTGTGGACATGATATTTGCATTAATATGGATTAGCTCTCAAATTATTGCGACGAATCTCATCTTGTTGGTTGACATGATACTTCCATATCGGTAATCGCAATCTAGGATCAAACTCCAAAGAAAAAAGATCAAATTTTTAATGCTCAGATCTTTAAGCTTTTTGAGGGTGATCACCAATTGAAGTTTCTGGATTTGGAGTAACATGTCCACTTTGTACTGGTTGAAGAGGTCTTTTAAAAAATGTATCGGTTGTGGTCGGTATTCCCATAACCACAAATTAAAATTCTAACCTTTTAGAAGACTTGAAATTGAGAGTAACTATAAATGTCAAGATTCAAAAATAATAAGATCCATCACGAACCTCAAAATGAAGACATAACGATATAGTGATATAGAGTATGATACAAAATTTCAAGATATATGTGTAATTCATGCAGATTCATAGACTCATAAAGTAAAATGTTTGACCTAATTGCAAGCTTACAACATTGCAGTCATTGCTTGACCCAAAACAATTAAACAACATTGCAATCTTTGCTTGACCCAAAACAATTAAACAAGCAAAATACTTGGTATATTAATCCCTTGAACTCAGAACTAAATGAACATGTGATGTGGACATCGCACAACCTCCACTTCGCACATACTTTCGCCGCCGCCGTCGTCTTGCTTCAGCTTATATTTGGTTTTGATTTTGAGAAGGCTTGGAGTCTAGCTAGTGTTACTTTTATTCTCTTTATTGTATTTGCTCTTTTTTTTAGTCCCACATTGGATATGGGAATGAACTTGTAGTTGTTGAAGGCCTATTTAAAGAGGTCAATTCTATGAAATAAAGCAATGAATATTTGAAGAAAATTTTGTTTCATTTGTGAAACTTTGGGTAATTGATTTGATCTATAGGATTGAGTCAATGGTGGTGAAGCCAAGGCCTGGGTTGCGATTCGTGGTCATATCTTCTTAATTTTCCAAACCCTAGCTTTCCCAAATCATTGTTCTTCCCCAAATTTCCCAAATCCCTTACATAAACCCTAAAATTCCCATCGTCCCGCATCATTTTTGGTATCAGAGCAAAAGCAGATCAATCGGATTCTCCTCCATCTCAGGTTCTTCCATCTCTTTCTTCCTTTCACTTGTTCAATTTCTATTTTTAGTTTGTAGTAAAAAAAAATCGGATCAAAATAAAATAAAATAAAAAACAAAAGAAGAAAAAGTCAGATCCGAATTAAACCAGATCCAAAAAAAAAAAATCCAAAATCTTAGAATCACCGTATCTCTATCCAACCACCCCTCAAACTACACATCCCTAACGTATTATATTATAATAATATACATATAATATAAATTAATATATATATATTATATATATAAAACTACCTGTCCTAGCCTTCCTCACACGCCAACCCCTTTCTTCTCCATCCAACTACCACGGCACCATTCTCCTCCAACAACACCGACCTTCCTTCCTCCTCCCGCTGCGCGAATTCTACACCCTCCAACCGAACAAACCCATCTACGCCACACCACACTCTTCCTCATCCAACCCACCTCGATCCTCTCCATCACGTCTATTCACCTCGCGACCCAGCTCTCCTGTCCCTTCGACACCGAACCGCCGATCCTTCATCTCCTCCGCCAGCGCCGCCTTCCCCCTTCTCTGTTCGCCTCCCCGTCGATCCTCAGCGGCCTTGCTCCCCTTCGATACTGAGCCGCCGGAATTCGAACAACCGCAGTATTGGATCCCTCTTCTGATCGTCTTTCGCCGGAGCTTCGAGCATTGGAAATTCGCCGGCAAAGATCCAACCCTAGAAATCGCCGGAGCAGCAGAGTCCTCTCGAACTCCACTCGTCGTCGTCGTCACCCATCAGCAGCAACACCAGCAGCAAACAGCAACATCAATCATCCTGATCTCGCAGCCTGCAGTAGTACCATCAACCAGAGGTTCGTTAGCAAATTTTCATCAAGGTAGTTCTAATCTCATAGATTCAACGTCTTTCTAATTAATCTGGAGATTTCTGCAATCACTTTTAGATTGGTTCATCTTGTGTGCTATCGATATTGTTGGCTGTCCACTAAACTTGTGAGTGTGTGAATCTGTTCTACCTTTATTTGTGCTAGATCTCGATTTTAAATTAGAACTATTCCAAATCTAGTTTGATTAATTATCTTGCTGCAATCTTACAACTCAATACTATTAGCATGAATTTTGTTGTTGATATAATTATCACAAGTTAAATAATTGATGCTCTAATTTGTAACAAACTGTGGGATAACGTATTGAACATTGCGAGTTGGTCTCCTTGATTTCTCATTTTTCATCGTAGTCCACATTATCATTTAGCATCATGTTAGCTGTTAGTATTGATTTTGCATTTTGATAGATTGCATTTAGGCGAAAATTAGTTACCAATTCACTGCATCGTGATTATTAAGATCATCTAGATTGCATTTAGAAACTAATCTGTTGCATGCGCACCTGTAGTGGAACACAATATTCTACCCCAGATCCTAATTCCGAGATGGATCCCAACCTTGCAAGCCTCACAAAAGCCATAGAAGCCTTAACTGCGCGATTCGACATTGTGGAACAAGATTTGAGAGAGACGAGGGAACGTTTGGACCAAGTGACGGATAGGCCCCGGGAACGTGATGAAGAAGGCGGATCTCGAACCGAACGTTATCCTCATCAACCTCATGAATACATGGACCCTCACACCAACCGTTTTGGAAATCGCCCACCTAGGGACAATTCACCCTTTGACCCAGATGAGATGCATCTGAAGTACGTTAAACTGGAGGCACCCACTTTCGAAGGCCGGTTGGATCCTCAGGTTTTTATCGATTGGATGTCGGACATGGACCACTATTTCGGTTGGTATAAAATGTCCGATGAGAGACGAATTCGATTTGCCAAGATGAAGCTAGTGGGTCAGGCTAGACAATATTGGTCTAACGTTGAGAAGTTGATGACTCTTAGGAGGCAAGAGCCCATACAAACTTGGGATGAGATGAAATTGAAACTCCAAGAAAAATACTTACCTGTGTCGTATAATCAACGATTACTCGATCAATGGCAGCGCTTGACGCAAGGCAATCGGCCAGTATCGGAGTACATCACCAAATTTGATGAATTTCTGGTTAGGTGTGGCGAGAATGAGTCTAATACTGTAGTCTTATCTAGATTTCGCTCAGGACTTAGGGAAGATCTTAGGCGGGAACTCTTTGTGCGGGACATCTCCACTTTAGAACAAGCTTATCAGCTTGTCCAAGATTTAGATCGATCACAAGGCTCTCCTTTCACTAGGCGCATTGATTATGGGAATAACACCAATAAGTCCACCACCGTTAAGTTCCCACTTAATCAACCCCAGTCTCAATCTCGAACTGGACCTAGTACTTCCACACAGAAGCCAGATGATAAAGGCAAGGGAGTTTACAACGAGTCATCTAAATCAGCTCAATCTACTCGATGTTTTAGGTGTCAAGGATTTGGTCATATTGCTGCCCAGTGTCCGAGTAAGACAAGAACTTTAATTATTGAGACCCGATCAGACAGTGATCAGGATGATTTAGAGGAGATTGTCCACAACCCTGATGAAGATGTTTGGGAGGATGAACCTGCCGATGCTATCTTAGGATGTATTTTGAGCGTGCCAACACCTTCGATCAACAAAGTGGACAAAATTTCGCGCCGACTTAGTGTTGTGAGGTGCGCATTAGCTCAACCTAGGGATAGTGATGACTGGCGTAAAACTATAATTTTTCACACAACCATAAAGATTAATGACAAAAACTGTCGAGTCATAATTGACAGTGGGAGTTGTGTTAACGCCGTCGCCTCCAACATGGTGACTGTACTTGGATTGAAACCTGTTCCCCATCCTCAACCATATAAAGTATCTTGGGAGAATACTGCATCCATTGAGGTTAAAGAACGATGTCTTGTCCCGATCCAATTTGCTACTTATTCGGACAAGATTTGGTGTGACATTGTTACCATGGATGTTGGGCACATCATTTTAGGTAGACCCTGGATATATGATCTAGATGTCACTATCTATGGACGATCCAACACTCATTCATTCGTCCATGATGGAAAGAGGATCAAATTAGTTCCATCGCGACCTGCCCCCCCCATCTGCTCCCAAACGGATCGATTCTTCCAATAACCAAAGAGGACTAAATTTAATCAGCTCCAAGTCTCTGGACAAGGAGGTCGCTAAAGGTCTACCGTTGTCGCCCTTGTTGCTAGGGAGATTACCGAAAACTCCCAAGAGCAAATTCCTTCTGTAGTAACTCCAATATTGAAGGAATTTGCAGATGTTTTCCCAGAAGAACTCCCAAACTCTCTACCCCCGATGCGTGACATCCAACACGCTATAGATTTTGTTCCAGGATCTAATCTTCCCAACTTGCCTCATTACAGAATGAATCTAACCGAACATGCCGAACTCAAGAGGCAGGTTGAAGAACTATTGACTAAGGGGTTCATTAAAGAGAGCTTGAGTCCGTGCGCTATGCCGGCATTACTAACCCCTAAGAAAGATGGTTCATGGAGAATGTGTGTTGATAGTCGAGCAATCAACAAAATCACCGTGAAATATCGGTTTCCTATTCCCAGACTGGATGATATGTTAGATATGATGTCTGGAGCCACCATATTTTTCAAAATTGATTTGAAGAGTGGCTACCATCAAATTAGGATTTCTTCAGGGGATGAGTGGAAGACATCTTTCAAGACGAAAGATGGTCTATACGAGTGGATGGTTATGCCTTTTGGGTTAACAAATGCTCCCAGCACCTTCATGCGAGTTATGACTCAAGTACTGCGACCTTTTATGGGAAAATTTGTGGTCGTATACTTTGATGATATCTTAATTTATAGTAAGTCGCTGGAGCATCATATTGATCATCTCAATCAAGTCTGTCTCACTTTGAGGAAAGAGAAACTATTTGCAAATCCCAAGAAATGTGTTTTCATGACTGATCAAGTTATATTTTTGGGATTTGTTGTGTCTTCTCAAGGAGTTTCTGCCGATCCTCAAAAGGTTCAGGCAATTATAGAATGGCCCGAGCCCCAAAGTATCCGCGATGTAAGAAGTTTTCATGGGCTCACAACTTTCTACAGGCGATTTATCAAGGAGTTTAGTGCTATTATGGCCCTAATCACAGATTGCCTGAAAAGAGAGGAATTTCAATGGTCCGAAGAAGCTGCCATAGCTTTCAAAGAAATCAAACAGAGGATGACTGATGCACCTGTTATGAGACTTTCTGATTTCTCGAAAGTGTTTGAGGTCGCGTGTGACGCCTCAAGCATTGGTATAGGTGGAGTATTGAGCCAGGAGAAGCACCCCATCGCCTACTTTAGTGAAAAACTTAGTGGTGCTAAACTGAACTACTCTACTTACGATAAGGAATTCTATGCGGTTGTGCAATCATTGCGCCATTGGCGCCATTATCTTTTACCTCAAGAATTCGTTATTTATTCGGACCATGAAGCCCTTCGGTATCTTAACTCTCAGAAGAAACTCAATGCCAGGCGTGCTCGATGGATTGAATTTCAGGCTGTGGAAACTTTATTTTACTGGCCAAGCCTTAAAAGAGATGTTGCGAAGTTAATAGGGCAGTGTCGCACTTGCCAATTAGCTAAGCAGCGTAAACAAAATACTGGCCTGTACACACCCCTCCCTGTTTCAGATCGTCCCTGGCAGGATGTGAGTATGGATTTCGTGTTGGGACTTCCTAAGACTATCAGAAAACATGATTCCATTTTTGTAGTTGTGGATCGCTTTTCAAAGATGGCTCATTTCTTGCCGTGCAGCAAAGCGTCTGATGCTTCTAAAATTGCTCGGATTTAATTTGATGGTGTGGTCAAATTGCATGGTTTGCCCAAAACCATTGTATCTGACAGGGATGTGAAGTTTATGAGCTATTTTTGGAAAACTCTATGGCACAAGATGGGGACTAAACTTCAGTATTCGTCTGCTTTTCATCCCCAAACTGATTGTCAAACCGAGGTAGTTAATAGGAGTTTAGGCAATCTTTTGCGTTGTTTGGTTGGTGAGAATTTAGGAAATTGGGATCTTCTGTTACCTACTGCAGAGTTTGCATACAATAGTTCAGTCAATAGATCAGTAGGTATGAGTCCATTTGAAGTTGTGCATGGTTACAAGCCTAGAAAGCCTATAGACCTTATTCCCATGTCGCATCATCCTAGGGTGTCCGAGTCAGCAGTTGCATTTGCATCACACATTCATGATTTGCATCAAGAAATCAACAAGAAAATTCAAGAAAGCAATGAACAATATAAGTCCCATGTTGATTTACATAGAAGACATCTTGAGTTTAACGAAGGTGATTATGTAATGATCCGGATTCGCCCGGAACGGTTTCCACCTGGAGCCGTCAAGAAATTGCATGCTCGTAGTGCTGGGCCTTTTAAGATTATCAAGAAAATTAACTCAAATGCTTATGTAATCGATTTACCTCCAGATTTTGGAATTAGTTCGACATTTAATATTGCGGATTTGGTGGCTTATAAAGGTCCTCCTTTTAACCCTGACAATCCACTTGTGGATCTTGATGAGCCTACCCCTGATCCTTTCCTTGAGGGACCCCCATTACCACCACTGCCTACTACTTTTGTCCCATTTACAGCTGAACAGATTGATAGCATTCGAGATGACCAAATCATCTCCACCAGAGATGGTGGTTGCAGACGATATCTAGTACGTTGGAAAGATCGTCCTGAATCTGATGATACATGGATTATAGTACGTTGGAAAGATCGTCCTGAATCTGATGATACATGGATTACTCGTGAGGACCTGCAGCGCCTGGCCCCGGATCTCTTGGAGTATTATGAGGGTCAGTTGGAGCCTAACTCGACAGGGTCGAGTTCTTCCCACCTCGGGGGAATTGATGTGGACATCGCACAACCTCCACTTCGCACATACTTTCGCCGCCGTCGTCGTCTTGCTTCAGCTTATATTTGGTTTTGATTTTGAGAAGGCTTGGAGTCTAGCTAGTGTTACTTTTATTCTCTTTATTGTATTTGCTCTTTTTTTTAGTCCCACATCGGATATGGGAATGAACTTGTAGTTGTTGAAGGCCTATTTAAAGAGGTCAATTCTATGAAATAAAGCAATGAATATTTGAAGAAAAATTTGTTTCATTTGTGAAACTTTGGGTAATTGATTTGATCTATAGGATTGAGTCAATGGTGGTGAAGCCAAGGCCCGGGTTGCGATTCGTGGTCATATCTTCTTAATTTTCCAAACCCTAGCTTTCACAAATCATTGTTCTTCCCCAAATTTCAAAAATCCCTTACATAAACCCTAAAATTCCCATCGTCCCGCATCAACATGTCAAATATATATTTCCAATTGTCATTTATGTGAAGAATAAAAGAATCAAAGTTTTAATGACCTCATTTATATAAAAAAGAACAAGAAATTTAAATGATCTCAACTAGAGTTCTGAATAGTAAAGAATGATAAATTTTATTTTTAAAAATTTATAAATATTTGCATTACAAAATTAGAGTTTTGATTAAGGGATTTCAACTAGAGTTTACCTTGTAACTTGTAGATAGATGGATAAGGATTGAAGACTAAGGTCTAGGCAGTAGGCTTGATGCTCGCAAATGGGAACTAGAGGTGGCGATGCAGACAAATTTTGGAGAACCCGGTGGCGGAGAATTTTTTCGCTGAGGGTCGCATCAAGGGAGAATTAGAATTTCTTCTTTGATTTGGGTTAAAAGTTGGATTTTGATTTGGGTTGCAGGTCAAGGCCCATAACACTTACAACTACCCATTTGCACTACTAAATGGTTTAGTAAAACCAATAACTTATTTTTGCTTACAGGTTAAGGCTCATAACTTATTATTCCTTATTACCTCTACATTTTGTTATAAAAATCTGCCCAGGAGGGGGGACGCACGGCCAACCCTAGGCCCTCGGTCTTCACTCGTGGTTACAACTATCATCTTCCTCTTGTCATCTCACGAAATGCTACTTTTTCTTTATTATGCAAGATAACACTATAACGAGTCTTCCAAATTTTTGGTCAATTCTTTAAATTACGTATTGTCAAACTAAGTTGCAATGACAAATTCAATACAGCCTCAATAACTTGGTACACTTGAGCTTTCCATCTAACATGGACTTTCAACTCTTGATTCAATTGATCACATAAAACAGGAGCTTTTAAGTGTATAATTGAATAGCTTGGGAGATTGTTGTTAGTCTTTTGCTTGGAATGTTTTATATTTTTCATGAAATATTATATTGTTATATATGACATTACACACACACACATATTGGGCAATGACATGGCCAATTCTCATCCACACCTTTAAACTTTCCCACTTGAAAATGACCCGACTTTTTTGCTCATCCATTGAATGAATGAATGAGAACTTGTCACCTCACTACCAAGCACTAAATTTGGTGCTTGGTACCAAGCCCATTTCACGGTTCAAAAAACATATGATCAAGATTGAGACGCAAGTTTGTTGTTTTCCCTTCATTCCTATCCTAATACATACCAATGAGAAAGATTCAACATCCAATGTTAAATGTGAGATGCATTTAGTGATGTTTATGCTATGAAGCATTTATATAACAGACAACTCCTACAAGACAACAAAAGAGTTCAGTTTCACGTATCGTTAGAGATAAACAAAAGCAAAATGTTCCTACAACATAATTACATTTATAAACAACATTACCAAATGTTCATATCAAGGCATTAGGCGGTTTAGAATGAATCATAATAGTTAGGTCTTGCTTGATCCTATATATATATATATATATATATATATATATACACACACACACACGCGCACATATGATCTATCCCTTGCTAAACAACCCATGCCAGTTGGTTGTTAACCAGTTCTAAGGTTGGTATTTGTCTAATTAAAACCGCTTGTAAACTGGCCTTTTTTGGTCAGTTTGAAGGTCAGCTGATTACTCTATCCCTTTTCACCTTTCATTATTTACAAATTACGTTAAGGTTGAGGGACTTCGTTCCTCTTCTATAGTTACAGTAGATCTGTCAGCAGATAGGTATATTAATATATTTGATATTACGTTGTGGTTGCAATCTGGCATATTATTTTGCAATTACAAGTCATCACACAATCTTATTTACATTTAATATCATTTGGGTACATCATAAATTAGATGTAAATAAGCAAAATGTGGATCCTATAAGAACATAAGAAAATCAAACTTCTTAGGAATAAGAAGGCATACTCTCCATTCTTAGTATAAATTCCAGAGTTTTAGATTTCTTAAAATTTTCACCTTTTAAATGGTAATGGTAAAGATATTAAGACCGAAAAATTGTTTATAACGTGAAAGCTGTCTTATTTATTCCGTGTATCAGGAGCGTTTCTAATGCAACACTGTATTATAGGTAGCAAATTTTAAATGCAAATGCCAATCAATCACATAGTGGAAAGCCATAATATATCCTAAAGTGCCAGTTGGCTAACCTAGATAGATTGACACCTGAAAGCATGTCAACTAACTGAACCTATACCTATGATGCATAAGCGTATAGAAATGTAAGGATGATTAAAGTGTAGTATGATATGCAAATTGTTAAACGCGAGTGCCAACTGATCACACAGTGCAAATTGGAAAACCATAATATATTCTAAAGTGCCAGAGAGCTCACCTACAATGATTGACCCTAAAAGTGTGTCTACTAACTGAACCTATGATGCACAAGCGTATAAAAGATGCAAGGATGATTAAAGTGTAATATGATATACAAAAAATGACAAAAGATTCAGTTTTGAAATAGCAGTTGTATCAGTGGATCTAATTCAAATCCAAAGCAAATAATTGCAAATAGGATCAAGAGAATAGAGTTTGTACGTGAAATGCATGAAAGATCATATATATCAATCAAAGGAATCTCTTGCTCAGTCTAGATAGAAATTGGCGTCCAGCTCATTGATTATCTTCTAATTGGTTTCAAGCTTCAGATTTGACTATCACAGGAATAGAAGCATATCAACATTTGAACAAAAGCAAAGATTGAGCCTTTACATTTACTGCTTCAACTAACATAGCAATAGATGTGCGTACATTCTTAAGACTAGATAGAATGCATGTGCATTGTATATGGTCAAATATCTTAATTATTTTTAGTATGTTTATTTCTTTACTATAACAAGATAGCAAAAAAGCTTATGATTATCATAATATATCAATTTTTTTGGATATTTCAATGTGTAAAATATTGCTAGTTTAAACATTTTATCTTCCAGAGAATAGTGAAGTTTAAAGTCTTAAAATATTAATGACTTAAGAGTAATTTCAATAATTTGAAGGACTAATTTCAAAATATTAATGATGTAAGGGACCATTGTCGGACAAAAACAACTCTTATTATTAATTAAAAAATTTCTTGATTTCATCAAAGAAAAACTATTGGTTTTATTTAGTCATATAAGATTTTGTTTAGTTATAAAGAAATCACTTCCATATATTGTTCATAGCAGGGGACCGAGTATTATAGTAATTCAAAAGAATTTTTCTAGAATTTTTCAAGTTAGAATGTGCAAATTCAAGAAAGAAAAACATAAATTATATGATCAATTGCAAAATCTGATATTGTAGTCTTTCTACATCTTCCCAACTAACTAATTATTTTATCAAAAAGATTACTCGCTAGTTTCAGAAAATTATAAAATATAATATGAGAATGATTTGTACATATTATGCACTCATATTGATTATATTTTAATAAAATAATTCAGATCTATCCAGTGTTGGACAACATCTAAAAATTTAGGTTAAGGAGTCTAAAGAATCTAATATACATAACAATAATCATATCCAAGCTATGTACTTCATAAACTTATAAAGATGTAAGCAATATAAAATGAACAATCTAATTTATTTTGTTAAATAATTAGTTACATATCATGAAAAACAAGGAGAATCAGAAGGATCACATACCAATCCTAGATAAAGAGTAAATTTCTTGTAGAGAATCTTATAGCAAAAGATTTTTAAAGTTAATGTATAAGATTAAATTTAAGGACAATAACCCAAATCAGTCAGCTGAGTGATAGACTTGATATAAAATCCATTTTTATAAAATCAATGTCATATGTACCTTAAGCTGTGCTTTGTTTAAAAGTTAATTTTTAGAAAACTCTCCCATCAACTATGAGGGATATGTCAAAAAGACTCCTTAACTATTTGAAATTGAGTAAATCTCCCTCAAGTTTCAGTGATGTAGACAATCCATCTCAACTTCAAAATTTCATTTAAACCCCCTAGACTTTTCTTACTTAACCCTTGTTGAGTCTAATGTATTATGTGACAAGTAATTGACTTGCTAAGACCAAAATGTCCCTCAACCATAACAAAATTACCTTGCCAAATGAAAGAAAAAGAGAAGATGTAGAGGGGAAAAGGAATTTTAAATGGGTCCTAGTCCTTTTATTATAGGTTGAGGGTATTCCATCCAAATCACATATTGAAATAACTATGTTAAGTTAAGGGGGTTTGCTGAGAGAGATATAAAAGATCAGTTGAGTTTTTATGAGACATGCTATAGTTGAGAGTTGTTTTCAAAAATTGCACGAAAGTAGAGAGGGCATATCTACAACACCCCCATAGCTAGGGGATTTTCTCAAATTAAATCAGTTGAGTGGATTTTTTAAGACAATCCCAAAGTTGAGAGGGTTTTTAAAAAAGTAACCCTTCTTTTAAATATGGATTATTTACATACTTGTCCCTCAAATCTTTAATAATCCAATCTTAGTTCCTAAAATAAGGAGAAATTTCAAAATTTTGAGGGAATGAGATAGAATTATTGAAGATTTAAAATCAAGGAACTAATAATACCTAAATAACCTTTAAATATTTGCTCTTATTGACAATGCATTAAATATCGGTCTGTACATCGCTATATAGGTTGATATATCAGGTCAAAGACCTTATCGCGATGATATTTATGGTTTTATATTGTTTTCCTTTTTTGGGATTTTTTTGATATATCAGTCTTTATTGAAAATATCGGTCGATATATCCTTTTAAAGATATCGATAAATTTGAGGCATTTTTAATTTGATTGTGGGTTATGGTTTGGGTCACGTTTGGGAAACCAAACCGGAATCCACTAAAGCCAAAGTTCGTCTCTCGAATCTCTCCACTCTTAGCTCTCCTATTTCTTAAGCATATATCATGATGCAAATTCTTATGTTCAGAATTCATGATATGTTTAAATTACATATTTCAATGTTATCTTATGTATGAACACGATCTCATATGACACCTCAATATTTTTTACCTATCCACGATTTTTGCAATCCGATATGAATTTTAGTTATTAATTATTATATGTTGAATATTATTTGTCAATGAATCACATGCTATTGTTTGTGGTTCACAAATGTTTCAAATCTTTGTAGGCTCAATTGAAATTAAATACCTTATAGTTTACAAAAGCTGCACTTATATACCTCTATTTGTATTTTGCTAAGCTTAAATATGCTAATGTTTTCTAAAGTTGCATGTTTATGCCTTCTGACTTGTTATCTAAATGTAAGAATACTCTGTAATTTTCCTTTATGAGTGTCATGGTGTCATTTTAGGACAATTCTATATTTTCTACTCTTTCCATGAATAACTTGTTAACATGCAATTGTCTATTAATATATTATTATATATACATTACTAATAATTAATATGATACAAAGTTTCACAGTAATGTTGGAAGTTTTAGGGACCAAGCTAAACAAACTTGAAGTGGCATGCAATATAATTAATTAACAACGATAATTTATTTAGTTTAGGATTATAATATAATATCGAAAAAGAATAGGGCTAATATAGTTCATAGAAAGTTTTTCCACAATTCTTACTTTTAAAGGGGGTATGATTTAACTCCAAAGGAAAAGGTGATTTGCAATGTGTTACAGTTTACCGCTGCATGTTTGTTTGTTGAGATGTTAATACCTGCAATCTGGTAAAGTTTGGTTATAATGTGTGCTTCCACATTAAGAGCAATCGTCAATATTAATTAGTTTGATTGCTCATGAAGAGGTTTTTTCTTAAACTTGATCTGAAAAGTTGGTTAGTATTGTAATTTATAGTCTCTGATTTATTAGTTAATTGATGTATAGTTTTACCTTTCTGTTTAGGCACATTTTGTAAATTGATTAGTTTGAGTGATCAGTGATCCATCAATATTGATTGGTTTGAGTATTCCGTGAGAGATTGTCTTAAACTGGATCAACGAAGATTGTTATAAGTTCTGATTCTTTGATTGGTTAGTTAAATTGAGGAATGGTTCTACCTCTTTGTTTAGGCATATTCTGCAAATGTCTATCAAATAAAAGAGCTTTACCACAAATAGAGTTTCTTTTTAGTAGATTTTCCGTCATTGCAACCAATATTCTCATTTTTGTTGGTTTTGCCACAATCCAACATTTGATCTGTAAATACTCTATGCTGTCATAGATATAGATAATAAGCCTCTAGTAAGAAAACTAACGTGCTAATTCTTATGCAGTACACAGAGAAGAACTTGAGGTTTGCATTAACTGTTGAGCCAGAGAATGAAAAGATTAAGCAGAAGCTATTATGGGCTCAAAAACAACGTGAAGCAAACCTGCCAACCATTCCATCCACCATTGCAGAAGAGTTTGAAACAAATCCTTTCATGCGTGTTGATCTACCGGAGATACAGGTTTTCATGCTTCTCAATATATGTTTCCTTTTATTATTCTGATTTAAGGAAATTAATCTCGTGAGGTGTCTTAATCTCTTATTTCCTTACCTCTGTAAATGAAGTAGGTTTTTGTGTTTTGTCCATATATATATATTTTTAATGTCTTGAAATGATTGGCTGGCCATTGTTTGTGTCAACCAACAACTCTAAACATGTGTGAAGCATCAGTGCAGTAGAAATGAGAATATTACAATGTACTTGGATATACAGTAATGATAGGGGCAAGAAATGGGTGCATCATATCAGGTTAGAGGTTGCTCCTAGTGAAGACAAAATGTGAGAGAATTTGCTTGAAATTGTTTGATCATGTGCAGTGCACCAATTTGGGGAAACAATAATATTAAGATTAATGAAAAAAAGATGACTTTAGATAGTCCGAAGACAACTTGGCTAGAAGTAGTTGAGAAAAATATAATGATATTTAATTTAGTGGAGGAGATAGCCTTAAATAGAACTGAGTGAAAACGTAGGATTCTTGTGGTCAGATCCAAAAATTAGGGACAAATGCTTTGTCGTCATCATCGTTGTTGTTTGACTCTTCATTGCCATCTACATCTTTTTGTTTCTGGATGTGAAAGAAATTCCTTGTTGAACTATACTAACACATTTGCCTATGCTTATATGCTCAAGTGTTCTTGATATTTGAACTTTGTCCTTGACATGTGCATCTACTTTCTTGTACTCCATCTTTGCCTTGGGCTTCTTTGATTCATTGAGATGTGCTAGTTGGTAAGCATATAGTTTGCTTAATTTCTTTTCGTTTATAACTATATATATTGATGTGATGATTCTGCTTGATCCTTCCTTTGTATCCGTCATATTTCCACATTTTCTTTTTTCTCCTTTGTTCTTTTGGCTGTCTGTGTTGGTTTGAAAAAATGTGAAAATAAAGAAAAGGAACTAAAAATGAAAAAAAGAAAGAAAACGATAACATAAGATTCATTTGCATGTTTGGTTAGGATGATTTTGAGGGAAAATAGCATTAGTTCAATAAAAATGGGAAAATGAAAAAGAAAGAAAACGATAACATAAGATTCATTTGCATGTTTGGTTAGGATGATTTCGAGGGAAAATAGCATTAGTTCAATAAAAATGGGATTGGAATACAATTAACTTATAATTATTTTACTAATTCTTTCCAAAATAAATCTTAAAATTCCAAGCTTCAAGGTGTTATGGAACTAATAATCTATTTTCTTTACATGGGCGTAAAGTAACTATATAAGTTATATAAGCTAAACATACCTGTGAGGCTCACACATTTTTGTTATTCTTTACTTCGAGCCTACATGAGATAAAAAGTGAGCCTTTGGAATCAAATTTTATTTTCCTAATGGGGCCATGTCTAACAAAAAGGAGGGAGTGCGCTACAGGGTGAAGCCACTGTCATTGTCTCGAATTTTGCTTGAGCAGGTGATCGTGGAAAGGCTCGACTTCATTGGG
Source organism: Asparagus officinalis (assembly GCF_001876935.1). Lineage (NCBI taxonomy): Eukaryota > Viridiplantae > Streptophyta > Magnoliopsida > Asparagales > Asparagaceae > Asparagus > Asparagus officinalis. The sequence goes on from NC_033798.1 coordinate 15,034,816, forward strand.
TTCGAACGATTAAAATGAGAAAAAATTGTAGAGGCTCTTTTTCTCGTGATATCCTTGTTTTCATTTCCTTTTTTTTCTTTCCTTTAATCATACTATAGAGAGTTTTTTCTCATTTTCTTTTCTTTTCTTTCATTTTCATTCAAACCAAACATAGACTTAAATGTCTATCGATTAAATTATCATATTGGTATAGACTAAAGTACTAGATTGGCCTAAAATGTGAAACTCATTTATCATTTTAGAATAAAAAGTGACATCAGCGACACTTTAGCCTAAAACGTGACAAATTAGTGACACAGATATTTTTATTCGTCAGGCAAATTTTAAGGGATAAATTAAGGGATTTTTTTTCATGTATACCCCTCAAATCTCTCATATTTTCATATTTTGCTCATCAGGTTCTAAAATTTATTAAAAAAATTCTCTCCCCCTTCTTACCATCTCCTCCCTCCTCCTCCCCCGCATCTCCCCTATTCTTTTCTCCTCCCAATCCTCAATCTCCTTATCCCCCCCTCCTCCCACCACCTTCCTTTCCCATATCCTCACTCTTACCTCCTTTTCATCTTTTTTCAACTCCATTTTTTCTTAACTTGTTTAACTTCTCTTTCTTCTCTCTTCCTTTCCCATATCCTCACTCTTATCCTCACTCTTACCTTCCCTTTCCTCCTCTCCCTTCTAATGTTTCAGGTAGAATGTTTGATGTGGGTCCAAGAAAGGAAGAGGAGGTTAGGTTTTTGATGGTTAGCGGGTGAAGAGGAAGTGGGTGGAGCAAGGAGGGAGAGGGACTCGGAGAGAGGAAGAGGAGGTTGGTTTTTAAGAGAGTGTTTGATGTTGGCTCGGAGAGAGGAAGAGAAGGTTGAATTTTTTTAATAAACAATTGGAGGGTGAAGGAGTGAGCAGAGCAAGGAAGTAGAGGGAGTGGGAGAGAATAGAAAAAGTTAGTGATTGAGAGAAGAGAATGGAGAAGATGCAAGAAACGAGAAAAAAAGAGTGAGGATATGAGAAACGAGGGAGAAAGGTGGGATATAGGAGAGAAAGTCGAGGATCTGAAGGAGAAGAGAATGGAGGAGGGAGGAGATAGTGGGGTAGGGAGGCTTTTTAACAAATTCCAGAATTTGGGGAAGATGAGGGGGCAAAAAATATGGGAGATTACGGAGTTCATATGTAAAAATCCCTTAATATTTTGCTTAAAATTGCATTTAGCAATCGGAAAGGTCTTGACAGTTTATCACTGTTTAAGCCAAAATGTCGCCGGTATCGCTTTTCAGGCTCAAGTGGTAAATGAGCGTCACTTTATAGACCAATATGATATTTTGGCCTATTGGTATATTCAGTGCTACCTATTTACCAATGTTGTATATTTATTGGCTACAACAACATTAAAGTATAATAAATGTTCATGTTTTACTAATAAGCTTTGTCTTGTTATCGATGGTGAAATTTGTGCCGAACTAAAGGGTTTTTTGCATATATATCACTCAAATCTCCTATATTTGCAAATTTACCCTAAAATCTTGACTTTTTTAAAGGAAGANCTCTCCCAACTCATCTCCTCCCCCTCCTTCGCGTCCGTCTTCCAACATCACTTCCCTCCTCTCTCTTCGCTCTCTTCTTCACCTCCCTTATCTACTGCATCACCTCCCCTTATGCCGAACACGACCATTCCCTTCATGGTTTACCACAGGCTCCGACCCTCTCACCTATCCTTCGTCCTTCTCTTTTTCGGCCTCCCCTCTCCACTTCATTCCTCCACATCGCTACCCTCCAATCCAGCTTTGATGTTGACACATTTGTCCAAATAAACCTTATTGCTCCTTCGTCAAGTCTCAGTCTCGAAGGAGTGGATGAGGGAAGTGAGGAAAGGAGTGAATGAGGGGATAGGGAGTGATGGTGGAGGGGAGTAGGAGGGCAATGAGGGGGAGGAGATGAGGTGGGAGAGGTGGAGAGAGGAGAGGGAGAGGTGAGCGAGAGCGATTGAGGAGTGAGAGATCGTTTTTCATCAAAAATGAAGATTTTGAAGTAAATTTATAAATATGAGAGATTTAAGGGGTATATATGCAACAAAAAATATTAACTTGGCGTTCAAATTTCATCGTAGGCGACTGGATAAGTCTTATGGGTTAAACGGGCTCACTTTTATACCTTATTCACTTTTTATACCTTATTGACGCTGGAGCCACTAAAAACACCTTATTGGTAAATAGGTGTCACTAGATATACCAGTCTGGTAATTTAGCCAATGTTTATCTATTTCCTCAAGTCTCAAGCCATACAAACCACATAAAAGAAAGATTTTTTTTGTCATATTAGACCCCCGAATCTTTGTTAATTCTATATTAAATCTCCATCAATGTTACAGAATGTGCTAGGCGGACTAGACATTTAAGCCAACGCCTAGTGCCTAGGGGTTTGACTATTTTTAAAATTATTTAATTATAATAATTGATAAAAATATGTATCAAATTCATATAAATTTATAAAAAAAGGAAAAGAAAAAAGATAGCAATCCTAGATCCACAATAAACCATGCGTACTTAAATACTAAATAGTCAAAATAATAACGAATAAGGTTATAGAAAGCACTAGGAGGTGTAGGCATTGGATCTGACGCCTAGAGCGTAAGAGATTTTTTTATTTTCTAATTACAATAATTGATATTAAATGTTAATGTTATAGAAAGCTTAGGTGTCGGACTGATGTCTAGGCGAATTTATTTCTTCATTTAAGTGGTGGTCGAGGAGGTTTTGTAGTAGGTCAGAGGAGGTAGTGCATGTGTTCACATTTGGAGGTTAAAGGAGCTTGGAGGAGGTTAGAGGACGTGGATGCTGCAACATAGAAAATCGCGATCAATGCCTAAATTGTATAGTCCACATAAGTAGACAATGCTCTCCTAACACCCAAAATTTAGGTAGGCAGCCTGGGTATTGCCCAGGCGTTAGGCGCTAGTTAAGTGGCCTAGGCGGAGGCTTTTTAAAACAATGACCCCCATATTTACATAGTTCTAAATTAGAGTTTAAAATACACCAAGTTTTTTTGCATAACACCC
>NC_033798.1:15037873-15044222 GCF_001876935.1 Asparagus officinalis
CCCCCACCCCCCCCCCCCCCACCCCCCAAAAAAAAAAAAACCGGTATACTAAGCTGTTCTAAATACCTCCTGTCCCCCATTTCAAGAAAACATGAAGATTTTATTTTATTCTTTTTTTTTTGGGTGGGGGGCGAGGGGGAGGGGTGTCTAGTTAAGATGAATGAGTCCGATATAGATGTAGCGAAGATTTGGGGGACTAATACGACAAAAACAGGTGAACTAAAAGAGCAAAGTTAAGCCTAAGGAAGAAGCGGTTCACGGAATATTCTCCAAAAAAAAGCTTTATGCTACACTGTATAACACAAATGCTAAAAGTTGGAGAAATTTTTAGACTTCTCACTAGGGGTGCTAAACTGTATTCGTATCCGAGGAAATATCTGTAACCGTATCCGTTAGGATACGGATATGGTTACTCAAATCTATAACCGATAGGATATGGTTACGGATATGGTTTTATAGTGAAATATCCGTATCCGTATCCGAAATATCCGAATACATATTAGTCATACTCTTACGATAGTTTCGATTCTTAGATTATGGATTTGGGGTTAATTTTGATGATCAATATGTCTAATCTTAACTTTTCAGATATAATGAACATATAAACAAACTCTTTTGTATCACATGAACTATGTTTTTCTCAATACTATCTAGCTTTCTCATATCCATTTTGTATCTGCATACATATCCGCTTATATATCCGCATGTATATCAGTAACCATATCCGATTGTAGTGGATATGGATATAAACTTTCCTTACCAAGGTATATCTGTATCCGTAACCGTATCCGAGATGAGTAAGCGGATATGGATATGGTAGGCATCATATCCGAGCCGTATCCGGACCGAATGCACCCCTACTTCTCACCCTATCCCCATTTCTTCTCGTTACGGTGCGTGTTACCATCTCAAAGACTCAAACTCAAGAATAACAAGTGTATAATAGTCTTCTACTTAGGGTGCATGTTATATTCTCTTAACTTCAGTATGGAAAGTGTGTACATTGACACACTTCATGTTGCAGGCTAAAGTTGGTTGTCGCTCTCCCATTGAAGCCCTTAAGGAAATTAGGAGGCTGAAAGATACATGGAAAGGCTGACACAAATGGACTATTTCATATGAGAGTTAAAAGCTTTATGCTACATATGTTTTCGTCAAGGCTTTGTTGCTCAAAGACTGAATTGCGTCTGATGTAAACTATAAAATGCTCTTATCAATTATGGCTTTGTGTGTGTGTGTATATGGTGTAAGTTTTGCTGGTGGGAGTTTTAGGATACTGCATAATGTACTGTTTGGAATCATAAATCATAATGCATCCATACGCCTGTTTTAAGCGTGGATGTGCCTCTGAATATCTTGTAGTTGTTGGGGTACTGTGTATGCTTGTCTTCTTTTGCTTCTAAAAGCACCAATTGGAAGCCTTCCTCATATGCTGGGGAGGACTAGGAGAAAATAAATCCTATGGAGGTATATGTATGATTTTTCTACAGAAGATCAAATATGCCTTTCCCCCCTACTAGTGTGCATCCGTGCAAAGCATGGTCTTCATTTTTTTATTTTCGTTACAGTAATTCTGTATTTAAATACATTTTTTCGTGAGTGCTACAGTTTTTAAAGTTCAACAATATTCCGTTTGAGCTACAGTGATAATTTATTATGGTATTTACTGTAGTATGAATTGTGAATCTTGGATTCTTTCATTATTATATTATAGAGGAATAGATAAATACTGAGGAGGTAATTTCCGTGCCGCTTTGGATTAAGTCAAATTTCTAAGAAAAGAAATCCAAACATGGGCTTTCAACCCATTTCCTACAACTTCGTTAGAAAATAAGTTTTATCTAAACTTTGAGTCAAAGTGCTTTGTAGGAAACCCGTCAAACAAGAAAGCACGATTTTACTTCTAGAAGTTTGATTTTTTATAAATGGGATTCCAGCGCTCATCCACCGAACCAAACAACATCGTAGAAGGGAGAAGTTGACAAATGTTGATGGTCAAACCGAAATGAACGGATGGATAACTACTTCCCATGCAGATGTCAAGATAATAATGGCAAACTCTCCGTGCTATCATAAAATAATTTGGTGCGTTCTATCTAAATTCTGTTGAAAACATCTCTCTTACAAGAGCGCTCCTGACGACTCCAACACATCATCTTCTTCTTTTTCTCCCCTTTTCTGGTGGTAAATTTAATCTATTTTTTTTTCTAAAGTAGGGTTTTGATAGGTCTGACAAGTAAATTTAACACATAATAAGAGTTCAAATATTTCAAAATTAACATGTTAAGTGTCATGTGAGGAAAACTCTCACGTTTGTATGACTGAGGATATTTCGAATTAAACTATCACCTTTTTTTTAAAAGAATCGACCCACTTTGGAGCCACGTCAGCATCGTGGCTCCAAAGCGGGCCGATTTTTTTAATCACGTTACTAAATAGTCGGGGTCACCAACCCCGACTATTTAGCACGCCCTGACTAATATACATGCTAAATTAGTCGGGGTTGCCAACCCCGACTAATTTAGCACATTGTCTAATCGGTCGGGGTTGGGAACCCCGACCAATTCGAAAGATTTTTTTCTAAATTTTTTTCTCTACAAATAAAAGATATGCAGGTATGACAAAGGTACTTTCTGTCCTACTTACCTTAAACAATTGAGAACGAAAAAGCTGGAGGGCTAGATATTTTAACGTCCTTTTCCTTAACTAAGTTTTTGTCTGCAGTGGGCTACCAGCTATTCGTAATTAGGTCTCATACATGTGTCTTATATCAGAAAAAGGCTTTCGAATTGGTCGGGAATTAGAAAGCGTGCTAAATCAGTCGGGGTTGCCAACCCCGACTATTTAGCAACGTCGATTATACAGCGGTCGGGGTTGGCAACCCCGACTATTTAGTAACACAATTAAAAAAAATCGGCCCGCTTTGGGGCCACGATGCTGACGTGGCCCTAAAGTGGGTCAATTCTTGTAAAAAAAGGGGGATAGGGTCTATTTTTTTAAAAAAATTCGGAATGAGTTTAATTCGAAAATTTGTTCTAGGTGAAACTATAGGGTATTTATTTGCAATTAAAGGATGATATTCTTAAGGCTAAAATTGATTTACGGTTTTTGATATTAGTCCCTTAAATCTTCCATATTTTGAAAGTAGTTCCTCAAATCATGAAAATTGCTCTTAGATTCCTCAAATCTAAAGATTTTTAAAATTAGTCCTTCAAAGCATTGAAATTGCTATCAAGTCCTCTAGTTCTTAACCTATTTTGAAATTAGTATCTCTAATCCATAGTATAATTGACAATTAAAGAAATTAGTTTGAAACAACTTATGAGAATTGTGTGACCTAATGGAAGTTTGGATGATATGATAGACTAATTTCTCTCTAACTGATATTTTTACTCTAGCTAAATTACCAGATTAGCATTTTAATTCCCTTTATCAATATGACATTTTAAATAGACAACTCAATATTAATGCATTTTAAATGAGTCAAATGTGTAACAATACCTAAATTTTAATCAGTAGCTAATTTTGCAACGAAGAGATATTAGTGTTTGCTAAACAAAACTTCTCTTATCCCTTCTGATCTCTCAAAATTATTAAATCTACACCTAAATGTAGGGGATTTATGTGAAGTTGACTCTTTAAAAACTTCATTTTCCTATCCACACTTCATCATCAACTCTTTATCTTATCCCTCCTTTTCCCTAACCTATTATCATTAGGGGTGTCCATTTGGGAGCCCGGCGGCTCGGCACGTGGCTGCAGACGGCGGCCGGGTAGGAGCGCGCCATGCGATCGGCAAGATCCGCACCGGCATCGGCACGGCCCGACCCGACCGGAAAAATATTGCCGGACCTGGTAGTGCACGGGCCGATGGACCCGACCTAAGTATATACGCCCACACACACACAGCAACACACACACACATATATATATTTATATTATATATGTATTTATATACTATATATAGTATGTATATATATATATATATATATATGTTACTATATCATATATATATATATATATATATGTTATATATAATATATATGCTATATATATATATACTATATATATAGTATATATATATATATATAGTATATATACTATTATACTATATATAATATATATATATATAATTATTATATATATATATATATATAACTATTTACATATACTATAGCTATGACACTATATATATATATATAATATATATCGAAGAAAAATGTGTGCTTAGTAGCCATAGTCGAAATATTTGTGGCTTATAGTCGAGGTAGGCAGATCCCTTACGGCGCTATTGCAAATAGAGTGGAGCACCTCACATTGGAGGTTGAGGAGTACTGGGCGATGATTGCAATCATTATGAATGAGTGGAGGGGATATAGAGTCAACCTCAATACAGGCAAATTTTTTGTACTTAGTACATAAGGATACGCCATTTTTCTCCTCTTCTCTCTCTTTCAACTATATATATTATATATAGATACTCTAGTATGATAATAGATAACTAAGATAAGAGAATACTAATATATAAATAGTAGTTGTACAGTATACATATATGCGTATCATTATCAGAATTACAGGTTATATAAGTGGCATAATTATACTTATATATGAAGTATACTACATCTATATATATTACAAAGTACTATAATAACTGTATTTAAATAAACATAATGTAGTACTAAGAACTATTATATAATAATATATATTTTATTGATTACTCTCACATCTCTCAGTTTATTAACTTCATATTATATATTATCAATTAAGTACATCTATATACTGTAATTATAGTAAAGATACTATTTATATATATATTATATATATATATATATACTATGAGGAGAGGTAGAGAGTAGCAGAGAGAGAGGAGAGAGAGGCAGCAAGAAGCTCCCTCCTAGGCAGGGTATAGATGCTAAGATATAACAATATAAATATATATTATGTAGTTGTAGTAAACTTATATGTGCTATATATAGAATTATACGTTATCAAGAAATATAAATAGATATATACTAGCAGTGCATATGTATAATTATAATATCAGTATTTACATCTAATATATATACAAAGTTTATCATATAAGTAAATTAATAATTGTGCTTAAATAAAGCATAATGTAAAGTAATGTACAATACATACATAATATATAAAGTATTTAAGATAAGTAATATATATTTATGTGATTCTCTCTCTCTCCTCTCTGCATGTTATAACTTATAAGTGTATACAATATATTTACATATAATATATGTATACTAATATATATATACTACGATGTATATGATATATACTCTTAGCATGATATACCAATTCATAATATATATATATATATATATGTATAATATATATAGTATAGGACGAGAGAGAGAAGAGAGAGGAGAGGCACGGAACCTCTCAATTCTTAGCGGGTATATTGATTCGCAAAGTATAATAGAGAAATATAAATAATATATAATCGTAGTTTTGTACAGTATACTTTATGTTATATTATAGAATTACAGTTATATAATATATATAAGTCATAAGTATAATATAAATATAAAGTATATTACATTAATAATGATAAAGTATATATCATATAAGTTCAAAGCATTTACTAATTGTGCTTTTAGGCATGATAATAAATACTTATATATATACTATATATACTATATAATATAATATATATTTATAATAATATATTTATAGAGCAGAGAGAGGAGAGAGAGAGAGAGAGAGAGAGAGCAGAGAGAGAGAGAAGAGCGCCACGACTCCTCTTAGCAAGGGTATTAGATGCTAAGAATATAACAATATAAATATATATAATCTAGTTATAAGTATACTTATATGTGTATATTATAGAATTACAGTTATATAAGTATATATAAGTGCATAAGTATAATTATATATAAGTATATTACATCTAATATATATAAAAGTATATCATATAAGTAAACTTTATAATTGTGCTTAAATAAGCATTACTTACATCTAATATATATAAAAGTATATCATATAAGTAAACTTTATAATTGTGCTTAAATAAGCATAATGTAAGTATGTAACAAATACATACATAACTATATAATACGTATTTATAAATAAGTAATATATATTTATGTGATTCTCTCTCTCTCTCTCTCATGTTATAACTTATAAGTGTATACAATATATTTACATATAATATATGTATATAATATATATATATAGCTGTATATATATACTCTTAGCATGATATAGATACTAAGATATAAGAATATAAATATATATAATGTAGTCTCATGTTATAACTTATAAGTGTATACAATATATTTACATATAATATATATAGTTGTATATATATATACTCTTAGCATGATATAGATATTAA
>NC_033798.1:15044274-15044396 GCF_001876935.1 Asparagus officinalis
AAAGACATATATAACTATATAATACATATTTATAAATAAGTAATATATACTTATGTGACTCTCTCTCCCTCTCAAGTTATAACTTATAAGTATATACAATATATTTACATATAATACATAGC
>NC_033798.1:15048594-15056805 GCF_001876935.1 Asparagus officinalis
TACTAATATATAAGAATATAAATATATAATGTAGTTATAAGTATATTTATATGTGTATATTATAGAATTACAGTTATATAAGTATATATAAGTGTATAAGTATAATTATAAGTATATACTGTATATTGCATCTAGTATATATAAAAGTATATCATATAAGTAAATTATATAACATAATGTAGTTATAAGTATACTTATATGTGTATATTATAGAATTACAGTTATATAAGTATATATAAGTGTATAAGTATAATTATAAGTATATACTGTATATTGCATCTAGTATATATAAAAGTATATCATATAAGTAAATTATATAACTGTACTTAAATAAGCATAATGTAATTTAATTCATTTATAATGTAGTTATAAGTATACTTATATGTGTATATTATAGAATTACAGTTATATAAGTATATATAAGTGTATAAGTATAATTATAAGTATATACTGTATATTGCATCTAGTATATATAAAAGTATATCATATAAGTAAATTATATAACTGTACTTAAATAAGCATAATGTAATTTAATTCATTTTAGATGTATTCATTAGAATGTATTCATCTATTGTGATGTGACGAATTCCAATATAAATTTATAATTGTTGATTATTAATTGATTATTAATAAAGAAGTTATTTTTATCATTTTAATTTCTATAATTTTTGTAATTGTAAATTATATAATTACAAGTGATTAGTAATATAATTGTTTTTATCAAAGTTTTCTTTATTTTTTTACTTTGTATTCTTAAAAATAAAAAAAATAAAAAAAACAATTAAAAATGAAAAAACCGGCTCGAACTGGTTAGGCCCGGGCCAACCGGTTCCGGTCCGGGCCCTGGTTTTTCCCGGTCCGAGCCCGATTTTTCAGGCCTGGCCGGGCCAGGCCAGCCCGTTTGGACAGGCCTAATTATCATCAATGACTTTTATCATTCTCACCCTCTCCTCCCAAACTCCCTCTCTTTTCCCTCTCTTATTTTTCCCTTCAAAGGCTTCACCTTAGACCGTTAAACTCACCCAGAACCTTAGATAGACTGTGGATAGGATAAAGAGAGGGGTTTAAAGAGGTCAAGTTCACATAAATGCCCTCTCTTTGCCACATTATGATAGATGAAGTGTACATTAACTATTTTTTTTTAAAAAAATCAATGCATAGAAGAAGTTTTTCTATAGTGTCTTAATATAGAGATGTCTATTTAATATATTGATAAAAGGGTCTGATTAAAATATCAAGCTGATAATTTAGTCCTTTTATTCTTTTGGAAGGGATTGATTTCAATATTAACTTAAGAATTAGGAGATTGATACTAATTTTTAGTGATATTAGCCGCTTAAATCTCTGTATTTTAATATTAGCCCCTCAAGTTGCTATGATACATTAATATGAGGGGCTCATATCAACACATGATGGCTTTTTGAGGGGCTGATATCAAAATATGAACCTAACCACAGAGGCTCATATCAACATACCACAACTATTTGATGGATTAATATCAAAATATGAAAATTTAAGGGCCTAATATCAAATTAGTTATAATTTAAGGGACTTATATGTAAAAAATCCTTTTAGGAAAGAATAACTTTTTAAAATCAACCCTTTTTGAAAATTATTTTCATAAATAGACCCGTTTAACTTTTATTTAGCATTTTTTACCTAGTTTCAGTCAATTGGCTGAAATTGAAAAGAAAATGGTAAATAAGTTGCGAAAACTTTACGGGATTGAGAATCCCGTGAAGTTTAGCACATAATTATTGAGGGCTAATCAAAAAAACCTAGCACATGTGGGAGGATGGTATCAAACTTCATGGGAAATAGAATCCCATGAAGTTTGGCTGTAACTTCATGGGATTCTAGTTCTCGTGAAGTTGTAGTGTCCCATTGACAGAAAGCTCGACAAAAAGCTCTAATTGAGCTCTCTGGTAATTGATTGATACTACTTCACGGGATTCTAATTCTCGTGAAGTTGTAGTGTCCCATTGATAGAGAGTTTCAATTGAGCTCTTTGGCAATTGATCCCTACAACTTCACGGGATTTGTTGCAGTGTCCCATTGACGGAGAGCTTCAATAGAGCTCTCTGGCAATTGATCCCTACAACTTTACGGGATTTAAAATCCCGTGAAGTTAGGGGACAATGCACAAACATGCACGCATAACGCATTTTCCGCCTCATTCACAACATGTTGTACATACAGAATTTTTTGCCTCATTCACAATAATATACATGAAAACCCAGCCATAGACGTGAAAGTCTAGCCACATATATACATGAAATTCCAACCACATATATACACAAAAATTAATCCACACAAGCAACAAATTTGAACAATCTAACCATATATTCATAAGATTCAAAATCACAAAATAAAATTATATCACAATATAAATATTATATCATAATATAAACATCGCATACATCCTAAAAGTCCTCTCCTTCCTCTCCCTCTCTTACACCTTCCCCTACCTCTTCCCCTCATCCCCGCCTCCACCCCCGCTGTCCATGATCATGAGCCTCGATGATCTGAGTATCTAGTTGTGTATGAGGCTAAGAAGTACCAGCTCCATCATCATGTGACACACTATAAGAAGTGTCGGCTCCATCATCACGTGTTGCTCTAGAATCCATCTTACAAAGCGTGTACATGTTTAAAAATTGGTCTTCCTATGAATATTTTTATCATTGTCTTCCTTCAAACATTCCAACACTTGTTGTATGACACGTCCAAGGTGATCAATTCTGCACTAAAATACGAATATCCTTTGGCCTTAGATTGAGATTCTCCTTTAGTTTATTCATAATCAATCAATATATGAACGTGGCGTACATATGTTTATGATTCATCTCGAGGATTGCTACATATGTGAGCTTCATTGTAGTGTATTAATTTAAATTGTCCGCCTACTCTTACCCCTAAGAGTGAATTAAGCTTCCAAGAACACTTTGTATTTTCGTCGTGGTGACCACTGACATCTTCTTGTTCACCATCTTTGTTGTAAAAACAAACTATATTATAGCTTGTTGCATTATTTTTTGTCTGCCTAAACTTGACATTTTTATGGACCATAAACAAAGTGCATGAATCAATTTCTCCTTGTTTTTTTAATAGACCTCCCTTTCTAAATGTGAAGTCATTGCCTTGTGTATAATCATTTAATTTTAGGTTAATAAGATTATTTTCTATTGTCGAATCATCAATCCATCCATATCCATGAGATTCATTAGGCGGCGGATCCTCTAATACGACATACTCATTGTTAGAATAACATCGGTCATTTAATTGGTTGTCCCCTTCATTACAATCTATTAAACTCGTCATGCTATTAATTTGTAAGTCGTCCTCTTCATCATCATCCTCAAATTCAACACTTGCATTCTCCTCTTCTATCATCACTCTTGTGGAAGGCCTTATATCTTGATGGGGAGCATTATCATCAAAGATATTTGAAGTCCCCACAAGCGAAGGATCGCCCAAGTATTGTGACTGTGTCCAACCCATATCTCGTTGAGGAAATAAAAAACCTATCGAGTCAACTTCAAGGTCCTCCAACATGCGAGAGTACACTCCGTCATGATTCCCCGCTTTGCCCAAATTTTCTGTGATGCTTTTCGATAAATAATTCCACTGAATGCTTCTTGCCATTCAATATTTTTGATGAGATCCATATCGTAGTCACTTGCAATTTGAGTGCTACCTGTTTTGTTCCCCATAACGGGATAATTGCAAATCACGTTGAGGTGATACTCACATGGATTGATTAATGTAAGTTTGTGTAAGTCATTAATCAATCCATTGAAAGTACATGATTTGGATATAAACACCAGTTTTGTCACACCTCCTTCATATATAGGCATACTGTTCTCGAGATAGTTAATCTTCTCATCGTACGAACAAATGATTAAGTTTGATCAATATCAACAAGTATTACATGAAAAACACTAAAAATAATATTTACAATGAAATTCCCTAATTTAAATTTTATACTCAAATTTTGCAATTCCGTAATTTTTACCATAGGTTAAACCCTAAAATTTCATTTCCCTAATTTTTATGATTCTCTAATTTAAATAATTTAAACAGTATTCATTTTTAATAATTCAATTCACTAATTTTCCATCCAACTTCATATACAAATTTCTTTGTTTTCTTCACAAAATTAAAAAAATAATTCAAAAATTAATCCAAAATCTAAATTGAAACACACTATTATGATGAGATCCGACAAACTCCGACAAACTCCGACGAATTTCGACCCTAAAGGAGGTCGGCAATGATGAATAGAAGTGATCGGAGATGGTCGGAGTGTACGGGGTCGGAGTGTAGGTGACGGATCTAGGGTTGAGGGGAGAGAGGGAGCAGAGACGATAGAGAGAGAGAAAGAGAGAGAGAGAGAATGAAATCACGTGATATATGCTGAGTTAGTGTGGTAGGGTCGAAAGACTTCACGGGATTTTCAGATCTTGCGAAGTTGCAGGCCCGACCCGATAGAGAGATCGAACCCTTTGTCAACGGGACACCGTAATTCACGGGATTCAGAATCCCGTGAAATTTGCTGTCAATCCTCCGGCCTCTGACAGACTTTTTTGATTAGCTCTAAGTAATTATGTACTAAAATTTAGTTTTCGCAAATTATTTAACATTTTCGACCTAATTTTAGTTAGTTAGGTCGAAAATACTAAATAAAAGTTAAAAATAGGTCGATTTTTGGCAATAAAATTCCAAAAGAATTAGTTTTAAAATTTTGTCCTTTAGGGGCTGTTTGGTTCGTTTTTAAACAGTGTGGAAAAGTTTTACAAACTCTCCACGTCAGTTTTTAAGTGGCCACGTAAGTTTTTTTTTTTCCGTCGGTTTCTTTTCCCCACTTTGGTTCGCTAGGGTTTGATAAGGGAAATCGGGGTAATATCGCCGCCACATCACCTTCTTTTCCCTCCCCCATTTCCTGCCCCTTCCTCGTGAAATCGACGACAATCTCAGCCACGTCGGCTTGTTGCTTTCCTCGTTGATTTCTTCGGCGAGCTATACTTACCTCCTTTCTCTCCTCCCGCCAGAAAGTCCCGCGACCTTCGTTGTCCCTGTATTCGAAGAAATTCATGGGTGGGGCTCTGATCTTTGCCGACAATAATCAGATCTGATATTTGCCGACGCTGTTGCTTCATAAATCAAGGTAAAAATTGAATTTTTTTTAATTTTTCTTATTATTAGTTTAATTTACCGCAATTATCTGATAATTTGTAGGAGGGGGGGTCTGATCTACGCAATTTTTCTCATTTTCGAAGAATTTTTTGTGATTTTCCTAATTTTTTGGGATTTAGAAGTAATTTAAATTGGATGGTTAAATTTTTACGGGTCACGTGGAATTGAAAGCCGAATTTCAAGCTTCATTTTTAAATCAAAAATGCACTGCTACAAGTTTAACCTAATTTTAATTTGTTTTTTGAAAAATGATATTAGGAGTATTAGTCTATATCATTTACTAAAGTTCATTGTATGTAGTTTTTTTTTGTGGAGTAATGCGTAGACTGTATCTCAACTCATTGCATTCCTATGGAACTCCTAGAGACTCGTCCATGGAATGTCGTCTAATTGTGCAAAAACTATTTTTATGGATAAATCTAGATCAAAAACAGGAAGTCCAAAGTTTGCTTTTGTGAAACTATTTGTATTTTTGTGTTCTTATTTTGAGAAAAATATTTCAATGTAATGTAGTTTTTTTTCAATTTAGAGCTAAAAGTGCATTCCTTTGAATATTTTTAATGCTCTATTTCCAGATAGCCAGTAAAATCTAATGTGGGTCATTTTGTATTATAATTTGTTCAGATTGTTCTAAGAATTCAAACTCGTTCTAAACTGGGTAATATTTTTGCATCGTAGATGGATATGATGTGATATTCTGAAGAACAAAGTGTTGTTTAATATGGTCAAGGTGCTGCCTATCCTTTTAATTTATAATTACTGTTTAAGGAGAATGCAAGCAAGAAGGTAATCGGTTCGAGGTCCAAGGTAAGGAAAAAAAACAAAGAGAAGCTAGAATTGACACATAGAGCGAATTAAATGTTTTTAGTGATAGTTGCGTGAATAATATTAAGAATGCGGAGTGTGCTTTTTTGTTAAACTAGGAAATGAGGACAATGTGCAATGCTAACAGACTCAAAGGAAATGTAACAGTGGAAGACAACTTATCATGAACTGAACATTCTGGGAACAATAAATAAAATCGGATTGTAGACGTCCATTTTTATAAATCAAAGGAGAATTTAGTAGATAACTTCAAAAAGGTATTACAAGCCAATATTTGCCTTGCGTGGTACTATGAGACAAGCCCATGACCAATCCCCCAAGAGATCGTTAACAACCCCGCTTACTATACTTATTTCAGTATATCTTACACTTTAAGCACATTAAGTGTATAATCATGAGTAATTGTAATTTAGGGGTGTGATACCATTAATTATTAGGACTTGCAATTGGAAATGATTGATGGCTCATGTTGATGCACAGTGCTTCCGATTATCTTGCTCACCTTTCGAGACCGGCAAAGGTGGTTACACAAAATGTGGCTTGCAGCTTGCACCAACAAGCTATCACATATATTAGCAAGTTGGGAGGGGTCTTGCAAATGATTATAGGATTTTCAGGATGCATTGTCTAGACCACAACCAAATGCACACAAAGCTATGAAGTAATTAAATAAAAGACTAAAACTTAAAATAATGAATAAATATATATTAAAACTTGACTTAAAACAAATAATCTAAATGAATTGTAGCCAAATACTATCCTATTGAGCTGGTACCCAGACCATCCAGGTTCCAACTCTCTCGAGGTGTCGATATCATTTGAAAAGACATTCGGGTAAAACACCGTTAAGAATAGAAGGGAATTATTCCATTAAGCATTCCTTAAGCCGCATTATCCTTTTCCTATACAAGTAGATATTGTATTGGCATGCACGGTACTCCATAATTTCATTGCAACTGTGGATCCAAGAGATGAACTACTCAACGTTGATGAATTTAATGAAGACATTGATGGTGAGGTGGCCTTCGAGAATGACACTAATTTAGTTGATTTT
Organism: Asparagus officinalis; assembly: GCF_001876935.1. Taxonomy (NCBI): domain Eukaryota; kingdom Viridiplantae; phylum Streptophyta; class Magnoliopsida; order Asparagales; family Asparagaceae; genus Asparagus; species Asparagus officinalis. Next base: position 15,055,670 of record NC_033798.1, read on the forward strand.
ACTCAAAATCAATCTCAAAGAGAGCAAACTGAATCAAGAAATGAGTGGAAAACTCTTAGGGATAACATTGCTTGGGCGATGTGGGTGGACTATTGTGATAAGTATAATCATGGTGTAACCACAGAGACTTGATTTTTTATTTATTTATTTATGCTCATATATGTACTCAATAACTCTATTTCCATTAATGACGTTCTGCTTTTAATTATCGTTTTTAATGTTTTACTTCTTTCAGTTATCTAACTTTCTTTATTTAATTAGTAATGGCTGATAATACATCATTAAGTGGGAGAGATAATCCAAAAGGCAAGGGGGTAGTTCCATCACCTTCCCCACCACCTCAACCACCGCAGTCTGTACATCACGGAGATGGTGGGTATTTTCCATTTCAGCAGTCATATTTTGTACAACCACCTCAAGCATATCCGAACATGCCATTTCATGATAGCAGCTACTTTCCGATGCACCATACTCTTGGGTCATATACGAATATGCTGAATTCTTCAACTTTACCTCCACAATTTCACAGTCCTAATCTTAGTGGGGTGCAGCTTTCTCACACTAGTGGTAATGGATCTACTCCCGAATCAGGTTCTAAACTGGACCTCGTAGAAGAAGGGGTAGAAACATCGCCAAATCCAAAGAAGAAGAGGAAAAAAACCACATCTAAAAAAAATGATGAAGCAGGTGGTTCTCAAGGAACCAAACATTTGTTCTGGGATTCCCGTTATGATGATGAGCTCATTCCATTTCTTGCCGACTTGGTAAGGAAGGGTTATAAACCTGACAAAAGCTTTAAGAGAACTGCTTTTCATATGGCTTCTCAACACATTAATGAGAAGTTTAACACAGTTTTTAAGTGGGATAATGTCATGCACCGCATCAAAACTCTACGAACAAGATTTCGTGATATGGAAACTTGTCGTAATCTCAGTGGTGCTGGATGGGATGAAAGTACGAAGACTGTCATCATGGAGCCTGAATGTTTGGATAGGTGGATTGAGGTAAATAAACTCTGGTAAAACGATGATGATTTTTTCAATTTTTTTACTTATTTTCATTGAATTAATTAAAACATGTTTTTTCAGGACAAGAGCTTTAAGAATGCTAAGCTTAGACAATATGTCAATAAACCC
>NC_033798.1:15056964-15061243 GCF_001876935.1 Asparagus officinalis
TCTGAGATTAGCAACCTGCAATATCTATTGATATTGTACTGGATGGCTAACAATGATGATATTTATCATATAATGAGCCCTCAGCCCTATTCAGTTTGGTTTGCATCAATTTAGGCTATGATGATTGTCAGATTTTCTGAGATTAGCAACCTGCAATATCTATTGATATTGTACTGGATGGCTAACAATGATGATATTTATCATATAATGAGCCCTCAGCCCTATTCAGTTTGGTTTGCATCATCAATTTAGGCTATGATGATTGTCAGATTTTCTGAGATTAGCAACCTGCAATATCTATTGATATTGTACTGGATGGCTAACAATGATGATATTGACTAAATTCTGAGCCTTCAGCCATAATCAGTCATGCAACTCTGTTTGGCTTTGTGACCATTACTTGCTGTTGTGGGTTTGCTGGTTTTGTGTTCTGTTTGGGCACTGTTTGGTTTGCTTGTTTTGTGTTCAGTTTGGTGTACTTGCTGTTGTGGGTTTTTTCCTGGTTTTGTGTTCAGTTTAGGCACATGCTGGTTTGCTTGTTTTGTGTTCAGTTTGGTGTACTAGCTGTTGTGGGTTTTTTCCTGGTTTTGTGTTCAGTTTAGGCACATGCTGCTTTGCTTGTTTTGTGTTCAGTTTGGTGTACTTGCATTTGCGGGTTTTTTCCTGGTTTTGTGTTCAGTTTGGGCACATGCTGGTTTGCTGGTTTTGTGTTCAGTTTGGTTATTTTGTGTATGTTGGTTGTGTTCAGGTTGGTTGTGTTCATGTTCTGGTTGGCTTTGTGACCATTACTTGCTGTTGTGCGCTACATCAGGTTTTGTGTAGCCATTTTGTGGCTGGTTGTGTAGCCGCATGTTGTTACTTGATTGTGTTCAGTTTGGTGTACTTGATGGTGTTGGTTATTTATGTGTGTAGCCTGGTTGTGAGCTAGGTAGGTTTGCTGTTTTAGTAGACTGGTTGTGAGTCATGTTATGTAAGTGTTGTGAGCATGTTCAAGTTTTGGTACGTGTTGGCTTTGTCCTCTACGACCGTTGTCTTGCAGGTAAAAATTTTTTCTATATATTATATTTTACTTCAATCATGTGGAATTAGACTTTTTAGTTTCACATTTATTTCTTTTACTTAAATCATATGGTGTTTTTGAACTGGTACCTAAACTTTGGGCAAGACTGCGCATTGTTAGAGGAGGTATGTGGGTGGATAAACGAGAAAGCCATTGTACATGTTTGGACTAAGATGACTCCAAATATAACAGATATTACTCAGGTTAGTCCCTTGTATCTTGTGCACTTCATATGAGCATCTCATGTATCATTTAATTTGGTTGATAGAAAAAGACATGGTGATGTTGAATTTTTTACTTGTTTAATATTTTGACCTTAATCTGTTAAATTGAAATTCTCAAGCATTGACAAAAATTCTGTTAAATAGGGAAAAAGACTAGGTTTTGATTCTACTTCCATACATAATCATGCAGTACGGTGGCACATGATTCTCAGAACATCAATTGCCCAGAATACCTTGTCACTTGATTTATTTCTTTCTAGCATAGTCATCCAGAAAGGTTGTATATAACAAGTTCTAGTCATCTGGAAGTAGATGGTCATCCAGAAAGGTTGTATATAACAAGTTCCAGTCAAATGATGTTTAATTTTGTGGTTCTCTCTTGCATCTTTTTTAGCATATTTTTCTCCACCATTTATCTTTAAGATGGTTTCGTAAATGTTTATATATAATCAGATTTCATATATGTGAAACGAAAAACTATAGTTACACATTGTTCCGAGGAGCCACCAAATGAGAACCTCTTGCTTTCATAATACAGGAATACTCTAATAGAGGTAAATGATGAAAAATGATACACAGTCCATTTCAAAAGTTTGAGATATCTTCGTTCCTTTTGCATCTAGTTCTTTCGATATAAAACATTCTTAAAAGAGAAGTTAATGAAAATTTTAAAATGACAATTTAACCTATTTGAATATCTTTTTCCATAAATTGCATAAAAATCTCCTAATCATGCAGCACAAGTCAAATTGTCAGTAAAATGCTTGTTAGCTGTTCGTAGTTACGTTCTTTCCCCCTTGTTTATCATTGAAGGAGATTTGAAACTGCAGAAACATGGTATTTTGAAACTATTTAGTGTATTTAAGCAGAAGTGAAAACTACTGAAGTGCTTTATTCTGTACTTCCGTTCCCCTTTCACTCTGAAGCCTGTTGGTTTTGTTGATGCCTGTTGGTTTTTTTCTGCTGGGTTGTTGTTGCCTACTAGTCTGTTGGTGTTTTTGGCTGCATTCTTGATTTTGTTGGCTGATTGATACATCATTTTATTTGTTTTCATAAGTTCTAGTATCCAAACTCAGTTCATACCCAATTTTCTAACTCAGTTCATACACAATTTCATGAACTGGGGTTGAAGCAAGGATGGTGTTGATGCCTGGTGTTGATGCCTGTTTGTGTTGGTTGTGGTTTTGATGCCTGTTGGTGTTGTTGGTGGTATTGATGCCTGTTGGTTTTTTTCTGCTGGGTTGTTGTTGCCTACTAGCTTGTTGGTGTTTTTGGCTGCATTCTTGATTTTGTTGGCTGATTGATACATCATTTTATTTGTTTCCATAAGTTCTAGCATTCTTGATGTTGTTGCCTACTTGCCTGTTGGTGTTTTTGGATGCATTTCCCTATATATAGGAAATAAACCAAACAGCCCCTTAGGCTATGATGAATGTCAAAATTCCTGAGATTAGCCACCTGCAATATCGTTTGATATTTGCACTGGAGGCTAACAATGATGATATTGACCCAGTTCTGAGCCCTCATCCTTAATTAATAACCAAATGCTGATTACTTGATATTGTTGGTTGGTACTTGTTGTTGTTGGTGTGCGCATGTTGGTTAAATTGGTTGGACAGTGGGTATTTTGTGCTCGACTTTTTGTGTGCACATGTTGGTTCTATATGCTGTTATTTGGGTATTTTGTGCTCCGTTTTTGTGTGCATATGTTGGTTCTATATGTTGGTTGGCAAGCTCTCTACGGCAACGATGCAGCAAAGACGAAAAAAATCCCCCTACAAGGACTTGCAATTGTTGGCCAAAGTGGTGTTGTTGTTGCTGCTGTTCTAGAAGCAAGAAAAAAGTATACAAAGAATAAGAAGGGAAGATATGGACCTCTTATGCTTTCTTCTCCTTTTAGTTTATTATTTTTTTCATTTTGCATTTACATATAGCCTGTTGGTGGTGTTGATGCCTCTTATATCTTTTTCCATTGCAGGCCGTGTTTCTTATAGATTACTTGATTGCAAATGGATCTGAACGTACACTTGATGATATCCTTGAGTGTAGTTTTCGGATTTCAGTAAGCATCTCTGCCTATTCAGAGGTTTGGTTTGCTGCTTGTGAGCTTGGTTGTGGAGCTTGGTTGTGAGCCTGTTCAGATTGTTGTAACTTCAACAAAATAGCCAAGTAAACTGGCATGATACAAAAAACTTGTATAAATATGATGGCATTTTTTATGTGGAGCTTGGTTTTATATCGTTTGGAATTAATTTCAAGCATGGTTTTTTGCACATATAGCTCATCAACATGCATAAATAATTCGTTTTGATGCAATTGGCTATGTTATATAAATATTTATGGCTATTCAGATTCTTTATATGTTTTTATAGGTTTCAGCAGAATTTTTGGGTAATTCGGGTATGTACTACATAAATTTATAAATAATCAGGTTATTACAGGATTCGTGTGATTTTTCCAATCTCAAACAGGAAAATTCGAACTTTTATATGATTAAGATTACCTCATAATAGGAGCACAAAAAAATTTGTATGTAGTGGGGGTAATCTTACCATGGTGATTATAAACACTTTTCTCTACAAATTTCAAAACGAACCAAACACAAGAAAAGTGGGAAATGTCACATCAACAAAAGTTTTCCCTTTTTTTCATGCGAACCAAACACAAGAAAAGTAATTACATTGGTTTCCCACCATTTTTTATGTGCGAACCAAAGCGAAACAATCTATTTCTTGGAAAAGTTTGGAAAACTCAAAACTTGTGTTTTTGTACATGGAAATGCATTTCCCTATATCAAGGAAACGAACCAAACAGCCCCTTAAGAAAAGGGCCCGAAATCGGAGAACCAGTTATTGGAGGGAGACTAGTCTCGTCTTTTAGCGGCATCTTTAGCAACACCCTGGAACCAAAGGCAAAACCCCATTGATGCCCCCAAATTAGAGAGAGAAAATCAAAATCAAAATCTACAGAATCAAGAAAGAGAGAAAGTGTGAAC
>NC_033798.1:15061344-15066701 GCF_001876935.1 Asparagus officinalis
TGGCTCTTCCAGAAGATACAGCGTCCAGTTCTCCCCCTTCAGTTTCATCCAGGCTCCTCTCTCAACTCTATTAGAATACTCTGGAATCTTGCAAAACCCTCGATCAAGCCATCAGGAGTCAGAACCCTTGGCCCCCGCTGCGCCCAGCGACGGCGAGGTCTCCATACGAATCATCGGCGCCGGCGATCAAGAAAGTGTTCGGGTTTTAGAGCGGGAAGCGGATTCATCGATTCCTGATGAGAGTACAGGGAGTGATGAGAGAGAGGAAGGAGGTGGAGGAGTGAGTCCTTTGAATTCGCAGGACTCGTCGAATTCGGCGTCAGAGAGGAGGAGTGATTTGGAGGGGGAAGGGACTGGAAGGGATTCATCGTATCAGAGGTACGATATACAGCAGCTTGCGAGGTGGATCGAGCAGATTTTGCCCTTCTCGTTGCTGCTGTTGGTTGTGTTCATTCGGCAGCATTTGCAAGGTATTTATTTATTTATTTTTCTGTTTAGATGTTGAAATTAGAACTGCTATTGCTGAACTATATGTATTATCGATCGTCATTTTAAATATAATGGCTACTGCTTTGGCTGAATGTGTGTTATCGAATGACGGTGTTGATCAATTGATCAATGTGTTAGAGAAATACATTGTGTAGTGTAAGGGATATAGGTGAACTCAACCCTAAAAGCTTGCTATTAGACAAAGCAGACTGAAATCCCTCATAAACTCATAATTGACTCTCCATTTAAATTTCCAAGATATGGTGGCGTTTGTGGAAGGAGAAAGGGTAGATGGATATGGAGAAAGAGGAGAGAGGAGGGTGGAAGTGGAAGAGGGTGAGTTGAAGGAGGGGGGCAGAGGAGGGACGAGGCAGAGATGGAGGGGACGAGGTAGAGATGGAGGAGAGGGGCAGAGGAGGGACGAGGTAGCAAGTGTTTAAATGTCAGATGTCGGGTTCATATCAGACAGCTAAAATCCATATCAAATAGGGAAAATTTAGAGATATGTCGAGGGACATAATAAATGTCAGATCGCTATATCAGGTGGTGCACATATGTATAATGTCATGTCCTAAATAAAATCTAAGCATTCTTAAATGCAATTTGAGCATACTTTATAAATTTATAGTCTAAACATATACAAAGTAGAACATATGATGTTTAGGGTCACTAACTGATTGTAGAAACTTGATTCCCATATAACTATGTTTGATAGGGAAAAATAAAGAGATCAAGCGGCCAACTTACCTCGAGTCCTTGACGAGAAACAATAATTAAATTAGAAGTTAGAACAAGAGAGAGAAGATAGAAAAATTGAACAAATCTCTAATCCGCGAAACCCCTTTGCACAATCTGAGATTGACAAAGAAACAAAGAATAGTTAGTGAGAGAGAGAGAGAGAGAACAAGGGAGAGATAGACTTACCTTTGGTTGAGTGCTTAGTTCTTCATCGCCGAATTGGAAGCTTGATGATGAAAGCGGAGGGGCTTCGGAGCTGCGATGTCAAAGGAACGAGAGAAAAGGAGTGATGTTTTATCTTGCCCTAATTTGCTATCGGGTTCTATTTGCCCTAGACAACTATCGGAATAAAAATAAAAATCATCGGTATTTAGGATTTTTTAAGTATTTGGGTTTGAATTTATTACCCAAACCCGATGATTTATTACCCAAACCCAAACCCACAATGTCCGCAATGGCGCATGGCATGTCTGATATGAGCTGGTAAAACGATGTACGACAAAATCCTAATGTCGTATCGTCAGCCCTCCCGATCCGACGTGTCGACTGGCTTCTCAGACATGACGGTCGACATTTAAAACCTTGCAAGATAGAGATGAAGGAGAAATAGGAGGGAGGAAATGAAGTTGGGTGAAGGGAAGAGGAGGGAGGAGGATGAGTGTAGGAGAGATGAGGGCGGAGGTGGGTTGGAGGAGAAGAGAGGAGAGAGTACAAGAGAGGAGGAAGAAGATGAAGGATATTTTGAGGATGAGAGAAAAATATGGGTTGAGGGGGGTTTAAATACATAAAAACTTCAACTTTAGGGCCTAAACACATGCCTAGAAAAGTGAGTGGCTTAGTCACATGAGGTTCTCAAACTTGGGGCCTAACCACTTTTTTTTTCCAAGAAACAATTCATGGATCGAATCAACTTTAACAAATAAGTGAGTAAAAATCCATAGCTCAAATCAATCATACAACCACAAAGTTCTATAGTGTGAATGCGAAATTAAACTAATAACAATAATAACTAATTAACATATCAACTTCGAATTAAACTAGATTAATATTAAAATAATTCTAAACTAACAATGAACGATATTTAATTTAATTAATTAAACTAACTTAGTTAAACTAAACACAAGACAATGAATTAAGTTAGACTATATTAGAAGATAGAAAATACCAATCAATGAACTTAGCTAAACTTAATTATACACAATTACAAGCTTACAACTTTTAAATACTAACCACCCGCGGGTGGGCTCGTGGCTAGCAGCGCCATGGGGAGCGACTCGGCTCCTAGGGTCTCGTGCCCATGCTAGTCCCGGGTTCGATTCCCGTCAGCATTTCACCTGTTGTCCACGCTCTAAGGGTGGGGTGGAGACCGGGGTTTTTCCTTGTTAGTACCCCAGCCTGGTAGTTAGGGGTCCGGTTGGGTTGTCTTGGTCCACACACTGCTCGCCCGGTGCAAGTGGGTCTCGTTGGCCCTGGCACATGGGGATGAGCCCCCTAATCATTTGGGCGAAGCTCCTTGCAGTTGTGGGGGGATCGGGGGGACTCGATCTGTGGTCTCCGCCAGACCCAAAAATGGGGCGCTGGAGTGCTAACCGGGGTTCCCTCGTTACCAAAAAAAAAAAAAAACTTTTAAATACTAAGTTAAAGTTCATAAACTTAGTCAATCAATAAATTACTATGGACTACTCATCATCTAATATTTATACAAGAATATAGATAAAAACAGAAGCAAAAAAATAAAATTAAGAATTAAAAATTAAAAGAGAATAAAAATTTTACTTGAAGTTAATGGGAGAGGGAGGACAAGAGAAGCTTTGTTAGAGGTTAGCGGTGACCGGAGGTAGAAGAGGCGCTCAGGTGTTCTGGGAGAACTGAGCTTGAGATGGTGAAAGTTGGGTTTGAGGGATTGCATTTGAGGCGAGGAGGAGAGGAGGGCAAGGCAAGGAGGAGACGATACTGTAGCTTCAGAGCTGATCGCTTGCTGTGATTGCTGTGATTGCTGGTATGTTTGTTTCTTATTTTGTCTTTTCCATTCTCCCCTTTCTTATTTTGGAATTTGCACTTATTTGCTTTCCATTTAGTCTCCTCCCTCCCATCTCTCGTTTTTGAATTTATACTTTTCAAGAATTCATCTTAATTACTCACTTTCTTCTTTAATCTCTTGAATTACTCTTTTCATGAATCTATGCTAATCGCTTAGTCTTCCATCCATGAGAAACTTAGGGCCTAAACACATTTTTTCCAAAAAAAAAAAAAATCCATGGATCAAATCAACTATAAAAAATAAGTGAATAACCATTCATAGCTCAAATCAGTCAGACAACCACAAAGTTCTATAATGTGAATGTAGAATTAAACTAACAACAATAACAACTAATTGACATATCAACTTTGAATTAAACTAGATTAATGTTAAAGTAAATAATTCTCAACTAATAATGAACAACATTTAGTTTAATTAATAAAACTATTTAATTAATAAAACTAACAGTTGAACTAAACACAAAACAAGGAACTGAAGTTAGACTATATTAGAAAATATAAATTACCAATCAATGAACTCAGCCAACTTAATTAAACATAATTACAAGTTGATAACACTTAAATACTAAGTTAAAGTTATTAAACTTAGTTAATCACTAAACTATTATGGACTACCCATTATCTAGTAATTATACAAGAAATTGGATCAAATAAAAAAAGCAAAAAATAAAATAAAAAATTAAAAAGTATTAACATTTTGCCTAAAGTTGATTGGAGGTGGAAGATAGGAGAAGCTTCATTAGAGATTAGAGGTAGCCGGAGGAGACCGAAGGTAGAGGAGGCGCTCGGGTGTACCGAGAGAACTGGGTTTGAGATAGTGAAAGAGGGATTCGAGGGACTGCATTCAAGGTGAGAAGGAGAAGAGTTCGAGGTGAGGAGGAGAAGACTAGGTTTGACTGTAGCTTCAGAGCTCATTACACGCTGTAATTTTCAGAGTGGTGAAGGGAGGGAAAGAAGTGTATGTTTGTTTTCTATTTTGTCTCTTCTGCTATCCCCTTCCTTATTTTTGAATTTATATTTGTTTGTTTCCCATTTTGTCTCTTCCGCTCTCCCCTTTTTTGTTTTCAGATTTACACTTTCATGAATCTTTGCTAACCATGCACTTCCTCCTTTTTATCTCTTGGACTACGATTGTCATGAATCTATGCTAACGATTCACTCTCCCCTTTTATTAGACAGAGAAACTTGGGGCCTAAACACATTAAAAAGAACAATCCATAGATCAAATCAACTGTAACTGTAACAAATAAGTGAATAACAATTTGTAGCTCATATCTATCAGACGACCACAAAGTTCTCTAGTTTGAGTGTGAAATTAAACTAACAACAATAGCAAATAATTGACATATCAACTTGAATTTAAGTAGATGAATATGAAAGTAAATAATTCTAAAGTAACAATGAACGATGTTTAGTTTAATTAATTAAACTAAACACGAAAGAATGAACTAAGTTAGACTATATTACAAAAGAGAAATTACCAATCAATGAACTCAACTAAACTCAATTAAATAAAATTACAAGTTCACAACACTTAATTAGTGAGTTAAAGTTAATAAATTTAGTTAATCAATAAACTACTATTGATTATACCTTATCTAATAATTATAAGAAATTGGGTCAAATAAAAAACGAAAGCAAAAAAAGAAAATTAAAAAAAGAAAAAAAAATTACCTGAAGTTGGTCGTAGGTGGAAGACAAAAGAAGCTTCATTAGAGGATAGAGGTGGTTGAAGGAGGCTAGAAGAGGCATTCGAATGTTCTGTGAGAAGTGGGTTCGAGATGGTGGAAGATGGGTTCAGGGTACTATAGTCGAGGTGAGGAGGAGAGGACTAGGTTTGACCATGGCTTCAAAGCTTATCGCTTGTTGTGGTTGCCGAAGGGAGGGAGAGAGAGATGAAGAAGTATGTTTCCCTTTTTGTCTCTTCCACTCTTCCCTTTCTCATTTTTGAATTTTCAGTTTCCATGAATTTATTTTAACTACTCACTTCCCCCTTTTGTCTCTTGGATTATACTTTTCATGAATTTAATTTAACTATTTCAGAGAGAGTGAGAGAGAGGGGAAGAGAGGGAGAGGGGGGGGGGGGGGGG
>NC_033798.1:15066711-15068949 GCF_001876935.1 Asparagus officinalis
GGGTTAAGATCCATCCTCCCCTTTCTCATGAGAGAGATGTTTGTTTTCTCATTTTGCCTCTTCCATTTTCCCCTTTCTCTATTTTTAATTTATACTCTTCATGAATTCATGTTAACTAGTTACTCTCTGCTTTTATCTCTAGGATTACTCATGTACTTAATTTTCAATATTTTACAAATATACTAGTAATTTTTTTCTTGGATGCTTGTGTAGAATCAATAACCATATTTCTTTTTGACAATAGTGTAATACTTACAGATTGGATTTTTATATATGTTTTCTTTGCTGTGAATAAACTATAATATTGATGTAAATGAGTATATTTTATCGTTCTAACATATCATCCTAGTTAGTAGTAAAAGCATATAATACCAATAGAATATAACAAGAAGTTTTTGTCATAACTGAAATTTATCATACTTGGCTACTTCTATTTGAAGCCGTACCTGACGTGTATTTATACCATATCAAAACTCCTTGGACACTCCTTCCATTTATGCACACACTTATTCGGGCATGTACTCAATTATACAATATATGTTTTATTTTAAACACTTGCTATACACTTCTTATATCCTACACTTCAAATCCGCTTCCTGAAACTTGTTGGACATAGGTCGGGTCCCAAACTATAGTTTTAAAGACGTATTGTCTAGTTCAAAAACGAGCTGTTTTCCAATTTATAATCCACAAATAAAAGAAACATAAAAATATTAGAGGAATTTAATTCTCGTAACATGTAAAGGAAAAACAATGTTGATCTCATGTAAGCTATTAATTTCAATATGTAATATGTATCTACATATATGTGTGTGTGAATATTTATATAGCCATCTTCCTGTACCCTTTTTTTTTACAAATTTGTCATGTCCCATACTATTATTGGTGCTTGTACCAGTTTCCATGCAACAGACTGAAATGGAGAACTGCGAAGTTGTAGGCTGTTAATGAATACTTAGTAGCCTGGAGGATTTGTAGGAGAACTGCAACTCACATAGGTACAAGTCTGATACGATATTATTAAAACTTGGAAATTTTGTAGCTATGAAGCACCGACACTCCATTCTTGGCCCCGAGTCCGTGCCCGTCGTGTGTCGGACGCGACACGCATTCGACACGCTTTCAACACGCAGTCAACGCCCCGACACGCGTCTCGACACGTTCTCGACTTGCCGAATTCTGCCCGATTCATTCTCGACACGCGAATTCACCCGAAATACCCCTATACCATCAAAAAAACCCAAACCCTAGACCTATCGATCGAGTGGCAGCCTCTCATCTCTCTCTCCCCCTCTTGCGATCTCGTTCTCTCTCCGAATCCTCTCTCTCTCTCTCTGAATTTTTATATGTTTGTAATGTTAGACTTGTTAGTAGCTTAGTATTTTGTGTTTGAGGATTACATTTTAGTTTGTTGTTTGAATTTTATAAATTTATCTATATATAATAATAATATTAAAAAAATCTAGCCGTGTCGTCGTGTCCTATTTTTTTGGGTTTTGTCGTGTCCGTGTCGTCGTGTGCGTGTCCATGCTTCGTAGTTTTGTAGTGTTTTATAGTTGGAGCTTTGTTTTATTGATATAGCTTGAGTTAGTGACCATTTTTGTTGGCGGTTGTAGACTTATGATTTTTTTTGGGATTTTCATAAATTTTCTATTTCATGCTTGTTTCTCTTAGAAATTTCCCTTTTATTAACTGAAGTCATTGCAAATCACTTCCTGTTTCATCTTCACGTTGCGTATATTATCACAGTACTTTCTATGCTATTGTTTTCTATTAACATTCAGCTGGTACAGTTGTCATTTTTTGCTTTTACATTAATTACATACATAAGTTCTCGATCACTACAAGGTTAGCATAATGGAGATTTTTGATAGTTCTACTTTGTGCTTCTTTTGGCTAGAGTAGTTCTTAAGACAAAATCCATGTATCATAATTTTAAGTTCTTCCCATCAAAATGGTGGTGAACCAAAACTTTTTCATATACGTGCATTGTTCTTTGCTTTGTTGTCTTTGCTTCTTTTATGTTAATAGTAATCTGACATTGTTGAAGGCATTACAGGTTTCTTTGTCGCAATCTGGATTGCAGCAGTAATGTACAAGTCTAATGATATATTACGGAAACAGACTGCTCTAAAGGTTTGATTGTTTTTTCTCTGTATCAAGTTCTATTTCAAAAGAAATGACGTGTTTATTACTTCGTTACTTTTACCTTCTTTTCGGAGAAACTTTATTAAAAAA
>NC_033798.1:15068959-15096721 GCF_001876935.1 Asparagus officinalis
CCAAACAAAAAAAGTTGGGTTTTGGGGTCTGGAATTTTTCGTGAGAATAGAGTTCGTATGAGAGGGATTTTGAACTTATGTCAAAACTATTAACAGTCTTTATTCTAGCTGTGGAAAATAACTAAATGATATTTATATGGAACAAAAGAAAAGGTGTTTATGTGCAATTCCTATGAAGTATTAGGGTACTGAACTCCAATTCTACTATTCTCTTATATGGAATCTTTTATTTGAATATTGAATCTTTTGCTTCACAGGGGGAGAGAAAATTGTCTGTGCTTACCGGGTATACACTTGTTTTCATGATCCATATTTTGGGAGTTTACTGGTGGTACAAGAATAATGACCTATTGTATCCACTTGCACTTCTTCCTCCTAAAGAAATACCGCCGTTTTGGCATGCTATATTCATTATCATGGTCAATGGTAAGCATCCAAAATATATGAGATTTACTAATTTTATTGTATAAATATCTATGTGAAACAAGTTATGTTTTGCTAAATCTTAGAGTATACTATGATAGTTTTTGAGTTGAATCTTATTTTCTTGCAAAAAAAAAACCCTAGCATTTAGCCAGACATGCATGCATGCAGAATTGCAGAGAAACTTATTTTGTCTCCCCAAAAAAACTGTAGCATTTAGCAGACACGCACACACCGTGGCACACACACTAATGATCATTTCAATTTCAATGTGCATTTTATCTTATTTCTTTATCATATCCACTTCTAATCATTAGTTCTGGATTTTAGAACATTTCATATATGCTTAGCTGAAAAAAAAGACGTTTAGTTCAGATTGTAATGTTCAGAAAGGTTTCCTCTTAAGCAACTTGAAACTTGGATCCAAGCATATGTCGACATTTTCTCCCATCTGTTATTAGTTTCAGTTGTTCTATACCCCGTTCTTTGTTCGGATTCCTATTTTCTAGCTTAACCACTAATAGGTGTATATTCCAACTTTACTATGTTGGCATATTAATTTTTTAGTGGCAATTAGAGAAGGATTGCTTCCTAAACAATGTTAATTTAGACTCGTAAACCTATGCGAACCCTTCTCCACGTTGTATTATACACGTTCAGGTGTCTTGCAGATCTGTGCTTTGTTTTTCACTTTCTTATTTTTTACTTTCTTGTTGATCAATGTATTATACAAAACAGTTGCTCTTACCATTACCCTAACCTAACCCCTTCAGAACCATGCTCCAAGAATGAGACATGACAGTCAAATAATCATTTATTTTGCTTCATTTTACAAGAGATTTATTTCTTGATTAAAAATGATAACACCCAATCTTAGTTTTTACTTGTTTTTACAAGTAAAACTTCTTCATTAAAATTAACCTACACCCTTCTATCTCAATCATCTTTCTCTGCTGACCTCCATGGCTTCTACGAGATTGAGGCATTCACGTTGTATTTCCTTTGTGGGAAGCTTTTTCTATTTTATTTTAAAGAATCAATTGTAACCCAAAGTTAAGTTGTCATACCCCAAATTAGAGGTGGTTATACACCACTGACACGGCAACAAGGGTGCCGTACCTGTGTCCGATCCGTAATGGGTACGGGTCCGCACCCAAACGACATCGATACGGGTGGCTTTCATTAGTTTTTTTAAAAGCTGAGGAGAGGGACCTAATTGGCTGGTTCCATGGCTATTGAGACTTGACGATAGAGAAAGACCCAATATGATGACAATTCACTCTCTCTAGTTCTCTTAATTTCTCATTCACTAAGTGGAGTTTGACATCATCTCACATGGGCTTTGTTTGACCATAAGAATATATTTTGGTTTTTCTTTTATTGGTAATGATGGCAGCGATTGAGATGCAACACATGGGTCCTTACTTTGAGAAAGTCACATAGGTCCTTATAGCCATGAAGAAATTTGAGTTGGGCTTATTTTATTCTTTTTTTTCTTGAGATAATTTGAGTTCGGCTTTCTTTATTCTTTTTGAAAAAGAAAGGCAGAGTTCCAGAGGCTTTGCTTTGTTGTGAATTTGGGAATGGTCTCGAATCCAATAAAAGAACTTAAAATAAAAAGGAGAAACTTGGAATAGTTAAAATAATTTCTTGATTTTTAAATTATAAATTATAATATATATATAGTTGTGTCCCCGTACCCTAACTTTTACAAATTTACTGTGTCCCATACCCATACTCGTGTCCATACCTGTACCCATACCTATGCAACCTAGATTGCGAGTATAGCCTAATTGCAAAGAGACCCATTGTAGTTCTATTTGTTGCGAAGGGGCCTTCTGTAGTTCTACCTGTTAGTAAACCCCTAGTAGTATTGGTCCTTGTGTGAATTCACCTTCTTAGTGAACTTTTTCAACTCTTTTAAAAGTTAAAAAATAAGTAGCAATTGGGTGTCTATTGTCACCAATAGAAGTATAAGGGGTTTATCTGCCTCAAAAATTTTTAACGATTTTAAGAGTAAAAAATTCACTCAACGGGTCTATTTGCAATAAATAGAATTACAAGGGGTTTATTAGCAACAAATTGAACTATAGGGTTCTCTTTGCAATTGGGTGATAGTATAGGGGGTTTCTTCACAATTAACCCTATAAACAATGACTATTAAACATATGTAACTACTTTGAACTTAATAACTAGTATTCAACACTAATAAGGTACCAACACATAATATTCTTCCAAACTGTTGGGTTATACAAATTAGGACTAAAGAAAGATATAAAACCATAACAAGGAAGGAATAAAAAGGCAAAACTCTTGTTTTCCATAAAAATAGAAATGTGTTCGTTACCAACCTGTAATAGTTTTTCAAAAAGCAATAAGATCTTGCAAGGTAGAACTCTTATTGCTCCATATGCTCACTTACACACGAATGAAGAAAAACATTTGCAAAGCTGTATAGTTGACTAACTAAACGAAAAATATCATCGAAATATTTTCGATGAAGTGAAAAAAATAATTTAGGTATTAAAAAATAGAATAATGCATGCACACACATGCACAACAAAAGTGCAGAAAAAAGTTCTAGTGCGTTACCTAATATTTTTAGACGAAAAACTAGGCTCAAACCTAAATCACTTGAAATCACTTTCTTCTTTTTTGGTGCGCTACTATATACATGACATTTTCTTTATTTGGACAAGAGTTGCTATAATGCCTAGATCTATACAATAGTATATTCTAAGTCTTTTTGCCAGCTCTTTCCACCTTTCACGTGCTTCTTCTTCGGATGCTTCTTTGTTGCTGATGTAGGGAACATTGCATATTAGCACCACAATCCTCCAAATTAGTTCTTTGTTCTGCTACATTTTCTTCTTCTAATGCATGTGATCCCACATCTCTTTCAAGTGCATAACGACACCAATGCAAGAAGAAATATATCAGTGGTGGAATGTCAAAAAAATTTGTCTAAAGAAACTTGATAAGTTTATTCCTCTAGTATAGACGTTGATGCCAAAGTATTACCCAAAAACTCATAATCCTTACAAGTTACAACTACATATGGCTCTTCCCTCATCCTAAGCACCTTGTGAGTTCAAGCTTCGGTCTTTTGGTAGGATTTTAAAAGATAGCTATTCATATCAAATACCAAATATCTAGCAGCTCGTTTAAATTCTTCTTGGAACTTTTTGAAAGCAAATAGAGTGATAGAGTGAGAACTTGATAAGTTTATTCCTCTAGTATAGACGTTGATTTCAATAGAATATGTTGCAAGTGCCTCATGTAACTGTGCTCGTTCAGTCTCCTTAATTGCAACTTCAACCTAAAAATAATAATTCAGACATAAATTAAAGACCTAAAGTCATGTTATTTATATACTATATTTATACTTGTATTTATTTATTTACTAAATAATAAACAATAGCAAAAAATGTATTTACTCTCCTATTTAACAAGGTCTAGGTCTCGTGTGGGAATAAACAAGCCTCTTGATATGCATTTGTAATTGTAGATCGATCGATGATTGTTATTCGTTCAAAGTAGTCATGAAAATAGGCGGGCACCCAAAATTGCTTGGTTTGATTCAAACCTCACATGTTTGTTGTCATTTAAGTCATACTTTTGAAGTATCTATGGCCAATGATACTCGATTACCTTGTGTTCCTAGCTTTTATATACGGTATAGAACCAGCACACCACTGTGGATAGGGATTAGAACGTATATATAAATCAACTACTAAACTTTGAAGTGATATTCCATGTGCCAAAACTAAGCTTAGCGAGAGGCAACCTTGTTGTTATTGCTTTTGTCATCCATGGATCTTGGTTTGTTATTATAGTATGTTATTATAGTTTGTGGGTGCTTCTTCATCAAAGCCACAATTGTCTACGATTTAAAAGAAATGAAAATTTTAGGCAAATACAAAATATAGTCAATAACCTTCAGCTATATGTATTGGAAAGGGTACCTCCATTAGCCATTTAAAAGCGCTTTTGTTGTTTCATTGCGAAGAAGAGCACATTCAAATAAAAAGTTCTTACCATAGATGTTAATACCAACAAAAAATGCACAAGGCATGTCATATGCATGTACTTTGTAAGTAATATCACAAACGTTTCCTAATCTTTGATACTAGTCAAAACATCCAAGTATGATCTTTAACTTTCTTTCTTCATCTATAGTGTACTCATATTAGAACTTACAATTTTTTGCCTTAGCGCACATGAAATTTTTCAACAAAGTCATCGCACCAGTTGTCACATATTGCTTCTTAACCATTGCAAAATGATTGTGGATGTCTTTGTGATTAAATGGAAATTCTCCGCGTTTGACATTTTTTAAGCTCCATGACGCGAATTATTTGTCAAGCAGTAAGACCTCTCTTTAAGCAATAGATGTGTGCTTTATCCTCATCAGTGATGACTCTTAATTGTTGTAAGTAAACACATCTCTATGGGAGATAATAGTTCATAAGTGTGATCGACAATGAATTTTGTAGCATATGCCATTCTTCTAGAAATATGTCAAAAGAACATTGCAACCATATTTTGAGGATGATATGTGCCTTTGATATTTGGATGGATCGATGACTTTCAAAGGTGGTTATCCTGCATGATGACAATAATAATATCGCCTTATAATCATTGTTTTAAATATCCATGACATGGCCCGATATATCCCACGATATATCCTTTTACATGACTTGCCGCAACAGATATGGTCTCAAAATGTTCTTTACCGCTTTTTGGCTATTTTGGGTGGTATATTCGTGATATGGCCGATATATCAACCGATATGTTGACTGATATATCCTTTTATATGGCTTATCGCGAAACAATTTACCATATTTGGTAATTTTTGAGCGAGATGTCATGGCTTTCCCATTATATCAAATGACATTATGGCCTAAAAAATCAGATGAAATGTTGCAACATTGATTTCTACTTTTGTTTTCTTTCACAAGGTTAGTAATTATCCTAAACATATATTACATATATTTTGCATGCTTAAATGTCGTTAAGTATGTTAAGATAACATTTTAGTGCATTATATTATATATGCAAAATCTGTTATGACATTTTGATATTTATAACATATCCCTGATATCTGCAATCAGATATGAATTTTGGTCATCCGATATTTTCCACATATCCGATATTTAAACCTTGCTTACAATCTTCCCATCTTTCTTGATGAATTGGTCCTTCTGCACAACAAAACCATGACATGTCCCATAATTTCCTTAGAAAACAAACGTCTCTTCCTCACTAAGAAATGTTTGACCTACAAATTGTTCCGATTCAAGCATCATTGCAGATTCTCAATCACTATGAAATTCATTCAAAATCAAAGAAACCCATTTGAAATAAATCCTCTAATGCATTGACTAGTTGAGGAATATTGAGCATTTAGATAAATAAAAGAGAAATGAACACTAGAGAGTATTTAGATAAACACAATGATAATAAGGAAATGAAATGCTAACGTCTAAATATCATGTGGATGTCGTGGAGGTCAGTAGAGAAAGATTATTGAGATAGAAGAAAATACTTTTTATTTTGGCTTCATTGGAGGTGCCTGAAGTATCGACCAAATATCATTTGGGTCCTTAATGTTTGGAAGTCATCACTGGGAGCCCTGACGTTACCTTTGTCATCATCCTAGATCTTCTTTTACAAACTTTTGTTAAGTTTTGCTGATTTGGCAGTGCAAAAACATTAGTAAACTTATAAGTTTATCTTGCCACATGGATAAAAAATTTAGTAAAATTATAACTTTGTATTGAACTTGGAGTTTCACTAATTTTGTAAAAAGGACCTAGTTTGATGATGAATGTAACATTAGGGAAACCCAGTGATGACTTCCAAATATTAAAGACCCGAGTGATGTTTGGCCAATATATCAGGGACCTCTACTAAAGTTTTGCCTTTTATTTTTAATTAAGAAAATTTCCTTCTTGTAAAAATAAGTGAAATAAATGATTGAGTGGTGTTTTTCATTTTAATCAAGAAATCTAATAATATGAAGTAAAATAATTTATTTTAAGTGACTGTCATAACGCATTATTGGAGCGTGCTGCTAGTGGGTTAGGTAGGGGTAATAATTATGCTTCACCATTGTCCTAGCAAACTGTATAAAAAAAAGGTGTGGGTATGGGGGAGGTGCAAGGAAAGACCTCTGATGGCAAGTGATGTTGCAGATGCTGTGACGTAGAGCATACAACTCTTGGATCCACATGTATTGGACATTGTTCCCTTCCAATTGTGTTTGGAAGATTGTAAGATAGTAACGGTAGTAATAAACATCTCACCAAGCATGATATTAGTTAGTAATACCCATCTTAGGGGTACCATATTGCTGAAATCACATCATGATCTGAGTCTGTTCCCACTAGAATGAGCTGACCATGAGCATGGCTTTTAAGTAGAAAAACCTCCGAAAAAAGTTTGAAGAAGAGTTTGTAACGTGCTGTCAACATGGGATCAATTCTCTTAGCCATTAACAAATCCCAGGCAACACAACTATGAGCGGGCAAAAACCTTCATGAAATTTCAAAAATGGTGGTAGTTAAACCTACATCTAGTGGCCATGCAGTTTGAGCGTATGCAAGTAAGAGCAACATTCATGTCATCCAAGATTATTAAAGAGTCTATATTAAGAATCTAGATGATAATGTGATTTAGGATCATATTAATCTTTGAAGCACAAATTTAAGTCAAATATGCTGGCAGGTAAATCTACACTAATAGCCCTGCAGTTTGAGCTTGTGCAACTAGCAATCATTCGTGTCATCCTAGATCATTAAATAGGCTAGACCAAGAAGCTAGACGATAAGATTTTCTAGAGGGTCATATACATCTTTTAAGACACAAATATAAGCCCAATAATCAAATGGAATCACCTCGCCTTTCTGAATTGTTATAGGGGGTCTCTAGCCGATACACAAATCTTGCTTAAAATTTTCTCGTTGTTCATCAAAGTCAATAATTCACATTAAAGTTTACATACCATTGTTTGGTAATGTAGAATATTTATCAATAATAGGGAACAATTGTTTTAAAGATCTCAATCGTAATAATCGGTGTATATTAGGATCTGTGATGCAATTCTTCATCCACCTTTAATACACTTTCGCTCTCCTTTTTTTTAAAGATCAAAATTTGAATCAGTTTTTCTGGGGCTTTCACCAGCTCTTCGTTATGACTGTGAACTTTTTCTTAGTGGTGCAAGGATCAGGTCCAATCACCTAACCCACCTCACCTGTTTAATAAACAGGTAATTTCAACTGATCTGTACCAGCCAGTGTAATCAAATTATTGAGATTTCTTGAGATTTCTTGAGATTTCTCTGACAAAAAAATATGGGCCTTGGAGTTGAATTTAAAAACGTTTCCACCAGTCTGCGACTCCCTCATGCTCAAGGAATGTCGTTAACATAATATCTGTTTTTTTTTAAGCTTGTGGATTCAAACCGATGCTAGGATCTCTAGCAAACAACATGGACAAATTGAGCTAAACATTCTGTTCACTTTTGTGTATGAATTGATGCACAAATATTTAAGGGTAATATCTGGCCAGATCCTAACCTGACCTGTTTATTAAACAGATCACACAGATTTGTCCATTACAGTCCTATGGTTGAGTTATACCCGCTAACTCCATGCTGTTTCCCAATAGGATCAAAATTGTGCTCGTCTTTTAATCATTAGTTTTTGGCCAGTTACCAGTTAATAGCTTCTGTCATTGTAGGGTCAGCTTTTTAGTGAACTCCTAACCTTTGTCTGAGCAATGTTTTTCTATTTCTTAAAAGATTTAATATTTTATTTACCAACTATTCCTTAAGTAAAATTCTAAAAGAAAGCTTTTAGCCTTTCTGAGCTGGTTGATGTAACTAGCTTATTTATATTCATTAGTAAATGTACAGATTGTTTATGTACTCTGGTAATGCCTTACTATCTATTTCTATGCAGATACCCTGGTACGCCAGGCAGCAATGATTGTCAAGTGTATGCTGCTGATGTACTACAAGAACAGTAGGGGCAGGAACTATCGTAAGCAGGTAGTTCGCTGTTCTACATTTCTATATTTGTCTAAGTGTCACCTACATCAGAAATAAGGCAATAGTAAATCTTAGTAAGTGCTAAATATGATATAATGGATCAGATAACATTGAGGATTTCTGCTTGTTCATAAACCTAATGAGGGAACTAGTGCCTTTTTTAATTATTTATTATATTCATTTTAATAGGTCCTTGACTGCACATATTTTTCTTTGAAATCTTTCTACTGTAAAATTAGGTAGTCAAAGTATAGAAAATTTACATTCCATTATCAGTAGTATCTATAAAAGTATGTAACTGGTGGAAATGGTTGGACATAACTTTTGTGTCTGGGCACGTCAGAAGATCTAATTTTTGGTAGATAAGTTTATGCATTCTCATTTGGCTGATGAAACATATTCATTCTTCAAGAGGAAATAAACACCAACCTAAGTTAAAGTTTCTACATGCTTCATTTTTGTACGAGCGTGCATTTATGGTGCTTCCTTGTGTATTCAGTAACTTTAATTCCTTGAGCTGCCTTCATTTGATTTAGGATTTTTCTCATTTGCAAGGACTCCTTGCTTTCCAACAAAAGTTGTCAAGTGACATAATTATGTGGTATATACAGTTAGGACTTCGATTTGCATGTTCCCATATTATCATATCTATTTTAAATTTCATATTCATTGAAAAACTTAAATAGATTTTCTTTTGAAGTTATTAATGTTGCATTTAAATAATACCTTCTCCATACTATCAGGGTCAAATGCTAACTCTTGTGGAGTATCTACTTCTCCTGTATCGAGCATTATTGCCAGCACCTGTTTGGTACCGGTTCTTCCTTAACAAGGAATATGGGAGCCTCTTCTCATCTCTCACTACTGGGTTATACCTAACCTTCAAGCTGACTTCAGTTGTTGAGAAGGTATAATTTTTCAATGCTTTTGGAGGGGAAAAAAATTCCTGACTTAATCTTGTTACGTAATTGTGGATACCTATCAATAGGTTCAGTTCTTAATCTTATTTTAAGCTTTTGGATTCCAGGTTCAGTCGTTCCTTGCAGCATTGAAGGCATTGTCACGTAAAGAGGTGAACTATGGGTCACATGCCACAACAGAGCAGGTAAAATGTTCCTTCTGATTCCTTACTTTAAAATATGTAACACGCACTCTGTGTTTGTTTGTGTGCACGCACGCACATACAGTGTGTGCGTACATGCAGTGCACACATGTGCCATTAATGGATTTGTTGATGCTCTGAATTGTAGTGGTCTGTATATGTGTCACGTAAACAACACACTAGCCAACACAGACTTAACCGTTCTCTAGACATGCACGTGAATGTGCGCGTGTGTGTATGTGGTTGTGGGTGTGGCTGTGGCTGTGTTAACCCAAATTAGTTTTGTATACAGTTTTCTTGGATTGAAGTTATGCTACTGGAAAACATGGGACCTCCCATAATCCATAATCTAGAACACATAATTATTGAACAATAGTGATTTGTGATGATGATATCAACAACCGAGATCTTCACAACCTTTTAATTTTCTCTTGCTAATTGGTTTGGCTTTTTTCATCACTGCTAATGAAACTAGCAGAAAGAGGCAAGATGGCACGGGTTTTTTCCCTAAAAAATAAAAATAAATAAATAAATAAATAAATGAAAATCAAGATGGTTTATTTGTAAGGTGCAAAATATACCCCCAGTAGATACATATTAGAACTTCAATTTCTTGAGAAAAGTAAGTTGGTAGACAGACAAATATTTCTTGAGTATTTCACCTTGGTTATTTTTATAATTAGACTAGCATACATGTACACAACTATATAATAACTCGTATATTTTAAAAAAAAAATCCTTTTCAGATGAATCTGTTTTGTTCCAATCAAGTGTCCAATGTAAGCCTGACCCTCCTAAGCCCCATGTCGATGGAGTTTGTGTTGTGCAGGCACGAGAAAGATGACCACTCTCCATTCTCTTCAGTTTTGAAAGAATTTAACCTCATTCTTCTCCTTCTTT
Organism: Asparagus officinalis; assembly: GCF_001876935.1. Classification (NCBI taxonomy): domain Eukaryota; kingdom Viridiplantae; phylum Streptophyta; class Magnoliopsida; order Asparagales; family Asparagaceae; genus Asparagus; species Asparagus officinalis. The sequence continues at coordinate 15,079,441 of NC_033798.1, forward strand.
GATTATGGATTTCATATATTCTACGACGACAGGCATTTGACGTTCACTTTACTTACGAATTTACATTGCTGAGGCTACATCTCCATGCTGACCGTTCCTTCTCTAGCTATACTTTCTAAAATATTGCTTCCTTATGCATCCTGCACCTTTATTATATTTACTTATTTATTATTTCTCCTCAACTCATATCTTTGTCGTAAACTTTAAAACCTGTGTTTGTAATTTATTCAGGTTATAGCCGCCGGTGATATGTGTGCTATCTGCCAGGAGAAGATGCATACTCCCATCTTGCTTCGTTGTAAGCATATATTTTGTGAAGACTGTGTCTCAGAATGGTAATATCCCTGTGTTTCTTTTGCGTTTATTTTATTCTTCATTTTTGAAATTCAACAAGAAATTGCTTCCAGTTTTTGTTATTTAATCTTTAAGTAAGGAAAAAGAAAAAGAAGAAAGACAGCTTTGGCTGAATTAAACGCGGTGAATTTTCAGGTTTGAGAGAGAACGTACATGTCCGTTATGCAGAGCTTTAGTAAAGCCAGCTGATCTCAGATCTTTTGGTGATGGCTCAACCAGCCTCTTCTTCCAGTTATTTTAAATCTGCTTCAAGCAAAACATACCAAGTTACCTCAAAAGAGAAAGTGAAGGCTTCGGTTCATCTCCTGTACTCATGGTTATTTTGACTGGTATATTCATGGCCTATTTTTTCACAGTTTTCTGCTGGAAGTTGGTTCCCTAGGGAACGGAAGGATGTCTTCATAATCCTATTGTCAATCTATAGGCCCATGATTTGGGAAATTTTTCATGGAAAAAAGTTGCACAAACAGTTTATTATAAAAAAAATATGTAAGATAGCACTTTTCATGGTAATGTTATATAGCAGGGTTAATTGCAGATGTAACCTTATACCACAGCGGGTGATACATTTTTAATTAGTGTTTTGATCCCCCATCCTAAAATTGATTTATCTTAGCCACCATGTTCATATGACATGATGTTTCTGATATTTCACTGTGTTGCAGGAATACCCTTTATTCTCTATAGGTGTTGAACATATGCTCTATGGTGGGGATAAGGGTGCGATACTGCGTGTTTGGATATTAATGTGTTTGATTTCGAGATGTTGGAACTATAAATGTAGTTACAACATTATAGGCATGTATTGATCTCAACTATATGTATAACTATTTGGTTTGATGTAATTGCTACACGAAATTATTGTGCAACATGAAAATATATCAAAAATGAGGGTGTTACACCCGCACTCAAATTTCAGTGTGCTGCAATAACATGAAATTGCAACTACATATGGATGCAACACCTTGAGTTGTAAAAACATTCGGGTAAAACTACATTTGTTTTAACAATACCTTCTAACCAAAGATACATTTAAGCCGTAATTAAAAAAATTAATAGTAAGAAGTTTTTAAGTTTTTAATCTTCTGTGTGCAGGATGTGTATCTGCTGTTACCCAACTAGAATGTTCATCTCCAAAGCAGCAGCAAACGGTCGATGTGCAAAATTTCGAGGGAAGATACCTTTTTGGTTTTTGTTTGCATGTATAGATGTATCCCTTAAATCATGTATTAGCAACATACCCCGCAAATCTTAAGATTTGCAAAACTATCGCTCAAATCATCAACTTTGTGAAAAAAAAATACCCCTAAAATCAATAAATCATCAACTTAGTATTAAAAATTTAACTATTTTGTTAATAATTTTTATATTGTACGTAATTATAAATTAACTTATCAAAGTTTATGCTTAATTGCTTTGAGGTTTTTTAAAGATAATTGATGATTTGAATGGTAGTTTTGCAAATATTGAGATTTAGAGGGTATTTGCAAATACCCATGATTTAAGGGGTATATATGCAAATAACTGTACTTTGTAACCTCAGATTCGTATTGTACAGTTTATGGACATGACTTTGGTGGATGTGAACTTTAGCAAATTCATAACAACTGAGCTAACTCGATAGTTTATCGAATGTTGTGGATGGTCCATCTTGATTTGTGTAACACAAGATCAGGGTTTTACTAATACTTTTCAACTATCAAAATTGACGGTTTTCAAACCGTATAAAAAAGTAATTTATGTCATAGAACTTCAAAATATCGAAACTTCAAAATACTTTTCTAACTCCCATTCTTGTTGGAAGTATTCGAGATTGAATTCATTTAGGTTTGGATCCATTGGAGGGTATGTAGAAAAAATGTTGATAAATATACTTCAAGTTGTGCATTTGGTCAGCATTTATAATGAAAACATTTGTTCAAAAACATGCAATTGCAACGACATGTGGCGTATGACATGCATTCTTTGTCTTTAATTGCATAGAGTGGTCAATTCATACCAGAGAGTTGTCAATTCAACCCTTGTCTTTAATTACAGAGAGTTGTCAATACATGCATTGTCTTTAATTGCATAGAGTGGTCAATTCAACCCTTTGTGGGAGTTGTCAATTCATGCCTTGTCTTTAATTGCAGAGACTTGTCAATTCAACCATTTGTCTTTAATTACAGAGAGTTGTCAATTCATGCCTTGTCTTTAATTGCATAGAGTGGTCAATTCAACCCTTTGTCTTTAATTGCAGGGAGTTGTCAATTCATGCCCTGTCTTTAATTGCAGAGACTTGTCAATTCAACCCTTTGTCTTTAATTACAGAGAGTTGTCAATTCATGCCTTGTCTTTAATTGCATAGAGTGGTCAATTCAACCCTTCGTCTTTTCAAAGTACTTGCTCTTTTCGCTTCCGTCTTTTCATGAGAGGTGACTATATTGGATAACTCATCCTGAAGTTCGAGCTTCGATTTCCTTGGTTTACTGGACGAAGCTCTAGCTTTCTTCTTTGTCGTGTCCCTACCCTCAGGACATACGAGGGTAGGAGCGGAGGATTCAACATCTTCACTACTACTCTTTCTTTTCGAACCGCTACTACCCGATACTGCTACTCCTGGCATATATTTTGGTTGATTGCGAACAACCTTCCACTCATCCACCAAATTAAACGATGTACCCATTTTCTCAAAGTACAACTCCCTGCCTTTGGATATGTAGTTTTCATCAGACCAACCACTTTGCTTCTCCCTACATGCAGTACTGTAACAGCCAATGAAACTGGAAATTTTTCTGTTGATGTCTTTGTAATGACTCTGGCACCGAGCTATGATCCTCTCTTTTCCACTCTTGCCATTCTCATTCACATACTGTGTAATTTTACCCCAGAAAGTTTCACCTTTTTGGTTGTTCCCCAGCTCACTATCATTACTAGCGTGAAAATAAGTAGTTAGCAGAATTATGTTGTCTTCTGTGCTCCAACTATCGTAACTTGATCTCTTTGTTGGTTGTTGGGTTGGAGGTAGAAAACTATGAGGAGTATCCCCACCAACATTTCCCAAAGAGATCTGGGTGGAAAATCCGGGATTTCTGTAGATTCGCTACTGAACCGGGGTGTCGGTGGCTCAATCGACTCCGTGGTAGGGAAATTCATATGGGATGGAACATAGCTGCTTCCCGTAGCTGGATGATAACCGTAAGGAAGATAAGGGTATTGCATGCCAAAATTTGGTGGCATCATATACGACATTTGAAAATTGGGTTGCATACCAGCATTTTGAGTATTTTTCGGGGCTTGCATATTTGGATTTTGAGGGTTGGTATTTTGAGGCTGGTTAGGAAAGTTGTAGGAGAAATTAGGATAATTTTGTGAATGATCCATTTGAAAAAGTTTAAAGAATATAGAAGCAAAAGCAAAGAGAAGGAGTATAAGGTGTTGAAAACTCAGATTTTTTTTGGTGTCCAAATTACACAAGACTAATCTCTATTTATAGAGGTCAAAAAATAAAAATTATTGCTATAAAAATTATAAATTAATTTCTAGTATTTATCTCCCAAAATATCATTTAAAAATTAGGAGTAAAACAAAAAACGCCAACCAATCAAGCCTTGACACATGGCTTGATGCATGGGCTGATCACATTGAACACACGCGCGTGTGCAAGTTTGGCCCAACAGCTCCTGCAACTTCGCCACATGTCGCGTTCTGATTGGTAGGCGTCTTTAATTTTTTTTTAAATACAGCTGCATGCTTTTTTCGCGGGACCCACGCGGTCAGAAAAATCAATGGTGAAATATTTACCCCTTTGACTCCGATTTTCTATTTCACCACCCAAAAAACCACCTGCTGGAGCTAGTCTTACATAGTTTTTTTTTTCTCAATTTAATTGTAGATCAAAATTGCTCGTCTAACGATTAACCCAAAAACAAAGATGGGTTATAAACACCATCCACTTGAATAATTTTGAGAAGCTCATAATGTCATCATTCCATGTTTGTGAATGTGTAGGGATGTTTGTCACTGGGATTTACTAGGTATACTTGAGGTAGGGCAAGTGTATTAACCTTTTAACGCATAAGAACATGAAAGCTAAATCATCAACACATCAAATACAAACTCTCGACTTGATATTTCAACGCTCACGCATGAAAGAATGTGGAGTACATAACCAACTCATCAAATACACATATTTGTACATACACCAATATCAACAAACAATGATGAAAACAAATTCCACCAACTCATAATACACAGCAGGCTCAAACCAAGTCACATGATACACAACGCACAAAAATAACAACCGGGCAAACTTTTGCAAACAAGAACAATCCAGGCCACGCCCAATAGATAAAAATGCCGGTCCACTGATCAAACATATTGCTGATATTGTCGATTTCCATCATCTTCTTCCTCAGAAACGCCGCCTGTAGTAACACGAGGTGAAGGTGTAGGAGGCATCGGGACAACTGGGCAAGCTTCAGGTACAACGATCGACGAAGGTTTCGTAGGAGTAGACGTAGAAGGAACAGAAACAGCGGGTGATGAATGTTCAAAAGAGGCCGAAGCACCATTAAATGAGTTGGAGATGGAACTGGTCCGCGACATAATTTGGTTGGGATTGTTGGAAAAGACCTCCGTGACTTCATCAATCCCCTTAAATGAGTTCGACACGGAACTGCTTCTTGATAGGATTTGGTCGGCACTGTTGGAGAAAACTTCTGTGACCTCTTCGATCCCTTCATCGACATACACGACATCCTGCATCGTTAGCTGGTGATATTCCACTATCTCCCTCAAGAATCGATTCTCTCTAGCATAGACTGAGTTCTCGTGTGCCAGCCGCCCTTTTTCAGCCAATAATGTTTCTAGCTGCAGTCGTATCTGAGAAGAAAACAACAATAAAAAATTTAAATTTGCTCCTTTGTTACGACACCAAAGCCACTAATACTCTCTAAACCATTTCACTAACACATAGTTCTGTGTATATATTAAATTTATATTATTTAAAGTGAATGCAAGGCCACCAACCTTGGAGCCTCACGAACCTAGGATTACTAATAGGCTCATTATGATCTTTTCAGCTTAAAAAAGTAAAATTCACATTAAACTGAACTTTAATGAAAATAGATGGGCTTTTTGATACACCTAGCTTACTTGACCTGATCACAGATCAATTTTTAAAAAGAATTTGAGATCTTCTTAAAAACTATGCGTTAAATGAGTTAATGGAGTCTATAGTAATTTAATCCTACAGTGTTGCTAGTATGGCATGAGACTATGGTTCACTCCAATTATTTAAACCAACATCATGTTGAATTAATAAATATAAATCAATAAATAGGAAGCGACTGGAAGCCTCCTTGTCAATGAAACTACAGCATCATCTGTAAATAGCCTAACTAAACTTCTCTCTTACTTATTCAATTGACACACATCAAGTTTTGCACTTTCCTGATACAACACGATTGAACTATTATTTTGACCCTTTTATTCTGCAAACTCCAGTATAAACTACCTTCTTGAAAAATATTAATATGCAAATATGAAACTACAGCATCATCTGCAATAAGCACATCCAGGATCAATGTACGGAGTTGAATCCTTCAGACATCTGATTTATTGAACTATCTTTTCCATTGGGATGGAGGATCACCATTATCTCTTGTATATGTACTCAAAATGAACTAGCCTGGCTACCACCGATGCAATTATACAGCCTACAAACTTCTTTGGAATCATAATATTTCTGACTTTCTCAAAACTGGAAAAAGGTTGATAAATGTCACTGCTATTCGATAAGTTATTACAAAGGAAATTTATCCGGTTTGCTACCGTTATGATCATAACTTTTTATTTAAGAAGAACATAAAGAAAAAAAATACCAAAATAAATAAATCAAGCAGAATGTTTGGAGATATGAAATAACTTTGGCTGAAATTATGGCACATGGTAACGTACGTACCAAATCATCATCTTCAGGACCAGCTCCCTTCTCGTGATTCTCCCTCAACATCTTGTTCTCTTCTTCAAGTTGAGCGCATCGCTCCTTTGCAAAAGCAAGGTCTGCTTTGATAGTTTTCAATTCCCGCAAAAGAACCTTAGCCTTGGCAGCCATGGCATTTGCAACCTGTACACACAAGAAGACAATTTACTCATTGTAACAACAAAAAGCTTCAGTCTGAAGGTGGTTTGCTACATATGTACATCACAAGGTAAAGGGGGGAAACTGAAAACTCGCCTAATTAACATAGGCTCACAGGTACTTGAAATATTCTTTATGAAATTAGACATGAAAGCTTTCACCATCCTTAAAGTGAGATAAAGCAACATACTATAAAAGTATTGATGAGAATTTGGATAAACGAACCTCATTTAGTACTAAATATTTCTGAATATTTCGTCATGTTGATTTCAGAAATACTGACACCTTGGTTCCTAATTAGAAACACCAATCCACTCTCCATAACCATACAAATAAAATTTGTAGGACAATGATATGCAATTTGGTGTAACCCAAGGGAACAATTTCGACAAAGGAAAGCATACTGACATGTTTCAAAAAAGTATATGTAATCCAGTGATAAACATTTGCCACCTTACGTCGCGTGATGCCTTCAATTGAGTCTCATGGTCTGCATGAATGGAAGTGAAATGCTGAGCTGAGGTATCTGTAGCCTGGTTCTGTCCAGGGCCACTTCCTTTTCTCCTGATATTAAGTTTGCGTGTTTCTTGGATAATATCAGCAGTCCTATTCTCCATAATTGTCAGACCCTCCTGAGGATATTAAGATGTAAATAGTCATAATTTAAAGAATATTAAGCAATCTGTTAAGCATCAAAAACAGAAAATAGGATATCTGATAAAGTTCTGGAGAAAAAGGCAACTAACAGTGCAAAGGTTGTTACTGAAAATGGTTTAATGACATGTGGATAAGTTTCAGAATTCTTTAAACTGTTTACAAATGATACGCTATAACTTGAAATAGAGAAAATTGTAAACACAGGAAACAATCACTTCTAACTTACTTCGAATTTATTTTTTATTGTACCACCGATATGATTAAGCGAAGAAGCTAATGAATCTGGACTTCTCTGAGAGGGTAGAGCTTCAGCCTTCTGTGATCCCTCAGCTGACTGATAGGATTGTGAAAACTGCAATTAGCAAACAAATTTAAGAAAGATTTGGTTTCTCATCGCGCTTCTGAAAATTTATGGATGAAGGAATAAGTCTAATAACTACACAGCAGGTAAGCCAAATTTGTATAGGCAACAATCAAGAAAGAAATTCTGATAAGCTTGCGATAGAATTAACTGAAATCAAAATTAAAATAAAATAACATTAAAATTAAAATTAATTTACACGTACAAAAGCTCTGAACCAGTGATGACGCACTTGTAGGGGTGCTAAACCGTATCCGCATCCAAGGAAATATCCGTAACCGTATCAGTTAGGATATGCATATGGTTACTCAAATGTATAAGTGTATAACTGATAGGATATGGTTACAGATATGGTTTTGTAGTGAAATATCTGGATCCGTATCCGAAATATTTGGATACATATTAGTCATATTGTCATCATAGTTTTAATCCTGAGATTATGAATTTGAAGTTAATTTTGATGATCAAGCTTAACTTTTTCAGATATAATGCACATATTAATGAACTCTTTTGCGTCACCTAAACTATATTTTTTTCAATACTGTCTAGATTTCTCATATCCGTTTTGTATCTACATGCATATCCGCTTATATATCCGCTTGTATATCCGTATCCAAATTTAGCGGATATGGATATGATTTTCCTTACCGAGGTACATCTGCATCCGAATCTGTCCCTATCCGAGATGGGTAAGCGGATATAAAAACGGTGAGTATCATATCCGAACCATATCCGGACCGAATGCACCCCTACGAATTGTCAACATGGAGTAGCTCACCACACAAAGCACATAACCAATACAGAAAACTGAATCTAGAGGAATGTAGTAGGCTATAACTGGAGTGTTCAACATGGGAAGAATGGTTGTACCGATAACTCGCTAGTAAGTAGACAGAAAGATAGAATGCAATAAGATTAACAATAAAATAAAAAAAGGTAATAGAAAATCTCTTTCATCAAAAGGAAAGATGCAGCATCGCGACTTCTGTGAACAAGGTAACAGTGGAGTGCAAGAATCAACTATCTTAAATATCAAAATAAGAGATGACAAGAATCCGTAACAGAAGATTCAAATTATATTATAAGTGAAATGACCATAAAAATATAATGCTATATAACACAAATCTCACCTCATCACCCGTCTTTGTGTCAAACATCTGGGGCTGCTTTCTACCGAAGTTTTTGAAACTCTGAGATGCATTATCATCCTCAACAAGTGATTTAGCTTTTCTAGCTAGGACTCCCCAAAATCCATATTTGGACTCGTTTAAACTTTTCATTGATGTGTACTCAAAGGTGCTAGAATCCTAATTGGGAAAGAAAACCATCAGAAAATAAAAGGCTGAAAGAATTATATAAGAAAAAAACATAAAATAAAATAGCGTATTAAGTTAATGCTTGCTACAAACCTTCGAAGAAGGTACTACAATTGCCCTGTCTTAATTAAGAAACTAGCAATACATGCAAGACTTCAGAGATATTACAATTGCCATAAATCACTGGCCCAAAATAAGCTTTGATATCACAAGAAATAGGTTTTAAGAAGCCTGGGTTCAAACCTCGTCAAACTCATTCAACAATTGTTCCATTTACTACCTTTACAAGCAAATCTTTTCTGCATTGAATGCCTTTTTACAATATCTAAAAGCACAAGGGGAATATGGATGTGCTATGTTTTCTTTGTAACATTGGTAATTTTTCTTTCGACGTGATCCAAAAGCAAAGCTTTTAAGAAAGAAGACCTCACAAGCTAACACACATTTCAAAGGAAAAACATAGTTTAAAAACAACATGAAACAGGTTACAGTTCATGTGACACAATATATACCCCCTAAACTGTGGTTTCTATCTTCTTGCATGGTAGTTTGTCATATCAGACTCCTTCAATGTTACTAACCAAAAGAAAGTGGCAAGACTAGTGACTAGGCATTAAGGTGTTGGGGAATGTTAACGAAGTTCCAAAAGAGATTGCAGAGTATCTATAAGATCAAGTTGATATAATCGTCAGTTATCTATTTATCAACAAGGTTTTGCTAGCTATGGAAAAGTAGAGGTCCAGATTCATTGAATCTGGAATTCCCGGTCTTTATAAATAGTCCCTTTGGCTTCTTTAATAATATTAATGAAATCTTTCCCGCTGATCTTCATCATGGTATCAAAGCCACCACCCAAATTTCTTCTTTCTTTTAAACCCTAAACCCAACCACATCTGTCCCCCGCCACCGCCCTCCCCCTCCTTTTCTTTTTCATGAGCTCCTAGATATAGTCACTCTCTATTCACCTCTTCTGAATCTCTTTGCTCGGTGATTGTCCCTTTCTTTTACTTCTCCAAAGATAGCCCCTTCCTCCTCAATGACGACTCCTTCTTCTGTTCTTTCAAATTTGAAGGCTCAAACTCAACAAATCACTATAGAAATTCTTATAAATGCTAATAATTGTATGACATGGCCTCGTTCTGTTACTTGCTTCCTCAAATGGAAGGAGATGCAAAATCATACCACCGATGCTCCTCCGGATTCGAAGGATCCAAAGTTCGCAAAATGGGATTGTAATGATGCCTTAATTATCAACTTGATGACAAACTCTATGGATAAGCCAGTCTATTAGTGAGTTGAATTTCTTGATACCGCCAAGGCTATTTGGGATTCTTTCCATCAGATATTCTCCTCTGCTAATAAAATGCAGAGATTGTATGACATATTTTAAGAGACTGTTGAGACCAAGCAGGGTGATGATATACATGCCTATCTCTCGAAATTTACTTAATATCTAGAAGAGTAGAAGATTTATCAGTCGTACTCTCCTAACCCAGCTATACAACAAAAGCAACAAGAAGCTCTCTTATCAGCTCTTGCTCTTGGAAACGCTTGTTCGTATCTTGATGGTGTTCGGTCTCATATTATGGAGACTCATCAGAGTCCTTTGCTTAACCTTCATACTCAACTTCCTTGAATTACTACACTGTTGTCTTTGATTCCGTGGATCCGTCAGCACTTGCATCTAGCAAAGATTGCAGTAGCTTTGAAGGATACACATGACAGTTCTCCACTGGTGGATGTCCCCCTTATCTGTCTCGAGGTCATGGTGATCGTGGTGGAGGTCATAGTGATGGATGGCGCAACAACAAATATTGTACCTATTGTCATAGTATCAATCATGGTTTGAGACCTGCTGGAAACCTTTGGGACGACCGCTTATGGTTCATCAATCTTCCTCTGTAGATCATACCTCAACATCTACTGTAGCACCACCGGATATGACTTCTTCTTCTTAGGTTATGCTTTCTACCGAAGAATTGATAAGCCTTCCAACAGCTATTATCTAGATCTTATGGTAACTAGTTCAATCATGTAATGCTTGTCATGTTCCATCTCATAACTAAATTATCGATTCATGTGCTTCTAAACATGTCTCCTTTATCTCTTTCATCATTTTTTGCACTTCATAACTTCCACGTGCGTGCTGCTGATGGTTCATCTATTCCTGTTGAAGGGGTAGGAAATATTACTCTCACACATGATCTCTCTCTCACATTTGTATTATAAGTTCCTACCTTTGCAAATAGTATCTTATCAGTTCATATAGTTTGCAATGACTTAAACTAACCAGCGGCATTCTTTCCTTCTCATTGTGTTTTTCAGGATATTACGACGAGGAAGGTGATTGGAGTAGGTCGTGAACAATATGGGTTATACCTTTTGGATAGTCCAGACTCCGTGTATGCCTTTAGTTCTACAGATCCTAAGTTGTGCCATCGACATATGGGACATCCTTCTTCAAGCACTCTTTGGCACCTGGTACCCAGTTGTGAGTCAAGTTTTAATTTCTCCTGCGAGTCTTGTGAGTTAGGTAAACATCGTAGGATTTCATATCCAAAGTGTGTAAATAAACGTAGTAAAAATTTGTTTGATTTAGCTCATTCTAATGGTTGGGGACCGGTGAAGTTTTCTAAATTTAATAAATATCATTACTTTGTTACGTTTATTGATGGTTTTTCTAGCATGACATGGATTTTTCTATTAAAGGATTGTTCTGAGTTGTTTAAAGTGTTCACTAAATTTTTTAATGAAATAAAAACTCAATTTGATATTACTCTGAAACAATTTCACAATGCAAAAGAATACATAAGTAGGGATTTTCAGTAACTTTTCTCCACACACGGGATTATTCATCAAGCTTCGCGTGCCTATACTCCATAACAAAATAGGGTAGCAGAGTGCAAGAATCAACATTTAACACTGCTAGATCTTTAATGTCTGAAATGAAGGTTCCCAAACTTTATTGCAGTTTTGCTATACTCATTGCTTTTTTTTATCAATCGTATGTCAAGCTCTGTTCTTGACCATGTCTCACTCTTCAGTCTTGTTTTTCCACATCGGGAGGCCTTTCCTATTCCAACACGTGTCTTTGATTATACGTGCTTTGCCCAAGCTCTTGGACCAGGCACGAATAAATTAGACCCAAGAACTATTAAATGTGTCTCTCTCAGTTATTCACGATTTTCAAAAGGGCATATTTGCTATTCTCCTGAAACTAAGCAAATGTTTACCTCAGCAGATGTATCATTTTTAAAAATAAATCTTTTTTTGAGCCAAAAAAAATCATCATATTCAAACATTTTCTGATCTACTAAGGGCCATTGTAGAGATATTGTATTTCCCATCAAAGAAACTACTTCAAGTGTATGTGGGAAAACGAAAGGGTAACACTAATTGGACTATTCAAGATATTATTCATATTGTTCCTTCAAGCATCTCATCTTCTTCGGTTAGTAATATTCGTTAAAAAAATTGATAATCCTATTACCCTTCTTAAAGCAAAACGCACTTGCACTCACCATCCTATTGCCAAGTTTGTTTCCTCTTACAAACTGAGTAGATCCTTTCATGTTTTTACCTCCTCTTCGGATTCCATTACATGTTCAAGATGCTCTCGAGCATCCTAGTTGGAAAGCAGCAATGGAAGATAAAATGCAAGCTCTTTGGCAAAATCATACATGGTAGTTAGTTGTCGTTGGGTATGCACAGTGAAGTACACTCCAAATGCTACAGCTGAGCACCTCAAAGCTCGTTTGGTAGCTAAGGGCTATATTCAGTAGTATGAAGTTGATTATACCGCGACATTTTCTCGAGTCGTCAACCTCACATCTATACGGGTACTGATCTCCAATGCATCAAGTCGATAATGGCCACTTCATCAACTACATGTCAAGAATTCATTTCTTAATAAAACTTAAATGAGGTGGTATATATGCAGCAACGACTTGGTATTGAGCGGCAATGGGAGAATCTAGTGTGTTTGATCAAAAAGTCCTTCTGTAGACTTGAGCAATCCCCTTGAGCCTGGTTTGAGAAGTTTGGAAAGGTAGTCCGCTCACATGGCTTCTATAGAAGTAAAACAGATCACTATCTTTTCACAAAAAGGGGAAGTAATGGCATTGTGATCTTATTGGTGCATGTAGATGACATCATTATCATTGGCAGTGCACAGGGTATTGGAGAGATTAAGCAATAACTATCACATATTTTTCATATAGAAGATGTTGGTCCACTTTGTTATTTCCTTGGCATTGAGATCACTCGCACTGGAGATGTTATCTTTTTTTCACAAGCGAAATATGTTCTTGATATTCTTACCAAGACAAAAATGTTAAGTGTCGACCCAATGACTTACCTCTAGACTCCAGTGCTTGGTTGTCTGTTTTTATGAACGATCCTCCATTTCTTGATCCTGGACAATATCGTAGACTGGTTGGAAAACTCATATATCTTTCAGTGACCAGGCCAGACATTGCATATGTTGTTAGCAAAGTTAGTCACTTCATGCATGCTCCTACCATCACCCATTGGGAAGCAGTCGCCAGGATTCTACGATATCTCAAAAAAGCCCTTAGCTAAGGTCTTCTCTTCAAACATGGTGATTCTCTTAGATTACAAGGGTGTCCATATATGGATTGTGCAGGATCTGCTGATGATAGAAGATCTGCTGATGGATACTTTATTTTTCTTAGAGGAAATTTAGTATCTTGCAAAAGTAAGAAGCAACCAGTTATTGTTCGCTCTAGTGCAGACGCTGAGTACATGGTCATTGTAAGTCTTGTTTATGAGGTCTTATGGTTACGGTGTCTTCTATGAGACTTAGACATTAATATATCATCTCTCATTCCTCTCCACTGTGATAATCAAGTTGCCATATACATTACTGAAAACCCAAGGTTCCACGAACATAGCAAACATATTGAAGTCCTCTGAAACTTCTTGTTCATAATGAATGGGTGAAGAAGGTGATCTCTTTTTCACATATTCGAAGTAATGAGCAACTTGCTGATATATACACAAAAGCATTGCCTCCAAAATTTTTCTACACGTTCATGGGCAAGCTGGGCTATGATGTTCATGGGCAAGCTGGGCTTTGACATCATCTACACTCCAGCTTGAAGGGGAGTGTTCAAGAAGTTAAAAAATAGATTATAGAAGATCTATAGGATCAAGTTCGTAGAATCATCAGTTATCTACAAATATAGGAGATCTTATTAGTTATGAACCAGATACATTGAATCTGAAATTCCTTGTCTTTATAAATAGCCCTTTTGGCTTCTTTAACAATATCAATGAAAAATTTCCCTCTCTGATCTTCATCAAGGAAAAAACAAAAAAGGTAAAAACCAATGATGAAAAATAACGATAATGTATAACTTAATCCTCGACTCTTGATAGGTTAAAGCGCATATAATGTAACACAAAAAGTAAGTTATATGTTTTGTTATTTTTATAATTTAAAAAAATGTAGAAATGCCAATGCTTTATGTAAGTTCATAGTGATAAAGAATGAATCTATCTCTCTGAATATTGTATGCCTCCACTCTCGATGCTTTCCAGCAAAAAAAGTTAGTTTTTCATCTCCATATCACAAGTAAAAGTTGACTCACTTTAAAAAGTGTTCTAAACACATCATGTCAAGCACATTTGAGCTATACATAGACTAAATATTTATATGCACTCTATATATATTTTTCATCTCCATATTACATGTCAACGTTATCGTAGTTTTAAAATTATTCTAAATGTAGCATGTCAAACACATTTCAGCTATGTATGCATCAAATAAACATAAAAAAGATATCTCCGACATAGATTTGAGAGTATCTCAAGATGGCCTAAAGTCTCTCAAACATGTGAAGAGCAACATAAGCTTGTAATGAGTCAGGCATTCCAATGGTTGTTTAAATATCTTTCTCCAGTTTATTAAAATTAATAGATCATTAAGGTTTATTTTACTTCTTTTTTTTGTTTTTGATAAAGTACATCATACTCATATTTAACAACTAGATGATTTGTCATCTTATGTATGAGTAAAGAGTATGCATGTCACTCCATGTGTCGACATGTCTCAAATATTTGTATTGTATTGTTGTACCTGTGTCTCATATAAGTGGATGTCCTGCTTCATTTCTTCTTTTATGTTTTTGATAAAGCATGTTATACTCATATGTAACAATTGGATGATTTGTCATCTTATGTATGAGTGTAAGTGCATGTCTCTCCATGTGTCAACATATCCCAAAAGGTTGTATTGTATCTCTGCCATATCTGTGTCTCAAGTATGTGTTTGTGCTTCCTAGCTTTTCTATCTACAATTTAACGCGAAAAATAGACAAGTGGCAAAAGTTTGTATTTTACTTGTATGACTGCCTACGTAACACCCACCTTCCAAGGTGGCAACAGAAAGCTCCTCACAAGATCTTGTTCTTTAGTTGTGCAAAAAACAAAAACGTTGTTTATTCCGTTCTCTTGAAACCAAAAAAGCTTCAAGTATCAAAAATATGGATTACCTTTACAATAACCTAGTTCTCGGTCAATTAGATTTACTATCACAAACAGCTAAATCCCCACATAACCTTAAGGAAACTAAACTTTTAATATAGTAAATAGTTTACATGTGTATCCACGATATAGTTTCCAAGCAAAAAGAGTACCAAATCCTAAAAAAAGTACAATCCAAGAATCCCACCAATGGAATGTAGCTCCAGTTTCTATTTTTGCATGTTGTCAGTTGGAAAATGACGAAAGAGTACATGGAAAGTGAAGGGAGTCACATCGTCTTTTTCACCCTCTTCACTTTTTCAAATTTTAAGAAAGTAGGTAGAAAGTGAAATGAGTGGGGAAAGAAATCAATATTTTGTTCTCTGCCCATTTTTTTCACTTTCTATGGCAACAAAACAATACATATAAAGGAAGTAGCATCACATAAGTTGTCAGGTTAACTTTCCTTGTTTTCACTTTATATCATTCAACATATAAAATTCATGAGAAAATACATTTCTTCACTTTCCACCTTTGAATTACTTTCTGATTGTCATACACGCCCTAAATTTTGGGACATACGTTGAGTACCAATAGATAACCGCGTGTCTCTCGATGCATCAGCATGCCACCAATGGTTTGCATTGTATTTTTTTTGTATCCGTATCCCGTTTAAGTGTCTTTACTCCCTAAGCTTCTCTATCTACAATATTACGGACAAGTTTGTTTTTTTTTCATAGTTTGGGTATTATTTAAAATAATCTGGTCCCACCTTTTATTACATGTCTGTTTTATTTATTGGATATGGACTATATTAAGGAGGGATTATGTAATCCCTCAAAAGGGGGACTAACTAAAACCCACCTCCCCCTTACCTATATCGTCCAAGTATCATAGTCCGGTCCGGATTAAGACTTTTGGTCAAGATAGCTCTTAATCTTTTGGAGTATTTCCAGATCAAATCCTTTCAAAATCTTTTCCTCAAAACTTCTATTTTTTATTTTTTCCACAAGCGATTATTTTCGGCGAGCTGTGATCATATTCGCGCAAATGTTTTTTTTCTTTTCCTTTCCAGCGAACAGAAAAACACTATTTCTGTCCCCTTGAGAGATCCAAATGATGCTAGAGAACGACGTAAACTTGATAAACATGATGACTGTCTTCATTGAAAAATTAACCTAGACTTAGTCTAGGTTTCTATAGGTTCATGCCCAAGGTCAGCGTGCTAAAATAAAAGAATAAATTATTCAACATCAACTAAATTAACAATGCATATTCCATCATAGTAAACTAACAAGATCATATTTTAAATAGGGCTGTTTATCGTTTCATGATAGGTATAACATGGTATATATACTTTGTAAACAAGATCATATTACAAAATTTAAATTTTTGTCAGACCGATGCATTAATACAATATTAGTTGATAAGAGGATAATAGAGTAATTTTGGTTATGATATTAGTCACATTGGTCATAACCCCTTAAAAACAAACATGGGTTTGGACTATTTTGAATTAGTCTGAATGTTAGTCCGTGTAAAAACAAACATTCAACTATACTAAAATAGTCTCTCAGGATAACACAATCCCAGGACAATAATCCGAGGATTACAACACCCCCTAGTCCCTATATAAAAAAACAAACATGGCCTACGGAATATAAATAGATAAGAGGCAAAAGTTTGTACTTTACTTGTATGACAGCCTATTCAACATCCCGTTCCGTAAAATGACAATTCAAAGCTCCTCTCACAAATATTGTCTGGAAAAAGTTAACTAGGACCTTACCCAATTTTCTCACTTCTCAGCTCACTTTTATTGGAACCTTCAGTGACAAGATTATGAACTTCCTTAGCAAGAACATAGTTTCTCAGTCAAATAAAATTTACTATCGCAACCAGAAAAAATCTCAACTAACTTTCAAGTTTCCAGATTTAGTCAACAATTTCCATTTCTTTCCATCCCGAGCACTTGTACACTAA
>NC_033798.1:15097461-15132881 GCF_001876935.1 Asparagus officinalis
ACGGAGGTTCTTGATCGGATCTGAAGTCCGCGAAGGTGGAGGATCTAGGGTTTACCTGCCTCCTCCGATACGCCATCGCCCCCTCGCTCGCTCGCGCGAGGGATGTAAGAGTTAGAGATTTTCGCAGGGCGATGTTTTTCGGTTGAATTTGATGTTTTTGTTGATCGACGAATGGAGCGATTTGATTTGGGATGCACTTGAGACTTAAGTGTAGGCACGTGGAGGTTTTTTATTGTTATTTTTTGGAGACAGCCTGGTCAATGGGCTGTCGAATTTTGTGGTGGGGCCAGGGAGGCACGTGGCTAAAAATAATGATGCCACTTTAATTTGGACTTAAGAGCGTGTTGGTTAGAGCTTATATTTTTGGCTAAACTGGTTTTAAGTAGTTCTTTATCTAATTGTTTGGTAAATCAGTTATAAGTTTTTAACTATTAAAAAACTAGCTTATAAACTCATATAAATAATCTAAGTTCGACTAAATGTATGATCATTCCGCCCAAATAAAATTTATAATAATTTTATCATAAAAGATAAAAAAAAATCAAAAATCAGGATGGTTTATAAGCTCCTAAAAATAAGTCTTCCCAAACACTCACTTAGTATCTTTTTGTTTTATTTTGCGAAGAGATCCACCAAAAATTTTTGACTCTTTTATTTTTCCTTTTTTGGCACCCGCAACAAGTTTGTAGAAGTTGGAGATTGACGCTTTCTAGTGAGTTGGTAAGGAACAAATATTCCCACCTATAGGAATAACAATTTTATCATGTGTCTATTTACAATTAGAACATGGAAATAAGTTTTCTCCTTTTCTGTGGGTGCATCTTTCTCTCTTCTCTTGATGGTAAATTACTTGTAACTAATTAAGTAAGTACATATTTTAAAAATACTAGTCCTATTAATATAATATGGAGAAATATAGTGGACATATTTGTCCAAGAAAATTTAGAGACAAATCAAACTATTCAAAGAAAGTATAAAAAATATATTGATGTCTCAATCTCTATGAAAAGATTGCTAGATCTCTTGCACCATCGATTATCTCATTCTTAATATGGTTGTTTCGTTATTAACTTTGCACCGTCATCAGATAACTCCCTATACCTTTCTAAATATTAGAAAATCGCCTTTAAGTTTAGGGGTCATAAACAACAAATGAGTTAGTTCATTAAAAAATTAGGCAATAATTAAAGACTATACAGGTTTAGTTTATAACATCGAAATGTTGCTTACAATACTTCAATGTCGATGCTTTTTAAGTTATACTAAATAATAATATAAGCCATAGTGAATCAAGATTTAGCTGGATCCTATTAAGATATTGAATAAGGGCATGTTCGTTTGCCTAAAAAAAGAGGGAAATCAAAGAAATGGAAAACTATTAAAATGAAGAATTATTTTTGGAGTGTTTTGTTGGCTAAAAAAGAAGGAAATCAAAGAAATGAAATTGTTTTTGGATGATGTTTGTGATTTTTTAAGAAAACTAGTTTTGGAGTGTTCGGTTGGCGAAAAAAATAAGGAAATGAATTATAAGAAACTTATTTCCTGTAGTTTCTTGTTTTCTTTTGTTCGGTTCATTCTTAAAAATAAGAAATGGAATGAGATGAGATGAGTTGTCATTGTATTATTGGGTGATGTGAAGAAAGATTAAGAAAAGTGTTTTCATAACTTTTTGGGATGAAAATGAAGAAATGAAATGTTAATGAGATGAGGTGAATTGTTATAATATTTTATTGGATGATGTGAGTGATTTGAAATGATGAGAAGAGATGAGTTGAGTGATGTTTGGATGAAAATAATATTTTATTAGATGTGATGGATGAGTTGTTAGATGAAAATAATATTTTATTAGATGTGATGGATGAGTGATTAGATAAAAATCATATTTTATTAGATGATGTGGATGAGTTGTTGGATGAAAATAATATTTTATTGGATGTTGTGGGTGAGTTTTAGGGATGGAAATGGAGGAAATAGTGAGTTTTGAGATTTTCACCATTTCCATTTCCATTTCTTGGTTTTTAGAAAACAAACGAACAGGCCCTAAAAGACCAGGTGGATTTTAATAATGGAACTTGAGACTTTCAAGTTCACGTAAAGGAACCAAATCCTTAACTTGTGTTATATAATTTAAGTTTCGCGTATTACTAAATTTATTCCTTAAAAAAATCGTACAGTAATACTCATTATTACTAGTGGGATTCGGATCCTCTCCACTACAAAAAAAATAGTGGAGGGACCACTACATAATCACATCCATTGATTATCTAGTTGATGGTTATGATTTTTTTCTTTTAGTGCAAATTAGGAATGAATGCAATACACGGGGGTATGGTAAGTGTTAGATTTAGATTGTATCATAACCGTCTACTAAATAATCAACGTTTGAGATTAAAAGTAGTGGTCTCTCCACTACTTTTTTGTAGTGGAGAGGATCCAAATCCTTACTAGTGTATAGAATGTTGTCGTCCTTCTTGCTGGTTTTATTCTGTCAAAAAACTTAGCTTAACTTTCTAAGTCCTGTAAATAAGAATCTGATCTAATTTTTATAATAACCCGCATGGTTAGCGCAATAGTGTAAGCTGCAATGCGCTTCTACTGGGGGACGATCCATAGCGGGCTAGTCATGTCAGTGGCGGGGTCATAAGCTGCAATGCGCTTCTACTGGGGGACGATCCATAGCGGGCTAGTCATGTCAGTGGCGGGGTCATATTCAAGTGAATGTGGGCAAATAGCTCCACTCAAAAAAATTATTTTGCTATATACCCCTTCTATGTAATAACTCTAGTATTAACACCGTAGCTAAGTATTTGCTCCTACTTGGTCTCTTAGGCACATAACTATTATGGTATTTACAATTTAATTTTATTTATAGTCCACTTATAAGTTTAAATAAATTATACTTTTTATTATAATAACATGTACTTTAAATAGAACCCATATTGTTAAATGTAATGGATTTTTAAGTAATTGCAATTAATTTGATAAGGCATGTTTAGCTAAATCAAAATATCTGTCAATTAATCCTAATTATCTCTAATCGGTCCTTCTTCCTTTGTCGTCATTATGGATCGATCCCTTTCGAGAGAAAATCAAAACGAAAGGTGTGACTATAGGAGAGAGAATGATTTAGGAATATGGGGGAAATAATACTTACAATCTTTAAGCTTTATATGTTCTAAATACTTTGCATAAGATTCTATTAGAATTATTTTTGCATAAGAGCAAATCTTGTGAATTGTGATATAGTGAATAAAGCTTAGTTGCTTAATAGAAAAAAAAACATGGCCTAACAATGGCTAGAATCAATCAAAACATGTTTTCAATGGAACTTTTATTTTCTATGTTATTACTAATCTCAATTTAAAATAGTAGTAGTTTATTGTTTCAAATTATATGAAAAGTATTTAGTCATATATTTCTAAATAGGTCATGGATAAATCTTAGAAAATATCATAACTATCAAAATAATGTCAATAGTTCTTTAAAGCAATGACGTCCGATATTATATTTTATTTATTATTTTTTGTCCCCACTGTCTAATGGGTTCTCCTGGCTCTGCCACTGAGTCCCATGTTGGAATCTCCCAGCAAGGTAAAGAAACCCTCAGACTAATGACAACCACGAAAGCCCGACCAGGAATTAATCCCATCCATAATTAGGTGTGGGAATACCGCATGGAAAAACAAAAAGAACCTAATTTATATAAACAATAAATACTTAAAAATACCTAAGAGTATTATTTTTTTAAAGGAAAATCTCTACAGTCAATCACAAAAAAACTTATAAGCATTATTGAAAATCGTAAAGTATGAAAAAATAAAATAAAAATCTAGAATTTGCCAACAAAGAAAAACTCAAAAAAATAATAAACTTAACCAAAAATTATTTTTTTATAAAACATCCCAAACAATAAATAAATTTCTAAAATATGAAATATTTTTAAAATTTTCATATTTTATCACGAGTCTAATTTGAGGGTGCTAGTCAAGAGAATGTATAAACTAGGATAATTTGTGAGACTGAACTTGTCGTTTAGGGGGTGTTTGGTTCTATTTCTAGAAATTATAGGAAATGTTTTCCACCTAAAATATGATTTTCTTGTATTTCTTAAAAAAATTATAGGAAAAGTTTTGAGAAATCAAAAAGTACCAATTTTCTTGTTTTTTGTACTATGCTTGTTTGGTTCAAAACAAGAAAATAACTCATAACTTTATAGAAAATAACAAGATTTGGTTGGTATTTAATTAAATATGGTATGTGTCAGATTTCTGGTGATTTCCTCTCATTTTGAGAGGAAATTGCTTTTTGTAAAATTTGGTAGGTTTTGATATTTTATAGAAAATATTTCTGTAAATTTTTTTTGAACCAAACACAATTTACAGAAATCTCTGAAAAACTTTTAATTATAAATTTGCCATTGTCAGATGTTTTGAGAAAAGTTTTATCAAAAAGTGTGCAACCAAACAGCCCCTTAGCAAGACATTAAGAAAGGAGGTTAAGAAGAAGAGTTAACTTAGGGGCTGTTTGGTTGCACACTTTTTGAGAAAATTTTTCTCAAAACATCTGACAATGAAAAATTTGTAATTAAAAGTTTTTCAGAGATTTCTGTAAATTGTGTTTGGTTCAACAAAAAATTTACAGAAATATTATCTATAAAATATCAAAACCTACCAAATTTTACAAAAAGCAATTTCCTCTCAAAATGAGAGAAAATCGCCAGAAATCTGACACATACCATATTTAATTAAAAACCTATCAAATCTTGTTATTTTCTATAAAGTTAGGAGCTATTTTCTTGTTTTGAACCAAACAAGCAAAGTACAAAAAACAAGAAAATTTGTACTTTTTGATTTCTCAAAACTTTTCCTATAATTTTTTTAAGAAATACAAGGAAATCATATTTTAGATGGAAAACATTTCCTATAATTTCTAGAAATTGAACCAAACACCCCCTTAGTTAATCAATAGCGAGTGATTAAAAATAATTAAATTCAGTTTGGATAAGATAGCTAAAATGAAGGATTGACTTTTTAGGATTTGGCAATTAAAGAAAGGTTAAAGAAGGTAATCCCTCTACTTTTTAAAACATGACAAATTTTGAACAAGAAAAATTTACTAATAATTATTTTATCAAATAAATTGAACCTGAATTTGTATTTATATAAGTTATAAAAATATTTTCATCTATTCATTATTTAAATAAATAATTATTCAGAAGCAATATAAGTACCAACTAAAATTGGTAAAAGACGATAACTTATTGTGGAAGTTTAGAAAATTTAACATTACGTTCAAAACTCATCCTCATTAGACATAATATGCGACATAATGTATCGGTATCAATCTAATTAATCAGCACCTCAATATTCCTTACACCTCAGCGTGTACATTTACATGCATATTCCATGTTTCTCTTTTACTTTATTCTATTCTATTTTAATAAAATTTTGCTAATGGCCATATCCTTCCAAAAAAATTGCAAATAATTAAGAATGTTACTACAAAGTTTCATACAGATCGATTATTATAAAATCATACATCTATATCAATACATTTAGATTTTTTATAATAATTAAAATAATTCACACGATATTACATATCATATATTTTCTAAATAAATGTGGATGAAAACAAGAATCTTGATCACAGCCTTTTTTCATATGAATTATCACAAAAAAAATTTGGATACGAAGAAGTGTTTGTTCAGTACATACAATTATACAAAGAGATCTCAATAATTATAATAATATTTGGATGAATTTCTTCCTTCCGAAAGATTTATTTAATTTTTTTACTTTACATATAATTTCATTCTTTTCAGAAATTTTTGTATCAAAAGGGGGGAATTTTTGTCATTGAGCAATTGCATATCAACTCAGACTTTTGTACCGAAAACAAGAAAAAGTCCCCCCAGTCAAAAGTATCTTCCCCTCCCTAATTAAATTGCTCATCAAAGCTATGCAAATCTAACTTTATTTATTCTAGATCTTTTTTCATCATATCTTACTTTTACTTAGGGGCTGTTTATTTGCGATTTGGGTAGGGGGAAAGCCTGCCAAAAGTGCAGCTTTTGACAGGTTTTCCACCCAAAAGAGGCGATTTGGGTGGAAAGCCTGCCAAAAGTTGCACTTTTGGCAGGGTTTTGACAGTCTCTCCAGCCCTTTCCCTCTAAAAAACCTCTTTCCAAACAACCCCTTATTCTTTTAAATTTTGAATGAATGTACTCTATCTATCCAAAAAACTAAACTAAATCCTGTAGTTATAACAATACTAACAAAAGACTATTAATATTTGGAGAAATTAAATATGAAATCGCACTTAAATACCCTATAGTTTCCCCTATCTTTGGCAGCACTTATATACCCTAATATTCTTAACATTTGCACTTAAATACCCTAAAGCTATTAGCATGTGCACTTACATAGCTTAAAGTTTTTAAAGCTTACACTTAACTACCCTAACGTTTTTAATACTTGCACTTAAATGCCCTCAGCTTTGCATAATTGAGGGTGTTTAAGTGCTAGTTTTAAATGCTTTAGACTGTTTAAATGAATATTTTTTAAAACTTTAGAGTATATAGGAGCTGCCAAAATAAGTAAGGGTATATAAGTACAAGTTTTGAAATCTTTTAGGTGAGGGTACATAAGGGGTTGTTTGGTTGGTTTCTTAAAAACCAAGAATAGAAAATTGGGTCATGAAAATCTCAAAAACATCAACTTTTTCCATTTTCATCTCTAAAAATCACCACAACATCCAATAAAATATTATTTTCATCTAACAACTCATCCACTTTATCCAATAAAATATTATCAATAAAATATTATTTTCATCTAACAACTCATCCACTTTATCCAATAAAATATTATTTTCATCCATCAACTCATCTCATATCATCTCCAATAAAATATTATTTTCATCCATCAACTCATCTCATATCATCTCCTAAAAAAACCAAACACAAGAAATGAGTCACATCATCCAACTCATCTCATCTCATCTCATCTTTAAAAATCACTCACATCATTCAATAATATGGTGACAACTCATCTCATCTCATTAACATTTTATTTCCTCCCATTTCCTAAAAAAACCAAGGAAATTGATTTCCTTAAGTGTGAGTCACATCATCCAATAATATAATGGCAACTCATCTCATCTCATCTCATCTCTTATTTTTAAGAATGAACCAAACACAAGAGAAGAACCTATTATAGGAAATGAGTTTCTTATAATTCATTTCTTTTTTTTAACCAACCAAACAACATCAAAACAAGTTTTCTTAAAAAATCACTTCCATCATCCAATAATATGGTGACAACTCATCTCATCTCATCTCCTATTATATGATTTCCTTCTTTTATTTAGTCAACCAAACAACCTTAAATTTTTTTTTAAGAAATAGATTTCTTATTATTTGATTTCCTTTTTTTAAGCCAAACAAACAAATCCTAGGTGCAAAGTAGGAGCATGAAAAATATGCTAAGGGGTTGTTCGTTTCGCAAAAAAAACGGGAAATCAAAGAAATAGGAAACCTATTTCCTATAATAATTGTTTTGAGGTTGTTTGGTTGGTTTAAAAAAGAAGGAAATTATAGAATAGGAGATGAGTTGTCACTTTATTATATATTGGATGATGCGAGTGATTTTTTAAAAAAATTTGTTTTGAGGTTGTTTGGTTGGTTAAAAAAATAAAGAAATAAATTGGAGGTATATTATTGGATGATGTTTTGAGGTTGTTTGTGTTTGGCTTATTTTTAAAAATAAGAAAATAGATGAGATGAGATGAGTTGGAGGAATATTATTGGATGATGTGACACATACTTAAGGAAATCAAATTTTTTTTTTTGAGGAAATGGATGGAAATGAAGGTTTAATGAGATGAGATGAGTTGTCACAATATTATTGGATGATGTTTGTGATTTTTAAAAATGAGATAAGATGAGATGTGATGAGTTGGATGATGTGTCACATTTCTTGTGCTTGGTTTATTTTTAAAGGTAAGAAAGAAGATTAAATGAGATGAGTTGGATGATAAAAATAATATTTTATTAGAAGTTATGAATGAGTTTTAGGGATGAAAATGGATAAAAATATTATTTTATTGATTTACTTGTATTAGGAAACCAACCGAACATGCCCTAATCTGCGAGGACTTTGCGGGGTCACGCAGGCGGCGTGGCGTCACCGCGAAAAGACACCGCGGCGTACGTTAGCACCCCTAGCGTACTTTCCTGCAAACCTACGCCTCCGACCTTTTCCTCTCTTTCTTTAAGCAGAGAGAGCGAATAAAACTCACGAATAATTGAGGGGTTCTTGTGTTGTCGTGCCCCTCAAGTATCCATTCTTCAGAGACTCAGTTTCCCGTTATTTCGCTGGAGAGCGAGAGAGAGAGAGAGAAAAAAAAGAACTAAATTTTGAGGTAACTTCGTGTTGATCCTATTTTCCCCCCTTTTTTTTTTGGATTCAGATCTCTTTATAATCTCTTGTAGATTTTGAGTTAAACCCTCTCGTATCGTTCAATTTGGGAGATTCTCCACTTTCTAGGTTTGCAGTCTTGGATTCAGATCTCTTGGATTCAGATCTCTTTATGAATCTGATGACCTAGAAATTGATGATTAATGTGGGTTGTTTTCATTTTGAGGTAAATGTATAGTGCAGACAGAGTAATTCATTATGTCGGTGAGTATCGCATTGGATGTAATTTAGAATTATTTTTTATGATCCAGATCTCTTGGAGAATCTTTCTCTAGTTCGCTCATTAAACCCACTTGAATCGATCAACTTGATTAATCTAATGACCTGAACCGTGTGATTGGATGTTATTGGTTGTTTTAAGTCAAGTTCTTGATTATTTAAGGTTGACAGTTGATGTGTACTGATACTTTTCTTTTCCGAGGGAAACACTTGGTGCGCATTTATTTATTTATTTATTATGCTTCAATTTAGCACAGCGTGTCTGAGAAATTTAGTGAATGTCGCTTTTGTAGAATGGTAGTTGGAGAGATCCTGGACAAATCTACTTCCTGAAATAGAGAATTTTGGGGAAAACAGAGAAACAGGACAGGCAGTAACCTTAGACTTCGTTACTTTCTTATCGGGCGATGTTTTGAACCTTGTCTTGTAGGATCCAGAGAGAGCTTTGAAGATTCTCCATTTGTTTGTTTACCTCTCTGCGTCCTGTGCTGCCTGAGGCCAAATGAGCTCTGTGGTCGCGTCATCACAGGGAAGCTATTCCCCTGCAAGGCTTAGCTTAATGGATTCACCACGTTCGTGGTCCCTTTCATCTTCTTTGGGTCAACCTGAAGCTCCTGAACCTGATTTACCTGATGGCAATGAAGCTGAATTATTGTCACTGTCTTGGAATCAGGACTATGGATGCTTTGCCGCTGGAACAAGCCATGGATTCCGTATTTATAACTGTGATCCGTTCAAGGAAACCTTTAGAAGGGATCTAAAAAGTGGGGGATTTGGTATAGTGGAAATGCTTTTTCGCTGCAATATACTGGCTCTTGTTGGCGGTGGTGCCAATCCAGAGTATCCACCAAATAAAGTAATGATTTGGGATGATCATAAGAGTCGGTGCATTGGTGAATTTGCTTTCAGATCTGATGTTCGAGCTGTGAAATTGAGACGAGATTGCATAGTTGTGGTTCTTGAACACAAGATATTTGTGTACAACTTCACGGACCTGAAGCTTCTTTATCAGATTGAAACTCTATCTAATCCTAGGGGGTTATGCTGCCTTTCACATAATGCAAACACCTCGGTGTTGGCTTGCCCTGGGCTGTATCGAGGACAAGTCCGAGTTGAACACTTTGGCCTGAAAGTTACGAAGCTCATCAGTGCACACGATTCACCAATTTCTTGCTTCACTTTGACTTTGGATGGACTCCTCCTTGCAACTGCAAGTGTCAAGGGTACCCTGATCAGGATATTTAACACAATGGATGGTACACGCCTGCAAGAGGTAAATGCATAAGACTTGCATTGTGATATCATTCCCACATGATTCCTTATTTACAACACCTTAGTAAGTCGATACATATTATCCTCATTTGATTTCTCCTGTAGAGTTCTCTTTGGCTTAGTTAGGCAACAAGTGTCCACCCAATAGTTGCCCATGAGTATGGCATTGATAACTCAAACAACAAATTTCATTAGCAATAGCCAATAGGATATTCAAATATAGATGATGTCCTAAAACTAGATGGCGTAATCAATGTGAGGATGGTTAAGCAATTCTGTCGCATGACATGCCAAATGAATGGTCCTATAGTGGGTTTTATGGGAAGAGTCTTTGGATTGGATAATTCCAATTAACTTCAAGAACAAATAGCAACTAGTTTTTTTTAGGGGAACTCATAGGAAAAGAATTGATGAACCTATCAGTATAAACAACCTAAGCTGGTAATGCATTAACTATCTGCGTAAATGACCTAATCATCAGTGTCTACCTTGACAAAAGAAAGAATAATAACTTTTCAGCTCAAATTCTCAATCATCACTCAACTGTTATTTCAACCATTGAAAACTCCTCCCTTATCTCGGGAAGTTCTGGAAAATAAAGGGTCTGACATATATTTTAGAAGACTAGTAATGCATTATGCAAGCAAGTAGCAAGCTCCAATATTCTCTTAAGACTAAAAGTGTAAGATGGCATTTTCTGTAGGGCATTACCCCCATATCCATGGCCTAGACCGAATACAAGAAGAAAGTAGTATATTCCAAAAGCCTGTCCATACTGGCCCCTGTAAAATTAGATCCTGCAGAGTGTCTATTTTGATGCTAGTGTGCTAAAATTTAGAAGAAGCTGAGTAAAATGTTACAAGCAAAGTCCCAACAGAGCTTTCTTGGTTACTATTGGGATAGTGTATCTTCTTTGTCCTTATTTGTGGCATTAGTCATCAATCAGAACTGCAATTTTCGTTCCCTGTGATGTCACCATTGGAGATTGAGATATATGGTAGTAATATGTCCGGGAATGTTTGGTGGGTAATGTGCTTATAGGCCATATTTCCATTTTGCCCATTGCTATAACTCTGCACTTTCCATGTATGTGCGACATGCTTGTAGTCCACATTCCAAATTGGCTACAATTGTTCACTTTTCATTTATATCTTGTTTCTCAGTTCTAGGTTATGACTGTATCGCAGGTACGCAGAGGGGCAGACAGAGCTGACATATATAGCCTAGCTCTCTCTCCAACTGTTAAGTGGTTGGCTGTGTCTAGTGACAAAGGCACTGTCCATATTTTCAGTCTTAGGGTTCGAGTAGTTGGAGAGGATGCATCTACCCAGAATGTTGTTGGTCATGGTCCGGAATTAGCACGCCAAAACTCTTCATGTTCACTTGATGCTCTTATATCTTCAAACTCTGGTGCCAACGCAAGCTCATCATTATCTTTTATGAAAGGTAAGAAACATTAAGTCCCTCTCCACTCAAAAGATTGGAGAAACAGTGTCTTTAGAATCTTTGATGCAGTTTTTTTTCCTTTTTATTTTCTGCATTTTATTATTGAATTTATCAGTATGATTGACCTTACTCACGAGCATTTTATTATTTTCTGCATTTTATCTTTGCAATGCCCAACTTTAAGACGGTAGCTTCTTGAGTGGTAAAGAGAAGACAACTTTCCAATCTTTAATCAGCAATTCAACAGTTGTTATTTTAATACTGGTTCTCACATTTTTGTTTAAATATGGAAATCCTACTCTAGATTTTTGCACATGGCTGCCTTTTTGAAGCTCACTTAGCTATCTTTTAATAAGCATTTACACACAGGTATTCTGCCAGGAATTGCCAAATTTGATGTAATTTTAACTTTTAGAATGTCATCATAGTCGGTAGACCTTTCAAACTTACAAATTCTTAGATAATTGGCCTGTATCCACCTTACAAGTTTGCATATTAAATTGATTCAGGATTCAGGCTGTCTATTTTGTTTTGTTTTATCCTTTTTTAAGGTTTTAAACTTAGATTGTAAAAACTGAAAATATACAAAGTTAAAACTCTCAGATATCCTTTACATTTGATTTCTAAAGAAATGGAATTATTATGTTTAAAGTACTTTTGGTGAGGGCTTCACTGGAAGAAGCCTTCTTGGTGATGTATCTCTCTTGTAAATGATTTTGTTTCAAGTTCTGATTGTAACAGTCAAAACCAAGACGTGAAAGTCTGATGTGTCTGACGGTATAGAACCTTCAAGAAGTAGACGCATCAATTTTTCATTATCTGCGTCATGATCAAGGTGATATTGAATTTTGATATGCTACAATAAAACAAATTAACCAAGTTCTGCCTTTTTGACTCGCTTTACTTGGATGCAACAACTTTACTCCATAATAATTTTTGAAACTGTAAATAGATAACTGATCCTTTTACAACATGAAAACACAATTCCTCAACTCGGGATGTTGAATTTCACTGGCTTATAATTTCCACACTTATTTTGGGAGGCGAGTTTCCAGATTATTTTGTGCTATCTATTTATCGTTGCTTCTTTCCTTGCTGAAGCTTGTAGTTATTAGGTGAGAAAAAGGATGTTCATTTACAGCTGTTTGTTTTTCAGGTGTGCTGCCTAAATATTTTAGTTCTGAGTGGTCATTTGCTCGGTTCCACCTACCAGAAGCAACACGCTACTCTGCTGCATTTGGAGCCCAAAACACTGTAATAATCATTGGCATGGATGGCAGGTACTGATCCTGTCTTAAAATTTTATTGCACTTGTATATAATTGATATCTTTTATCCTTTTTTTTGGCTACTCAGTTGTTTCCATTTTCAATAAACAGTGGATCATTATGGCACCTTTTGATTGGTTTGTTATTGTTTTCACTCAGATTTGGTTTCTTCTTAATCACTTGTGATATGTTTGTGTTTACTAGCAAAGATTCTCCATACATTTTAGCTGAGGTATATAGTCAAAGCTGAAAGACATTCCTCACGTTAACTCTCACAAATTTTTGGGAATTGTTTGTGCAGAACTTAACAGTCAATCAATATAGCTAAGGATAGGATTATAACTTAAGTGCTACCTCCAATAAAAATTTTGGATCATTCGCAATAGAAATTTTAACATATAAGATGGAGGCAAAACTCTTAGCTGCAGAATGTCTATTTGCAAATTAGTATGCATTACTCGACACATCTGTATCTTACAAATGTCATCACCAATAAGTACCTTGATCATTAATTATGACACTATAGTTAATTTTTTAGTAAGTTGTGTGTGTATAATCTGTAGTTCATGGAGTTGTGTCTTTTGATATTTTAACAATATATTAATTGTTGGGGGGAAAAAGAGCGGGTGGTACATATGACTAATAGCATAATATCTATAATACTAAGCAGCAAAGGAAAGGGAAGGCTCTTTCTAAAATCTTGCCAAGTGCCAATACTTGTAGTTCAGAAGTTGGAAATTCAATGAAAACAGGCTAAGCAGCCAACTCTGAGCTGTTGGCTTTTGTTAAAACGAAAAGGCAGTCAGATTTGTCACAGGTCCAAGTAATGATGTGCGCACAACATGCTATTAAAGCAGCAAACCACATTCAAACTTTTCTTGCTTTGATGTGATTACCAGCTTTCTTACCTGCAACCTACTTAATATCACATCATAATTGGGGGGCTTAATGGTTTAGTGGTATGAAAGGGGAAATCAGTACTTCGTGGTTCTTGGACCAGAGCTACAACCTTCATTTATATAGAATACATAGAAAATGGAATTACATCCTATATATCTGTGCTGTCCTCTAATGCTGCTTGGTGCTGGCCATCTCCTGGCACATTTCATGAAAAACAAATCACAATAATGTTGCCTTTTTTTTTCCTTCCTCTTTTCTCTTAGGATATAGGTAATAATCAGTGAAAAATATCAAAGTTAGAATATTTCTTTTTTATTATATTTGTTATATTCTAATTATAAGTTTTGGATTAATTTACTAAGTTTTGGATTAATTTACTTTCTTATTCAATTTCTTATTACCCAAAATGGTGATTTTTTTTGTCCTAGACTCCTAGCTACATCAAAGTAGAGTAATAGGATCTATGATAGTATTACATTATTTTCTTTTCTTAGGAAACTAGACTCTTACTAACATAAATACTCAAGACAGAATATTTCTTTGTCTTATGAGTATTATAATTTTCTTATTATAAGTTTGAAATTAATTTTATTTTTCGGGTTCATGCAATGCCTTATAACTCGAAGGGGGGTATATATAGGATAGGTGCAGATATTTCCTTTGTCGCCATTATGTCGATATATACCGCAATCCTGAATGCTATTCATTCCCAAAATTTCACTCTTGATGTAAACCACACTCTTGAACGGCATTTTATTTCTAGTGTCACTAGTCCATGTTTTTCGCCCAGTTGTGTAGAAACATCTCCTAGAAACTGAGTAACGAATTGTGTTTGAGAGAGTAATTACTGAGTAATCAAAAAGTATTGAAACCAAATGTAGGCTAACACTTTACATCTGGAGCGTAACTGGGCCATGTTGACCGATATGTAGTGTGTTTTTAGGGGAAAATGTTTTTTGATAATAACTTCAAACATGACAAGAGCCACAATTCTCTTCTCCAAACTCGAGATATTATGGCCTTTTTCTTCCCCAAACTTGTTGAGAAAACATTACCTATTTTGAATCGCAAGAATTTAGACCCCTTGACTTGCACTTATATGACTCAAATTTGTTTACTTTACTGCATGGGCACTTATACTATAGCTGGAGCTATTTAGTATTTAAGTATTCCTTCTCCACATTTTGGGAGAAATATAAAGTTCATTTTTTAAACCTGCTTGGATCCCGTGAGCAGGATCGGTTTCTTTTACCTCACAGTTTGCTATATAGGTTACTTAAACTGATTGGTTTGCCAATCCTAACATCCATCCTATTTTGATTAGGTTAGAAATTCGGCCATGTTTGATTCCATCTACTTGCATTATCATGCAAGAACTGAAAAAACCTATTATATTTCATGATTTCACCCGATAAAGATATAACCTGGTATTTGTCTACCATGCTCTCATGAATTTTCATTGCATGCACTCCTGCAGTACTTTTCTCATCCTATGCAAAGCTATGAGTGAAAATTAAAAATGAAGAATCTAGTTTCTTCAACGCTTGATTGATCAAATTTAACGCACGCACTACTCAACAGGAGCTCCACGTTCATACCAATAATTGCATCCTGGCTTCAGACATGTATATATTGTCATTGATGCACTGTTATTTATAGGGTTAATTGTGGATACACCCCTATAGTTCTATTGTTGCAGATAGACCCCTTGAGTGAACATTTTTTTTTAACTCAACAAGATAATTATCTTTGGACAAATAGATCTCATGTGATAAAAGATTTTAAAAAAAAAATCACTCCCAGGGTCTATCCACAATTAAACTTCATTTATATGAAACGGGAGAAAAACAGCCATCAAACTTCAGTATTTTGATTCTGTGCCTAATGTGATTTAGTTTTAGAAACTAATAAGTGATCTCTCCTCTCAGTTTCTACAGATGCAGTTTTGATCCCGTTAATGGCGGAGGTTTCATGAAAAATGATAACCACCGGCCAAAACCAGCAACTAAGTGAAGTTATAGAGAAATGCCATTTATAATTTGCAGCTCATGTAATTATAAGAAAATCAGGACTACCTTCTATAATTTTATTATGTGCATATAATGCTTCTGTTCTACTTCATCTGTAAATAATTCCTCGCGGTTTCTCTGGAATTGTTGGTGTGATTAAACAACAATTACATCTAAATATTCCTTGTATATAGATTTTCGGTTGTTAGCCATGGCTTCAGCTTCTTTTCTTCCTCTGTTCTTAGAATTAATTATACACAGACCCATTAGTTATTATCATGTATTCGTTATCGTTGAAGAGGCGGATGGGATGGTTGAGCTCATTTATAATAGTGCAAGTTTTTTTTTAATTAGCTTAAATACCTAATTTTCTTATTATTGACGCCTTTTACCCTTTTTACTGCATCCAATAGTTTTACTTTTGATTTTCTGTGTGTGTCCTTGAGATGTCGTGAAAGGTGTTCTCTGGTGAATTACGGATGAGCATAGCCGTTAATAATATAATGATTAAAGGCTCTGGATTATTATATAACAGTGTACCATGTTGGATGAAGGTGTACAAGTATAGATATTTTTTATTGAGAAAAGTGTAAGTATAAATATTGTGATGTGAATATCTAAATGTCATGTGCAATCCTCATTTTATCTGCTTGCAGAACTAACATCACTGCATTTGCATTTGTTAAACTATATTGTGAAAAACAAGCATATGATTATCAATCAGAATATTTAAATTGATCGCATTGTTAATTTAATCGTAGCCTTTCAATTATACTATGGGATGGTCATCAGGAGGAAAAACAATTCATGGGGCCTAAGGAAGTTCTTCTCCATCTCGTCACTTGCAAACTTATTCCACCTCAGTGTAGGTGCAAGCTTTGCAAATATTTAATTTTAAATTCATATTCTTCATGTAAATCCGGCTCTAGAAAAAACCAGAAAGCCTTGATTGGATGCATAATGAATGCAAAATATTTATAGCACAATCATTGGAGTAAAGATTGGCTGATCATGGTATTTGTGTGTATAACACAATGTATGTATATATATAGTTTTTTGTTTAAGTATCTTGCCTTGTAGTTTTCATTTTATTATAACATGCATGACGAATGAACAAGATTTGTATGTACAAACATTGAAATTAAAGCCTTCCAAGTCTTCATCGTCGTCGTCGTCGTCCAGGGAATTCTTCTCCACGTTGTCTCTTGCATACGTTTCCAACACATCAGTGTGTCCATTAAATTATATTGGAAAAACAAGCATTTTACTAGGTATCCTTCAATCAACTATATCATTATCTCTTCCCAAGGGAGATGGCAGGGTTTCAGATGGGTATGGAAACCCATTATTAGGCGTCCTAGTAGCGATGAGGCCAGGGATCAAGTGTTAGCCTTATCTCAGTACTTGTCAGCTTCCAATCTTGTGCCGTCCGAGATGGCAGACAGTCCCTCCTGGTCTTTAACAGCATCCAAGCTCTATACTGTCAGATCTTTTCATCATCTTTTAGCTGATGGCGGAATGCGTTTCAGCCTCCTTTCTACCATCTGGAACAAAGTCATGCCTAGCAAAGTTCAAATCTTCTTCTGGCTCCTTAGTTCTCTCAGATTGAAGACCAAAGACAGACTTGCCTCCCAAGGGTGGTTAGTAGACTCTCGTTGTCCGTTCTGCTCTGATCAAGAAACCACGATCACCTCTTCCTATCATGCAACCTGGCACAACAAGTCTGGGCTCCTTTTCTCCTCAAACTGAGTGTTGGCTCCCTTCCATCCAACATTGAAGATTGTTTAGCAATCTGCTCTAACCACTCTATCCCTGCCTCCGTTCGTCTCCTATGGGGCGTCTGCTTCCCCACTGTTAGTTGGGTTGTGGAAAGCTCGTAACGACCTAGTCTTCTCAAATATCTCGACTTCCCCTCTGATTATCATCAAGAAGGCTGTTAACCTCATTCTCTTCTGGTCAGTGGCCTCCACCTCCAAGAAGTCGCTCAAGTTAAAGAACCTCGTCCGCTCGTCTGGTCTCCAAGACATTCTTGAATCAAGTGCCGACAGCAACTCCATGGCCTGATCTACTGATAGTACTCCTGTTTCTTTTGTATATGCATAACAGTTTTTGGTCAGTTTTTCCTTTTTTGCTTTTTCTTGGTTTTGGGCTTCAGTTGGTTCTGTTTTTGGGTTTTTTTTCTTAAGACATCTTCTAATGAATGGGCTAAGATGCCTCATTCATAAGAAGATATCTTCTTTTGTAATCTGAACTTTTGGTATAGTTTATACATACTGATAGGGAAAAGCCCTATTTTCCTTCAAAAAAAACTATATCATTAACTTAAATTTAGCCACTCAATTTATATAATATAGTTGGACTATTGACTTGGGAGTCATACACACCACATGAACTAACATCGCCTTACTTTTCAAAACTCCAAAAACGAATAGTATTGCCTACGTACAACCATTCATTTTCAATGAAGAAGTCTATCAAGTCATCGCCTGTGAAAATCTTTTCCACCATATCTCTTGCAGAGTTATTGCATCGTGTTAGGGGATGCAATTTAATTGGTAGCAGGTTCTATTCTGAATTCGGGGTGCTGTATATTTGTTTTCATATTTGTATTTGTATTCTCATGTTTATATCTCATTTTGAAGGATATGAACGAGTTTTTCCGTACTAAATATATTTGTATTTGTCTCTATATACATGACTCGGATATCCAAATGTCATATACAATCCTTATTTATGGAAATCATTAGTCACATTATTAATTTGTAGCTCCTAGTTAGGTGCTAAATTATCTCAGATAACTACATAGGTGTAGCAATATTGGGTATAGTTCTACAAATACAAATCATGCACCTAACATTATTGAAGGGTTAGTTACAGAAAACCCCCATGATCTTTAGGGAGTTGCAATAAACCCCCATTAAGTTTTTTTGTGACATCAAACCCCTATGAACTTTGGAGAGTTGCACATAACATCCATGAACTGTTTTATTTCACTAAATTTTATTTGAAAATTTCTTACTTAAACTCTAATTTAATCTTCAAATTAGCACCACCGATGCTAAGATAACACCATGAACTTTTTACTAAATTAAAGGGTACTTTTGTGACTAATAAGAAA
The DNA here is from genome assembly GCF_001876935.1 of Asparagus officinalis. Taxonomy (NCBI): domain Eukaryota; kingdom Viridiplantae; phylum Streptophyta; class Magnoliopsida; order Asparagales; family Asparagaceae; genus Asparagus; species Asparagus officinalis. Next base: position 15,116,167 of record NC_033798.1, read on the forward strand.
GGATTTTCATCTTCATTTTCATCATATGCCTACTAATGACACGTTTGAGTTTGTAGTGCTAATATGAGGATTAAAAAGATTAAATTTCAGGTAAGATTTTCCAAGTCTTCCAAGTCTTCGTCGTCGCCCGTGGAAGTCTTCTCTAAGCTGTCACTTGCAAATTAACGTTTCCAACACGTCTAATAACTCGTGCCCAGTAATTCAACTAGCTAAGATGAAGCGCATTCTGGGTTTCTCTCCTCCTATTTATATCCATTAATTTCTCATTCACCTTTAGGTATCAAATTAATAATTAATTAATTAGCTAGTTAGCATGGGCATTGCAATATTTGATCGGCTTCCCCATTCTATACTATTAATATTGCTGGTAGTAATACTTATGCTGCGATCCTTCAAATCTGCTGCTCATACTGGTGGATGCCTCCCATCTGAGAGGTCTTCCCTCCTCGACGTGATTCGTGGTGTCTCTTTCGACGAGGTAATAAACGTTGGAGGCCCCCTAGTTTCATGGAAACCTGGCTCCAACTGCTGCGACTGGGAGGGAGTCACTTGCGACCCGAAATCAGCTGGCCACGTCAACGGCCTCGACCTCAGTAACCGTGGTATCGAGGGTAAACTCAGTGCTAGCCTCTTCAATCTAACCTCCCTCCAAACTCTCGACCTCTCCCGCAATGAATTTGAAGGAGGCTTTCCTCAAGTGGGCTTTGAGAACCTTACACAACTCACACATCTCAATCTCTCATTTGCCGGATTCAGTGGTCAGATCCCTATCGGCATCTCTCGCTTAACCGACCTCATCTCCCTCGACCTCAGCAGTTGGACCACCTATAATGCAGAACTCCGCCATCCAAGTTTCCGGACTCTAGTTGGAAACCTTAGCAGTCTGAAGGAGCTCCATCTCGACGGCGTCGACATGTCCTCGAACCCAGACTGGGGAAGTGCTTTGTCCACCTCGATGCCTCACCTTCAAGTGCTCAGTTTGAGTTACTGTGATCTCCCAGGTAAACCTACTTCTTTATCTAATTAGTTTTATAATCAAGCATTTATTTCATTATTTATTGTATAGTATATATTTTGAGTCGCAGGATTGTTGCCGACAGACATTTTGACATCACACCCCAACCTGACTCTTCTCGACCTATCATCGAATCCGATGCTTTCTGGGAATCTTCCAGATTTTCCAAACAACAATGGTTTGCAAAGTTTGGCCTTCTCTAGGATGAAGTTATCTGGGAATATACCAGACTCTATTTCGAATCTCAAGCACCTGACTACGCTGGTTATCTCAGGATGTGGTTTGACCGGGATGATGCCATCTTCCATTGGGAATCTTACCCAGCTCGTACATTTAGATCTTTGGGACAATGAATTTACAGGTGTGGTCCCCAGTTGGATTGGAAATCTGTTCCGGCTCTCTGTCTTGGCTCTTCACTCAAACAATTTTACGGGTCCGATCCCCACTTTTATTGGAAATCTGACTCATCTCACATCTATATATCTACATTCCAACTTCCTTTCTGGATCGGTGCCAGTCTCATTGTTTACCCACCCTTCTTTAGAGACATTGAGTCTCTCTGATAACCAATTCTCTGGTGAGTTAAAAGAGTTCTCAAATCATTCAATATCCTTAAGCTATCTTGATCTGAGTAATAATCAACTTCAAGGACAGATTCCAATATCCTTGTTTAAGCTCTCAGCCCTCGACACACTCGACCTATCATCAAACAACTTTAATGGAACGGTGGAGCTCGGCATGATAAGAAACCTCACGAAGTTAATAGAGCTCGACCTCTCTCGGAATAATAGATTATCTGTACAAGAAGTTAGTGGCATTAATTATTCTGACACTTTTCCCAGCCTTCTAATTTTACAATTGGCTTCTTGCAATCTCATAAAAGTGCCTGACTTTCTAAGATATCAACATGAACTCACAACTCTAGATCTTTCTGATAACAAGCTTGATGGCGGAATACCGGAATGGATTTGGAGATTAGACAGTATATCTGATTTGAATCTCCATGAATGAATTCACCCATTTCGAAGGCCCACATATTCCCTCTAGGAAAGATGGTTATGGCAATCTTGATCTACATTCAAACTTGCTCCAGGGACCAATTCTTGTTCCTTGGTCGTCTTTCGTTTATCTCGATTACTCAAACAATAACATCTCATCAATTATCCCATCTAACATTTCTTCTAGTTTGTTTGACTGCACTCATATTCTGCTCAGTAACAATAATCTTATTGGAGAAATCCCAGCATCCATCTGCAAAGCACAAAATCTCCAAGTCCTCGACTTATCTGGAAATAGTTTGAGTGGCTCAATCCCTTCGTGCCTTTTCGATATCAAATCTCTTACCATCTTGAATCTAAAAGGGAACCAACTTCAAGGGGAAATTCCTAAACATTTTAGTAAAGAATGCATGCTAGAGGCATTGATCCTCAGTGACAATCGTTTGAAAGGTCCAATTTCTCAAACTTTGCTCCATTGTGGGTCGCTAAAGGTTTTAGACCTTGGGAACAATCAGATTATTAAAGGTTTTCCATCTTGGTTGGGACAAATGGTTAACATCACTGTTCTAGTTCTTCGAGGAAATGCACTTCATGGGCAAGTCAAACTTACAGAAAGTCCTAAGGCAAATAACACATTTTTGAAATTGCAAATATTTGATCTATCTTCCAATCACTTCAATGGAAATTTGCCTTCAAATTGTTTCAACAATCTAAAGTCCATGGTGAATTTCTCCACTATGGATCAAGGTGATGATATTGTTGTGCGCAGCGGAAATTTCGACAGAGTTTCTGGTGCACAATAAGAGAGAAAGATCAATAATAAGAATTCCCGTCTCACCAAGGAGATAAGAATCTGAAGCGGATATCTCAACCAAGTGAGATATCGGCTCTTCCTCTCATCAGTTCTAGGACTGACCTGTCGAGGGATCCTAAAAAGCTATTACAATGGCCACAAACTCAAACAACCAATTTTTACGTGGTTCGGCAAACTGCCTACGTCCACGGGGCAAGGAGGGGGAGATCTACTATTAGAGGAAAAAGAATACAAATAGGTTTACAACTCTCACAATTTAAACCCTCAAATATTCTCTCAATTCCTCTCTCAAAAGCCGCTTGAGAACCCTCTGTTTCTGCACCTTTGCTGCTTGCACACGCCTCCAAGCCAAGCTCTCTACCTTCGCAACTGCCCTGCGGAGGTATTTATATCTCAAGTGGAGATATTCGGGTTGGCCATCACCACACGGAAACAAACCGCGTTCGTTGCTGCTCACGCACATCCGTGGCCCCCACCAAAGCGGAATCTCCTTTCATGCGTTCACATTGAGAACGTGGTGGCCCACGTTCACAATTCTCCACCTCGGTGAAGTTTTCTCAAAACTGAGCCGACACCGACCAAACCAAATATCTCACTTGTTGTGTCCAGTACACCGTGAAACAATTCACGACAACAGACTCAATCCATAACAAGTCGAGAACCCAAATGAGAATGTAAACACTCTCCAAATGTCAGTATAAACTCACCAAATTGATCTCACCCCCATCAAAATTCAACCCCGGCTGCATCATAAAGACTGCCTACGTATCCTCTTGCCCAAGGAATCAAGCCTAACGTAGTTCACCCAAATGGCCGCGAACGACCTCAATCCAATAGAAGAGTTCGCAACCCTTCTCCAATATCATCAACTCTGCGGCTGATAGCACCTCCAATGGCCTCAAACACCTCCACCTGAGGCGAACCAATGGTCATATCCAAACTATGTCTGCCAGCTGCACTCGATTCAAAACCCAACTCATCATCTGCATCCGAATCCAAATGACTTCCACGCTGTGTCACCTCAGCTGGAATCTCAATCAATGCAGAATGATCTGAAGTAATCTTTACCCGATGTGGAGTAGCATCCATCTCCACCCGCTGCGATACCTCTAAGGTCTGTCCAAAACTCTTCACCTGCTGAGAGTCAATTGGCTTCCTCATCGAAGCCTCAACCAAAGTGACACTACCAGACCTATCTTCCAATGGAGTTTTACCTCCAATCACAGCAGTTGACAACTCTTTAATAGGATGACCCAAATATGTCGAAGCCTCTGTCCAGAAACTCTTCTGCAAACCATTGCTCGACCACAAACACCGATCCTCCTCCAGCAAGGCACGGTTCTCCAAATTTGTCACCTTATCTAGTTGCCCCAAGATTTCCTTTCCAACGAAGTGTCTCGAAATGCCGTGAGCTCGGCTCCAATACAGAAATAGGTCCATCTTGTACCTCCCACCAGAATGGAGTACCTTCACCTTTCTGTCTATCACACACTTCTTTAATCTGTTGGATACTACTAGGACTTTCTCCAAAGGGGATTTGGTTGCAACCCAAACACGCCTAGAACAGTCACCAACAAAGGAAACCAAACGCCTATTACCTCCCAATGATGTCCCCTTGGAAGGCCCCCAAACATCCACGTGAACTCCTCCAGAACGACCCTTAGCACGGTGAATAGAGGTGCCACACTTCACCTCGGTCTTCTTGCTCACATCAACATGTTCACTGGACTTCAAACTGCAGGTCTTTACACCCTCTTTCAATCTATGCGAGGAATCAATACTGGAATGGCCAAGCCCCAAATGCCGCAGTCTAGTCGAATCAACAGAAGTCGCCAGTTCTCCACCTGCCACTATACCTACAATCAAGTAATACAGGTTATTCCTCCTGACGCCCTTCATTACAATCTGAGAGTCTTCCACAATCTCGAGAACCATGTCCTCAACACGAACCTTCAGACCCTCTCCAACCAAAGCTCCAATCGAGATCAAGTTCTTCCTCAAAGAAGGAACATATCTCACATCGTTTAACTCTCTAACAGTCCCGTCAAACATCTTTATGCGAATTCTTCCTATCCCAAGGATCTGGCATGCACGGTTATCAGCCATGTACACCACACCACTATCCACCAGCTTCTCAAAACTGGAGAACCATTCCCTTCTAGGGCACACATGATAGGTCGCACCACTATCCAACATCCATTCAGATTCCTCCGAATAGCTATCTGTAGGACTGATAGAAAGCGAATAAATAGAAGAGTCAGAATTATTACCATCCGATACGATGTTTGCTTCTGATGATGGCTGCTTTCCTTTTCCCTTCTGCTTATTCTTCATCCATTCGTCGAGCTTTGGGCAGTCTTTCTTCTAATGACCAGTCTCCTTGCACCAAGCACACTGATCTTTTCCAATTCTAGACTGTGACTTCTAATTCTTTCGGTTTGGACCCTTTCCTCTTGCGACCAACGCCTCTGCTACCGGCTCAACTGAAGCCTCCTTATCCTTCTTTCGAAGCTGATAATTCACAAGTGCAGCAGTGATCTCACTATACGAAAGTATGCCTTCCCATTAATCAGAGTAAGGACGAAGGTCTCAAATTCCTCGTCGGGCAAGGAACTCAACAACAGCAACGCCTTGTCCTCATCTTCAATCTTGACATCCACATTCGCCAAATCCGCAAGAAGCTTTGTGTAGTGGTTCATGTGATCTCTAATGGAGGTTCCCTTCTTCAATTGGAAACGATAAAGTCTCCTCTTCAAATGCAAGCGATTTTCCACACTCTTGGTCAAATACTTGCTTTCGAGAATCTCCCAAATCTTCTTCGCAGAAGTCTCATTCATCACATCATATTTTAGATCTTGAGTCAAACAAGACCTAATCACACCACACGCCGTTCGATTCATCTTTTTCCAAACCTTCTCTTCAATCTCATCTGGCTTGCCATCTAACTCCAAGGTATCCTCCAAATTCTGCGCGTTCAGCGCATCCAAAACCTCGCATCTCCATAATCCAAAGTTGTTTGTGCCATTAAATTTCTCCACATCTATCTTCATAGAGTGGATATTCAAACTCTTGAGAGTTCTCATTTAAAAAAAATGTGGCGAACATCAGAAATTATTTCAATCAGAAGAATGATAGCAGTTATGCTCATTTAATGAGATTTGGAGCAAATGTTTGTTGTGCGCAGCGGAAATTTCGGCAGAGTTTCTGGTGCACAATAAGAGAGAAAGATCAATAATAAGAATTCCCGTCTCACCAAGGAGATAAGAATCTGAAGCGGATATCTCAACCAAGTGAGATATCGGCTCTTCCTCTCATCAGTTCTAGGACTGACCTGTCGAGGGATCCTAAAAAGCTATTACAATGGCCACAAACTCAAACAACCAATTTTTACGTGGTTCGGCAAACTGCCTACGTCCACGGGGCAAGGAGGGGGAGATCTACTATTAGAGGAAAAAGAATACAAATAGGTTTACAACTCTCACAATTTAAACCCTCAAATATTCTCTCAATTCCTCTCTCAAAAGCCGCTTGAGAGCCCTCTGTTTCTGCACCTTTGCTGCTTGCACACGCCTCCAAGCCAAGCTCTCTACCTTCGCAACTGCCCTCTGCAGCCGCACCCTCAATTGCTTGCACGCCGTAGCCGCCACACGAAGTCCAACCTCCCTGCACACGCTGCCAACGAACAAGAGAGAAAACACCCGGCCACAATTTCACGCTCTCCCCTCAGCCTCCTCTTGCACACCTTTTCACAAAACCCTAGGTACGCTATTTATAGGGTGCAGTACGTGGACCTGCGGGAGAAAACGTGTCCTCAACTCGTGTTATCACCTCACGCGGTTTTCCTTTTCTCTTTTATTCCTCACACACATCCGTGGCCCCCACGTCCGTGAACTAGCCTATCCCTGTACGCAGCATCCTCCTTTTTTTTTCTTTTTCGGCTAAAGTCGTGGTAGCCTCCCCCCCACGTGCTTCACAGATATAACTAATGGAGACAGCTATCACTATGAAGTTTCAGTCATAACTAATGGGTATGAATATACCTTTCTGAGAATCTTAACGATATCATATACGTTTGTGGATTTCTCAAATAACAACTTTGATGGTAATATTCCTGAGGTGATCGGTAAACTCCGAGGCCTTCACATGTTGAATTTATCACGAAATTCTCTCACAGGAAAGATTCCTTCAGTAATTGGAAACATGAAGCAACTTGAAAAATTGGATCTTTCTGCAAACCATTTGTCTGGATAGATTCCTCAAGAATTGACTTCTCTCACGTTCTTAGCTTTTTTGAACCTTTCTAGCAACAATCTAACGGGAAGAATTCCTCAGAGTAATCAGTTCAATACATTTCCGAATGCTTCTTACTTGGATAACGATGGACTGTGTGGAAGTCCGTTATCAAAGCAATGCAATAATGGAAACCCAAATCAGACAAGTGCAGTGCAACCTACAGCCTCTGACCATTCATCACCGTCAACCTATATCATTGTACTTGCGCTATTAATCGGCTTGGGATTTGGAGTGGGGTTTGCAGTGACCTTTGTGCTTCGCAATGTGCAAATGAAATTTTGGAAAAGGCAAAATACTACCAACATCTAGCTATTCGTGAGCCCTTTTTTGATCTCTCAGCTTTTGATGTTTTTTAAATATAAATGCCCCTTTTTTGATCTTTCAGCTTTTCATGTTTTTTAAATATAGTTGCTGAATCTTAGATTGGCTATGAAGAAATAAATAAAATGGCTTGTAGCTCACCGCAATGTGTCTATTGTGTTCTAATCTGAGAATCATTGTTCATAATGTAGTACACATAAAATAAGTGCGCTGGCAACTTTCAAACCCCAATCATTTAGCACTATTTAAATCGTTGATGTTTGGAATGGGTATACTTTCCTTCAAAAGAATGTAGACATCGCTGTGATTTCTGTGCTCTAAAATGTTACTTCGACAATTTTTATAAATGCTAGATGTTGGCATTATTGGATTTAGACCCTCTCGTCAATAATATTTGCCTTTTGATTTTGATGAAAGCTCGAAGTTGATAATGTTAATAACCAAAAGCAAGTAATTTGCTAAATAAACATCCTTTGAATTTGAGAGCATAATTTTCATAAGCTAAACATTACTTTTGAATTCGAGACCACAATCAACCCTAGATGCACTCTCAAAGTCTGCTTCACATTTTATGCTGTCTCATAAAGAAAGACCAACATCATCAAATCACCATTCATCATATTCACAGTAATAAATCCAACAATTATAAAGAAACCTCATCCAGAACCAATGAATACTTCAAATCCATCGATTATCATTATAAAAAAAAAAGGCTTTCAGACGTCACTATGTATTACATAACAAACATACGAAACTATACACCTGTATAATATTTTCTCCGATTTATATATACAGTACTCTGTGCCCATCAACTTTGGCTTCAGAGCGTGTTCACCACCCACAGCTTATATCTATGTACATACAAATACACAAGACAGGGTCCAATCAGTTTCACATCAGACAGCCTCTTACAAAGCTTCATCTAGCTAGCTAGAGTTCAATACTACCAGATTCCTTTATAATCAGGACACAAATCAAGGTCAAGCATTTTCATGAGAGTATCTGAAGCATCCAAATAATCCCCTCCTTTAACATACCCTTGAAGTAACCATGAGTCATTCTTCCTTCGGCCAGAACCCATAATCTTAGTTATGGCAAGCAATCTGTTAACAGCACTAACTTCCTTTTGAGACGAACAAATGGCTAGAACAACATCACAGAGTTCTTAGTTATGCCATAGCTCGTTCTCAGCTTCCAGCCCTAATCTAGCACAAGTGTAAATTGCGAGGAGCTTCACAAGAACTATACCGGCAGTTACAGAGCTTCCTTCTTGGACTGCGCAATTTGATAAGCGTACTCCATAGTTTATGATATCGGATTGATATTTCTCAATATATATGACTTGTATTCTCATCATCGAGTACAGCAATAGAGCCTAACTTCATTGATGCCTTTTAACTTGCGCAAAGCTTTTGAAAACTCTTTCTGCTCTTTGACTAATACAGTTAATGCAATAAGGTAGCTGTAAGCATCAGGGTTCAGTCCACATTCCTTGAATTCGATTACTAACTTGACAGCACCCATGTAATTTCCATCTACCTGAGAGAATTTAAAGATCATCAAAGAGCCAGTTAATTCGGAATTTTTCTACCCAGGTAAAATCAACTAAAACTTAACAATTTATTCAGGACGGAGATGGAATAAAATGGCACCAAGTTACTCATCGTTCCTTGTTCATAAGATTAACTTATCTCCTCACAGCAAAACGACAGTCATCATATGATTAAATGGATAACAATGTGAATAAATGGTCACAGCAAAACGACAGTCATCATATGATTAAATGGATAACAATGTGAATAAATGGATAACAATGTGAACTTATTTAACTAAAATCATTAGTATATGATTAAATGGATAACAATGTGAATAAATGGATAACAATGTGAACTTATTTAACTAAAATCATTAGTTTTGGTCCCCTACCTAGACTCGTAATTTGGTACATCAGCTTTATTTAATTTGGGTACATACAATATGGTGGAGTACTGATTTTCTATGCAATTGAACATGTCACCTAATGCATAAGATAGAGCGCATGTAATACTTGTCCACATTCATTTATCATATCAAACAATATGGTAAACATGGGTTTAATATGGAAAATATTAGTAGATGTAGCTCGAAAAGGTCGAAGATGTAAAGAAATATAAAGGTGACTAAAGGTCAAATAACAAAAGGGTATGGAGAGTTTTTCTACCCTTGACTGGACGGGGTCGAGTTCCCTCCCACCTGGGGAGAATGATACGGACATCCAGGACATCCAGGCACGTGCACGGGACTCTCGACATGTTTATCAGCGCAGGAGACGTCGTGTTTCAGCTTTGCATCGGGTCCCTATGGTGCGGTTTTAGTTGTGATAGAGTCGAGTTTGTATTTTCATTTGTTTTTTTTTAATAAGAGTTGTGGTTAGTTTTACTTAATAAGAGTTTTACTTTAGTCCCACATCGGGTGTGGAGAGAGATGAGTCTTTTTTGTAAGCTTATTTAAAGGCGGGTTGATTTGTAATCAAATAATGAATTATCGAAGAAATAAAATGTTTGAATTTTCTCTAAAGAAATGAAAATTCTCCCCCTATGTATTTGGTGTGTGAACTAAAGAAATGAAAATTCTCCCCCTATGTATTTGGTGTGTGAAACCCAAATATTAGATCTAGGTGTGTGAAACCCTAGTTCTCTACCCTCTTTCAAAATCCAAAACCCCCATTTCATTCAGCCATCATTTTGTTTTCCTGTCAATTCATCACAGCCACCCATTTACTCTCAAGTACATCATAGCTGTCCAATATAAAAAAAAAGAGAAAAGAAAACCCTAGTTCACTCCCACAACCGCCAAAGTCTTCCCCCTTTCCCCTCCGTTCAAATCTTCAGCCCCACACCCCTGCTCTCCTTTTCAACCTCCAAGCCCTAGTCTCAGCGCCGCCACCCTTCTATTCCTCCACCCGCGCACAGCCCCGACGCCTCCGCCCTCTCTACCCTCCATCAGTGCCTCCACCCGTTAACGACGACGCCACAAAGTGTCGCCGCTTGACTCATTCCGACACCGCCGCTGATCAGATCCGACAGCCAGGCCGTTCCCCCCCTCTCGCTGGTCCTTCAACACCGCCTCGACGACGCCTCAGTTCTTCCCCGCGATGCCCTCTTTCTAGCCGAGTACCTCTGCACCAGATCCCCTCATCCTCCAGCAGCGTCCTAGCCGAGCTCCTCTACACCAGATCTGATCAACCTGCACAACGACAGTAATACAGCGAATTAAAACCATGGATCCTATAAGGTAATTTTCAATTTTAACTATTAGAATATTGTCGGGTTCATCAATTGAATTACATCTCTGAATTATTATCAATTATTTGCTGTTCCACTTACAATTGGTGAGATGTGTGATCTGTCGACTATATATTTTACTGAATTTTGATATTGAGATTCGAACAATACCATCGTAACTTGAATTGCATTTAATTTCAATGAGTTTCAACTGGTCTTTAGAACTACGCTTGTAATTTAATTCAATATTAAGAAATTGTGAATATATTTCCTACACGATCGTGATTTAGTTGGTGAAACATTGAGTAATTTCAATTAAATTGGTGATCTCCTGAATACACGCACGTCGTTTCACATCATTTTGGTATCAGAGACAGGTTAGGTAGGAAATTGCATCATATTTAGTTTGCATTTATTATTGTCTGCAATTGCATTATTCAAAAAAAAATCATCATTTAGTCTGTTTGGCGTGATTAGTGCATGCCACTCTGTAGTGGTCAAACCTACTTATTAGGAGAGTCTAGCGAGTCGGACAATTCTAGAATGGATTCTAATGCGTTCCCCATAGCCGACCTCATGAGTCAACTCAACGCTTTAACACAAGCCGTGAACGAAGTTCGTCAATCTCAACAAGAAGATCGTGAAAGATTGCATGAGAGATTGCAGAGGTTAGAAACGCGTGGGACGTAAAACAACGAACACAACGAAGAGCACATACCAATCAGAACCTACCAAAGACGTAATGTTCAAGATCCTGATGAACGATACCTGAAGAGCATTAAGCTAGACGTTCCTACTTTTGATGGCCGATCAGAGCCTAAAAATTTCTTGGAATGGATCCGACAAGTGGACGATTACTTCAAATGATATCCACTTTCTGAAGAGAGAAGAGTCAAATTTGGGCAATGAAGCTAACTGGTCAGGCTAGCCAATACTGGGCTAACTTGGAAATGATGAGAGTAGCTCGCCAAATGGGCCCTATCAACACATGGGCGGATATGAAAGACAGGCTCAAAGAAAAGTATGTACCTGTATCTTACCACGATCGCCTTCTCGACAACTGGAACCGATTTACACAAGGTAATAAATCCGCTAAGGATTATGTTACTCAATTTGAAGAGTTCCAAATTCAGTGTAACGCTTTGAACACTGAAAATCCACACCAAACTCTCTCCCGATTTAGAGCCGAACTTCGAGAAGATTTGAGAAATGAACTCTTGATTCGAGGAATTTCTGAGCTTGAGAAAGCCTACGCTGTAGTTCAGGACTTAGATACTACGTGGTCTAGCTCCACTTTTAAGAATTCCATACAAGGGCACAAATATACTTCGGGTCAATATCCACATCGATTTCAAGCTCAAGCATCTTCACAGAAGACCGACACCTCGATTGGAAATAAAGAACGAGATAACAAAGGCAAGGGCATTGAAAAGAATTTCTCAAAGGTTAGTTCCACTACCAAATGTTACAAGTGCCAAGGGTATGGACATGTGGCTGCTAACTGTCCAAGTCCCATTAAAATTGCCATTGTCAATGGAGAGCCTGTTGAAGAATTAGAGTCAAAGACAGATGAATTTGTTTATCATGTGGAAGAAGAGGATTTTGACTCAAGTGAGGAATTTGACGAGAATGATATTAGTATGAGTTACATTCGATCAACACCGTCAAGTCAACTAGCTGTCGTTAGATGTGCTTTGACCCAACCGACGGACCAAGATGATTGGAGACGAACAAACATGTTCCACACATTCACAAAGATTGGAGGAAAATCTTATAAAGTTATTGTGGACAGTGGAAGCTGCATCAATGCAATATCATCTACGGAACTTGCTAAGTTTGGTCTGAAAGCTGTACCCCATCCGCACCCTTATAGAGTCACGTGGATTAACTCTACCGCACTAGACGTCAAACAAAGATGTCTTGTGCCGATAGACTTTAATCTCTACAAGGATAAGATTTGGTGTGACGTTGTGGCCATGGATGTGGGTCATGTCATCCTTGGACGACCGTGGTTGTACGATAATGATGTAACTATCTATGGTCGGTCAAACACGTGTCATTTTGAACATGAAGGAAAGAAGATCAAGTTACTCCCCAGTGCACCCAAGGCTAGACAATCCGAACAAAAACCAATTGCAATAAAGAAAAATAAGGGTGTTAGCTTGATCACAGCAAAGGAGATCCGTCAAGAGTTTGAAAAGGGAGTCCCAGTTATGATACTTACAGCCAGGGAGGTCACTAAGGAATCTAGCACCCCCTTCCTCCTGAAGTCACTCCGCTAATCACAGAATTTGCTGATGTTTTCCCGGAAGATCTTCCAGACAAGTTACCACCGATGCGTGACATTCAACACGCTATTGATCTGGTCCCTGGAGCGAGTCTTCCCAACTTGCCGCATTATAGGATGAATCCTACTGAACATGCTGAACTCAAGAGGCAAGTTGATGAGTTGCTAAAGAAAGGATTTATCCAAGAGAGCATGAGTCCTTGCGCGGTTCCCGCTTTACTGACGCCAAAGAAAGATGGATCGTGGCGTATGTGCGTGGATAGCCGTGTCATCAATAAGATAACGGTGAAGTATCGTTTCCCTATCCCACGTTTGGATGATATGTTGGATATGATGTCTGGCGCTACTATCTTTTCAAATATCGATTTAAAGAGTGGCTATCACCAAATCCGTATTCGTCCTGGAGATGAATGGAAGACCGCCTTCAAAACGAAGGATGGCTTGTACGAATGGATGGTCATGCCTTTCGGATTGACCAATGCTCCGAGTACTTTCATGCGAGTGATGATGCAAGTACTACTTCCATTCATGGGTAAATTTTTGGTAGTCTACTTTGACGATATCCTCATTTACAGTCAATCTCGTGAGCAACATCTCAACCATTTGCGACAAGTTTGCTCTATACTAAGAAAGGAAGAACTGTATGTGAATCCAAAGAAGTGTACATTTCTTACCACACAGGTTCAATTCTTAAGGTTTGTAGTCTCTGCTAAAGGAGTATCTGCAGATCCTGAGAAAGTCAAAGCGATAAATGATTGGCCCGAGCCTAAGAACATCCGTGATGTGAGAAGCTTTCACGGGCTCGCTACCTTTTACTGCCGGTTTATCAAAGGATTTAGCACAATCATGGCTCCAATCACTGACTGTTTGAAGAAAGACGAATTTGAGTGGTCACGCGAAGCCAACAAGGCATTTTTAGAAATCAAGGAGAGAATGGTTACTGCCCCTGTTATGCGCTTGCCCGATTTTAACAAAGTCTTTGAAGTTGCATGCGATGCTTCTGGAGTTGGCATAGGTGGAGTTCTCTCTCAGGAGGGTCATCCAGTCGCATATTTCAGTGAGAAGTTGAATGATACACGTCTGCGATACACAACCTATGACAAAGAATTTTATACTGTAATTCAATCACTTGGCCATTAGCGCCATTACCTGCTGCCGTAAGAATTTGTCATATACTCAGATCATGAATCCCTTCGATATATTTATTCCCAGAAAAAATTGAATTCCCGTCATGCACGTTGGGTTGAATTTCTCCAGGATTACACCTTCACCTTGCGACATAAAGCGGGAGTTGACAACAAGGCTGCTGATGCTCTCAGTCGACAAATCTATGTCATGACAAAATTATCCACAGCTGTTGTTGGATTTGAGAGGCTTAAGACGGACTATGAGTCGTGTCCCGACTTCGGTGAGATGTATGCAATGTTGATTGACGAAACGACTCGGGAAATTGACGGCTATACCCTTCAAGATGGATTCTTATTTCTAGGTCGTAGATTGTGCATTCCACAGACTTCTTTGCGAGAATTTCTTGTGTGGGAATTGCATGCTGGCGGCTTAGCTGGGCACTATGGAAATGAAAAGACCATTGAGGCTGTAGAATATCGATTCTATTGGCCCAGTTTGAAGCGCGATGTTACCAAGTGCGTTGGGAGATATCATGTCTGCCAGTTAGCCAAACAACGAAAATAGAACACTGGTTTGTACACTCCCCTACCGGTCCCTGATTATCCATGGCAAGATCTTAGCATGGATTTCGTGTTAGGTCTCCCGAAAACCCTCAGGAAACACGATTCAATCCTTGTTGTGGTTGACTGAATTTCCAAGATGGCTCATTTTCTACCTTGCTCTAGAACGTCTGATGCCTCGAGAGTGGCCCAAATCTTTTTTGATGGCGTTGTCAAATTGCATGGTCTGCCAAAGACTATTGTGTCTGATAGAGATGTGAAGTTCACCAGTTACTTTTGGAAAACTCTTTGGCATAAAGACTATTGTGTCTGATAGAGATGTGAAGTTCACCAGTTACTTTTGGAAAACTCTTTGGCATAAGTTAGTTACGAAGCTTAAATTCTCTACTGCTTTTCATCCTCAAACTGACGGACAGACTAAAGTTATCAATCGGAGTTTAGGAAATCTCTTGCGTACTTTAGTTGGTGAGCATGTTGGGAACTGGGATCTGAAATTGTCCATCGCTGAGTTTGCATACAATTCATCTGTTAATAGGACAACTGGTAAGAGTCCGCATGAAGTAGTGTATGGTTTTAGGCCTAGACAACCCATTGACCTCATTCCCATGACCAATCACTATAGGTTATCTGAGTCTGCAACTGCATTTGCATCCCATATGCACGAACTACACAAGGAGATCAGCGATAAAATTGAAAAGAGTAATGTTAACTATAAATTATGAGCTGATGTAAGAAAGAGATTTAAAACTTTTAATATTGATGATCTTGTGATAGTTCGGATTTGTCCGGAATGGTTTCCTCCAGGAACTGTTAAAAAATTGCATGCTCGTAGTGCTGGACCTTTTAAAATCTTAAAGAAATTAAATGACAATGCTTATGTTATAGATCTTCCTGAAGATTTTGGTATCCGTTCTACTTTCAATGTCGAGGATTTGGTGGATTATAAGGGTCCTAATTTTAACCCCAGCAACCCATTGGTTGATGAGCCTTGCCCTGACCTTTCTTTTGAGAGCCCCTCACTTCCCCCACTCCCAAATATTTATCTCAATCCAGCAGACACAATTGATAACATTTTAGATAATGAAATTATCTCTACTGGAGATGGTGGAACCCGACGATATCTAATTCGTTGGAAGGGAAAATCACCTGCTGAGGATACGTGGCTCGACCGCAGTGATTTACAGCGCATTGATCCGGACCTTCTGGAGTGATATGATAGTTTTTCTACCCCTGACTCGACGGGGTCGAGTTCCCTCCCACCTGGGGAGAATGATGCGGACATCCAGGACATCCAGGCACGTGCACGAGACTTTTGACATGTTTATCAGCGCAGGAGACGTCGTGTTTCAGCTTTGCATCGGGTCCCTATGATGTGGTTTTAGTCGACATGTTTATCAGCGCAGGAGACGTCGTGTTTCAGCTTTGCATCGGGTCCCTATGATGTGGTTTTAGTTGTGATAGAGTCGAGTCTGTATTTTCATTTGTTTTTCTTTTAATAAGAGTTGTAGTTAGTTTTGCTTTATAAGAGTTTTACTTTAGTCCCACATCGGGTGTGGAGAGAGATGAGTCTTTTTTGTAAGCCTATTTAAAGGTGGGTTGATTTGTAATCAAATAATGAATTATTGAAAGAAATAAAATGTTTGAATTTTCTCTAAAGAAATGAAAATTCTCCCCCTATGTATTTGGTGTGTGAAACCCAAATATTAGATCTAGGTGTCTGAAACCCTAGTTCTCTACCCTCTTTCAAAATCCAAAACCCCCATTTCATTCAACCATCATTTTGTTTTCCTGTTAATTCATCACAGCCACCCATTTACTCTCAAGTACATCATAGCTGTCCATTATAAAAAAAAAAGAGAAAAGAAAACCCTAGTTCACTCCCACAGCCGCCAAAGTCTTCCCCCTTTCCCCTCCGTTCAAATCTTCAGCCCCACACCCCTGCTCTCCTTTTCAACCTCCAAGCCCTAGTCTCAGCGCCGCCACCCTTCTATTCCTCCACCCGCGCACAGCCCCGACGCCTCCGCCCTCTCTACCCG
>NC_033798.1:15132916-15187268 GCF_001876935.1 Asparagus officinalis
CGACACCGCCGCCTGATCCGATCCGACAACCGCCAGGCCGTTCCCCCCTCTCGCTGGTCCTTCAACACCGCCTCGACGACGCCTCAGTTCTTCCCCGTGATGCCCTCCTTCTAGCCGAGTACCTCTGCACCAGATCCCCTCATCCTCCAGCAGCGTCCTAGCCGAGCTCTTCTACACTAGATTTGATCAACCTGCACAACGACGGTAATACAGCGAATTAAAACCATGGATCCTATAAGGTAATTTTCAATTTTAACTATTAGAATATTGTTGGGTTCATCAATTGAATTACTTCTCTGAATTATTATCAATTCTGCTGTTCCACTTACAATTGGTGAGATGTGTGATCTGTCGACTATATATTTTACTGAATTTTGATATTGAGATTCGAACAATACCATCGTAACTTGAATTGCATTTAATTTCAATAAGCTTCAACTGGTCTTTAGAACTATGCTTGCAATTTAATTCAATATTAAGAAATTGTGAATCTATTTCCTACACGATCGTGATTTAGTTGGTGAAACATTGCGTAATTTCAATTAAATTGGGGATCTCCTGAATACATGCACGTCGTTTCACATCATTTTGGTATCAGAGACAGGTTAGGTAGGAAATTGCATCATATTTAGTTTGCATTTATTATTGTCTGCAATTGCATTATTCAAAAAAAAATCATCATTTAGTCTGTTTGGCATGATTAGTGCATGCCACTCTGTAGTGGTCAAACTTACTTATTAGGAGAGTCTAGCGAGTCGGACAATTCTAGAATGGATTCTAATGCGTTCCCCATAGCCGACCTCTTGAGTCAACTCAACGCTTTAACCCAAGCCGTGAACGAAGTTCGTCAATCTCAACAAGAAGATCGTGAAAGATTGCATGAGAGATTGTAGAGGTTAGAAACGCGCGGGACGCAAAACAACGAACACAACGAAGAGCACATACCAATCAGAACCTACCAAAGACGTAATGTTCAAGATCCTGATAAACGATACCTGAAGAGCATTAAGCTGGACGTTCCTACTTTTGATGGCCGATCAGAGCCTAAAAATTTCTTGGAATGGATCTGACAAGTGGACGATTACTTCAAATGATATCCACTTTCTAAAGAGAGAAGAGTCAAATTTGCGGCAATGAAGCTAACTGGTCAGGCTAGCCAATACTGGGCTAACTTGGAAATGATGAGAGTAGCTCGCCAAATGGGGCCCATCAACACATGGGCGGATATGAAAGACATGCTCAAAGAAAAGTATGTACATGTATCTTACCACGATCGCCTTCTCGACAACTGGAACCGATTTACACAAGGTAATAAATCCGCTAAGGATTATGTTACTCAATTTGAAGAGTTCCAAATTCAGTGTAACGCTTTGAACACTGAAAATCCACACCAAACTCTCTCCCGATTTAGAGCCGGACTTCGAGAAGATTTGCGAAATGAACTCTTGATTCGAGGAATTTCTGAGCTTGAGAAAGTCTACGCTGTAGTTTAGGACTTAGATACTACACGGTCTAGCTCCACTTTTAAGAATTCCATACAAGGGCACAAATATACTTCGGGTCAATATCCACATCGATTTCAAGCTCAAGCATCTTCACAGAAGACCGACACCTCGATTGGAAATAAAGAACGAGATAACAAAGGCAAGGGCATTGAAAAGAATTTCTCAAAGGTTAGTTCCACTACCAAATGTTACAAGTGCCAAGGGTATGGACATGTGGCTGCTAACTGTCCAAGTCCCGTTAAAATCGCCATTGTCAACGGAGAGTCTGTTGAAGAATTAGAGTCAAAGATAGATGAATTCATTTATCATGTGGAAGAAGAGGATTTTGACTCAAGTGAGGAATTTGACGGGAATGATATTAGTATTAGTTGCATTCGATCAACACCGTCAAGTCAACTAGCTGTCGTTAGATGTGCGTTGACCCAACCGAAGGACCAAGATGATTGGAGACGAACAAACATGTTCCACACATTCACAAATATCGGAGGAAAATCTTGTAAAGTTATTGTGGACAGTGGAAGTTGCATCAATGCAATATCATCTACGGAACTTGCTAAGTTTGGTTTGAAAGCTGTACCACATCCGTACCCTTATAGAGTCACGTGGATTGACTCTACAGCACTAGACGTCAAACAAAGATGCCTTGTGCCGATAGACTTTAATCTCTACAAGGATAAGATTTGGTGTGACATTGTGGCCATGGATGTGGGTCATGTCATCCTTGGACGACCGTGGTTGTACGATAATGATGTAACTATCTATGGTCGGTCAAACACGTGTCATTTTGAACATGAAGGAAAGAAGATCAAG
Source organism: Asparagus officinalis (assembly GCF_001876935.1). Lineage (NCBI taxonomy): Eukaryota > Viridiplantae > Streptophyta > Magnoliopsida > Asparagales > Asparagaceae > Asparagus > Asparagus officinalis. The sequence continues at coordinate 15,135,232 of NC_033798.1, forward strand.
TTACTCCCCAGTGTACCTAAGGCCAGACAACCCGAACAAAAACCAATTGCAATAAAGAAAAATAAGGGTGTTAGCTTGATCACAGCAAAGGAGATCCGTCAAGAGTTTGAAAAGGGAGTCCCAGTTATGATACTTACAGCCAGGGAGGTCACTAAGGAATCTATTACCCCCCTTCCTCCTGAAGTCACTCTGCTAATCACAGAATTTGCTGATGTTTTCCCGGAAGATCTTCTAGACAAGTTACCGCCAATGCGTGACATTCAACACGCTATTGATCTGGTCCCTAGAGAGAGTCTTCCCAACTTGCCGCATTATAGGATGAATCCTACTGAACATGCTGAACTCAAGAGGCAAGTTGATGAGTTGCTAAAGAAAGGATTTATCCAAGAGAGCATGAGTCCTTGCGCGATTCCCGCTTTGCTGACGCGAAAGAAAGATGGATCGTGACGTATGTGCGTGGATAGCCGTGCCATCAATAAGATAACGGTGAAGTATCGTTTCCCTATCCCATGTTTGGATGATATGTTGGATATGATGTCTGGCGCTACTATCTTTTCAAAGATCGATTTAAAGAGTGGCTATCACCAAATCCGCATTCGTCCTGGAGATGAATGGAAGACCGCCTTCAAAACGAAGGATGGGTTGTACGAATGGATGGTCATGCCTTTCGGATTGACCAATGCTCCGAGTACTTTCATGCGAGTGATGACGCAAGTACTACGTCCGTTCATGGGTAAATTTTTGGTAGTCTACTTTGATGATATCCTCATTTACAGTCAATCTCGTGAGCAACATCTCAACCATTTGCGACAAGTATGCTCTATACTAAGAAAGGAAGAACTGTATGCGAATCCAAAGAAGTGTACATTTCTTACCACACAGGTTCAATTCTTAGGGTTTGTAGTCTCTGCTGAAGGAGTATCTGCAGATCCTGAGAAAGTCAAAGCGATAAATGATTGGCCCGAGCCTAAGAACATCCGTGATGTGAGATTCTTTCACGGGCTCTCTACCTTTTACCGTCGGTTTATCAAAGGATTTAGCACAATCATGGCTCCAATCACTGACTGTTTGAAGAAAGGCGAATTTGAGTGGTCACGCGAAGCCACCAAGGCATTTTTAGAAATCAAGGAGAGAATGGTTAATGCCCCTGTTATGCGCTTGCCCGATTTTAACAAAGTCTTTGAAGTTGTATGCGATCCTTCTGGAGTTGGCATAGGTGGAGTTCTCTCTTAGGTGGGTCATCCAGTCGCATATTTCAGTGAGAAGTTGAATGATACACGTCTGCGATACACAACCTATGACAAAGAATTTTACGCTGTAATTCAATCACTTCGCCATTGGCTCCATTACCTGCTGCCGCAAGAATTTGTCATATACTCAGATCATGAATCCCTTCGATATATTTATTCCCAGAAAAAATTGAATTCCCGTCATGCACGTTGGGTTGAATTTCTCCAGGATTACACCTTCACCTTGCGACATAAAGCGGGAGTTGACAACAAGGCTGCTGATGCTCTCAGTCGACGAATCTATGTCATGACAAAATTATCCACAGCTGTTGTTGGATTTGAGAGGCTTAAGATGGACTATGAGTCGTGTCCCGACTTCGGTGAGATGTATGCAATGTTGATTGACGGAACGACTCGGGAAATTGACAGCTATACCCTTCAAGATGGATTCCTATTTCTAGGCCGTAGATTGTGCATTCCACAGACTTCTTTGCGAGAATTTCTTGTGTGGGAATTGCATGCTGGCGGCTTAGCTGGGCACTTTGGAAATGAAAAAACCATTGAGGCTGTAGAATATCGATTCTATTGGCCCAGTTTGAAGCGCGATGTTACCAAGTGCGTTGGGAGATGTCATGTCTGCCAGTTAGCCAAACAACGGAAACAAAACACTGGTTTGTACACTCCCCTACCGGTCCTTGATTGTCCATGGCAAGATCTTAGCATGGATTTCGTGTTAGGTCTCCCGAAAACCCTCAGGAAACACGATTCAATCCTTGTTTTGGTTGACCGATTTTCCAAGATGGCTCATTTTCTACCTTGTTCTAGAACGTCTGATGCCTCGAGAGTGGCCCAAATCTTTGTTGATGGCGTTGTCAAATTGCATGGTCTGCCAAAGACTATTGTGTCTGATAGAGATGTGAAGTTCACCAGTTACTTTTGGAAAACTCTTTGGCATAAGTTAGGTACGAAGCTTAAATTCTCCATTGCTTTTCATCCTCAAACTGACGGCCAGACTAAAGTTATCAATCGGAGTTTAGGAAATCTCTTGCGTACTTTAGTTGGTGAGCATGTTGGGAACTGGGATCTGAAATTGTCCATCGCTGAGTTTGCATATAATTCATCTGTTAATAGGACAACTGGTAAGAGTCCGCATGAAGTAGTGTATGGTTTTAGGCCTAGACAACCCATTGACCTCATTCCCATGACCAATCACCATAGGTTATCTGAGTCTGCATCTGCATTTGCATCCCATATGCACGAACTACACAAGGAGATCAGCGATAGAATTGAAAAGAGTAATGTAAACTATAAATTACGAGCTGATGTAAGAAAGAGATTTAAAACTTTTAATATTGATGATCTTGTGATGGTTCGGATTCGTCCGGAACGGTTTCCTCCAGGAACTGTTAAAAAATTTCATGATCGTAGTGCTGGACCTTTTAAAATCTTAAAGAAATTAAATGACAATGCTTATGTTATAGATTTCCCTGAAGATTTTGGTATCAGTTCTACTTTCAATGTCAAGGATTTGGTGGATTATAAGGGTCCTGATTTTAACCCCACCAACCCATTGGTTGATGAGCCTTCCCCTGACCTTTCTTTTGAGAGCCCCTCACTTCCCCCACTCCCGGATATTTATCCCAATCCAGCAGACACAATTGATAACATTTTAGATGATGAAATTATCTCTACTGAAGATGGTGGAACCCGACGATATCTAATTTGTTGGAAGGGAAAATCACCTGCTGAGGATACGTGGCTCGACCGCAGTGATTTACAACGCATTGATCCGGACCTTCTGGAGCGATATGATAGTTTTTCTACCCTTGACTGGACGGGGTCGAGTTCCCTCCCACCCGGGGAGAATGATACGGACATCCAGGACATCCAGGCACGTGCACGGGACTCTCGACATGTTTATCAGCGCAGGAGACGTCGTGTTTCAGCTTTGCATCGGGTCCCTATGGTGCGGTTTTAGTTGTGATAGAGTCGAGTTTGTATTTTCATTTGTTTTTTTTTAATAAGAGTTGTAGTTAGTTTTGCTTAATAAGAGTTTTACTTTAGTCCCACATCGGGTGTGGAGAGAGATGAGTCTTTTTTGTAAGCCTATTTAAAGGCGGGTTGATTTGTAATCAAATAATGAATTATTGAAGAAATAAAATGTTTGAATTTTCTCTAAAGAAATGAAAATTCTCCCCCTATGTATTTGGTGTGTGAAACCCAAATATTAGATCTAGGTGTGTGAAACCCTAGTTCTCTACCCTCTTTCAAAATCCAAAACCCCCATTTCATTCAGCCATCATTTTGTTTTCCTGTTAATTCATCACAGCCACCCATTTACTCTCAAGAACATCATAGCTGTCCATTATAAAAAAAAAGAGAAAAGAAAACCCTAGTTCACTCCCACAGCCGCCAAAGTCTTCCCCCTTTCCCCTCCGTTCAAATCTTCAGCCCCACACCCCTGCTCTCCTTTTCAACCTCCAAGCCCTAGTCTCAGCGCCGCCACCCTTCTATTCCTCCACCCGCGCAAAGCCCCGCCGCCTCCGCCCTCTCTACCCGCCGCCTCCATCAGTGCCTCCACCCGTAACCGACGCCGCCACAAAGCGCCGCCGCTTCGACACCGCCGCCTGATCCGATCCGACAACCGCCAGGCCGTCCCCCCCTCTCGCTGGTCCTTCAACACCGCCTCGACGATGCCTCAGTTCTTCCCCGCGATGCCATCCTTCTAGCCGAGTACCTCTGCACCAGATCCTCTCATCCTCCAGCAGCGTCCTAGCCGAGCTCCTCTACACCAGATCTGATCAACCTGCACAACGACGGTAATACAGCGAATTAAAACCACGGATCCGATAAGGTAATTTTCAATTTTAACTATTAGAATATTGTTGGGTTCATCAATTGAATTACATCTCTGAATTATTATCAATTATCTGCTGTTCCACTTACAATTGGTAAGATGTGTGATCTGTCGACTATATATTTTACTGAATTTTGATATTGAGATTCGAACAATACCATCGTAACTTGAATTGCATTTAATTTCAATAAGTTTCAACTGGTCTTTAGAACTACGCTTGCAATTTAATTCAATATTAAGAAATTGTGAATCTATTTCCTACACGATCGTGATTTAGTTGGTGAAACATTGAGTAATTTCAATTAAATTGGTGATCTCCTGAATACACGCACGTCGTTTCACATCAGCTTGTCTTCTTCTTCAACATGTTCAAAGTTTAGATATATATTCAAAATCAAATAAGGTAATGGTTCAAGATCGTTCATGGAGTAGCTAGGACAGTGACCTGAAATATCTGCAATGTGCTGTTAGAATCAAATGCAATTCCAATGAAATTTACAAATGTGAGAAGCTGTTAAAACTTCTAAATCAACATACAAAGCAACTGCAAAACGTAAAGAATATCAACCTTAATTTCAAATCAAAAAATGCATACCTTCAGTAGCATTAAGTGCTATCTCCAAGTGGTTCTTATCATATACCGATGAAGTATGATATATGCTTGTGTTAGTCCATCACCAAAATATACAAAATATTCTCTTAAATCAGAAACAAATTAGCTAGTATAGAAAATAATTTATTCCCTACCAATGTTTTAAATGTCGGATGTCGGGTTCATGTCGGTCGGCCTAGCGGAAATCGGGGATATATCAGGGACATGAAAAAAATATCGGATTGCCATATCAGATAGGTTGATATAATATCATAAATGGAATCTTCACATACTTGATAATTATATTGTCTAAACATATGAAAAAGTACATAACTTATTGATGTTAGGATCACTAACCAATTGTAGACACCTGATTCCCGAGTGCATATTGACACCATCCGAGTGCTTGACCTACAAAATATGAAGATGTTGTTAGTAAACATAGAATAGCATATAAGAAATGAAGCAAGTGACATATAATTAGTTAAACAAACTTAAAACCAATTACATATTTACAATTCAATCAAATAATTGTGCATCATGATTCATGCATGGTGATTATACAATTCAATCAAATATTTATATGTTTATAATTTATTAGTTAGCATGCTAATTACTATTTTAAGCTATTTTTTCTAATTATACTAATTACTAAATTGTTGTTGCTCACTGATTTTGTTTTTTTTTTTTACAGATTATACTTGAGAGTTAAGCAGCAACGAGAAAGAATGAAGGATCAATCAAATTTCCCAACACAGCTACCAAAATTATTGTACAACGTTTGAAACAATTATGTAAATAGCAGTTTGAAACAAAAGCTATATGTACAACGTTCGCTGAAAATTAAACCAAAAAAATGACAGTTTAACTAGTTAGCATGCTTGCAGTTTAGTTGGCTGAAAATTAAACCATAAAAAATGACAGTTTAACCCTTGACTGCTTAAAATATTTGATTACTTAAAATTGAGATCATCGACTGCATTGAAGTTTTATTTCCATTTGATCGGATCTATTGATAAAAATCTCCTATAAATTGAGATCATCTCTGAATGAATACAATTCACCAAAAATCTTTCCATGTACTTTAGTCTTTAAACTCCAACTTCAGAAAAATCCTCAAGTTGGCATATATACACATATATTGATAATCATATTTGCAATAATAGAAAATGATCGCCAGTAAAAAACATAAGGGAAAAATAGATAATCAGTGAAAAAACAGTAGATAATGATCGGCGGAAAAAAGAACAACAATAGATAATCTCAGTGCAAAAAAAAAGAAGGGAAAACAAATTATTTTCAAAAAAAAGAAGAAAACAATAAAAAAACTGAAAAAACCTAAGTTTGAGGAGTCGGTCGGCGGCGGATCCGGAGGCAAAGGAGTCGGCGGCGGTCGGCGGTCTGTTGGCGGCTAAACTGGGCGACTCCAAGCGGACTTTGAGTTTGAGGAGAGGAGCAAGGAGAGGAGAAGGAGCAGCCGACTTTGAGTTTGAAGAAAACAAGAAAAATAGATAATCTCAGTGCAACCGACTTTGAGTTTGAAGAAAACTCAACTCATAAATAGATAATCTCAGTGCAGCCGACTTTGAGTTTGAAGAAAACTCAACTCATAAATAGATAATCTCAGTGCAAAAAAAGAAGGGAAAAGAAATTATTTTCAAAAAAAAGAAGAAAACAAGAAAAAAAAACTTAAAAAAAAAAGCTGAGTTTGAGGAGTCGGTAGGCGGCGGATCCGGAGGCGAAGGAGTCGGCGGCGTGCCGGCGTCGTCGTTCGGCGTCGTCCGGCGTCGTCTGTCGGGCTAAACTGGGTGACTCCAAGCGGAGAAGGAGCAAAGAAAAGGAGCAGCCGACTTTGAGTTTGAGGAGCGGCTGACTTGGGCAAAAAAAACCCTAAGGAAAAGTTAAATGAGCTTATTGGGTCGGGTCGGGTTTTTCAAACTTGACTCAATAAGCTTAAAACCTATTTTTCTAAAATTTGGCCGATTTTTCTTGGCCACAATGGCGCCCGACATACCCGATTTTTTCCGACATGTCGCCGGCATGACCTCAAAAACACAATACGCATTAAAATTAAGGATTTCGTGACGGTTAGGGTATCAAACCGCTATATCGGCCGCCATGTCCGACATGGCAACCGATATTTAAAACATTGTTCCCTACAAAGTAAAGTGTTGTGACACATAAGTAAAAGAGAACACGCAAAGAAGGTCGAAAAAAATTTAGGTTGTGTCAAAGATATGCTCCCTCAATCCAACCATTAATATGATCGTCTGTTATGATTTTCTTTTCACATACTTTATTTTAATTAAGCAAGGAGGCTGGAGGTAGGTTAAGAGAACTTGGCTAGAATGAAATTAGAATAATATGAGTGGTTTATTTAATAGAGAAGATGACCCTTAACAGAACAGAATCGAAGAATATAATTCATGAATCAACCCAAAAGATTTGGAAGAAATGCTCTGTTGTTTATCATTATTGTCGCTCTTTCCATTTGAGCTATGTTGAGCTACATAATCTAAAATTTCTATAATACGTCATAACCTGATTTTTTTTTTCTTCTGATATAATATCCTAGATATTTTACTTGGGGATTTGCTCCTGCAATCAAATAACTTAGGAATAAAAATAAACACAACAAGGACAATTCTATAGTCAATTATAAGTACAATGCTTTATGGATCAAAATACATGACAATCGAAAGGAACATATGCAAAAAGTAAGTGTTTAGGAAAAGGAATGATATGATAGACTTGTGGATTTACCTTAAACGATAAGGTAAGAAATAAGTACATTTGTTTCTATTAAGGATAAAATGAAAGAGAATTGATTAAGAATTTGGGATAGTCTGATCATGTGCAACACAATGTTCAAAATAGTGGAGACACTGAGCAAAGTGGTTGACCATTTTATAAAGCAAGGTGTAAGCTTCAAAACATGAGGCGTAAGCCTTAAAAGTTAAGTACATAATTTTAAAATTTTAAATGCTATAAACATATAGCATGTAGTGATGTAAAAATTTACTATAACTACATTCAGGTCATGATTAGTAAATATGAATTAAATACGCTAAGTATAGCGCAAATTATAATAAACTAAGCTACGTGTATAAGATACATATCTTATTTCTAGTCAGATGTTCATGCTAAAAGATACATGAGCCTAAAGTTAAATTTCCTTATTAAAGGAAAAATCCTGGTGGGGAAAGAAAATAAAAAGCTAGGAGCATTTTAATTTTAGCCAAATAATCTTTTATATCCTCCTATGTTGTCTAAAACGTGCGCTTCAAAAGAGAAATGCTTCATGGTGTTTGTGGCGCGCACACTTTAGGTATGCTTTAAGTGATGAGGCATAGATTCCGATGGATAGCTTCAGTTATGAGTTTTGAATCAATTATCATTCAAAAAGTTTCTAAGTGAATTTCAAAATGCATTTCCAAACACTGGTGCCACATAAACCACATGCATCATGAAAAGTAAATAATAATTAATGGAACATAGAAGCACTAAAGGTAGGCATAAGACAACTTGGTGAAGCTACCAAGGAGGATATTATAGTGATTAGAAGTACATAGTCTAAGAAATGAATAGAAGAATATGATTCATGTAGGTAACCCAAAAATTTGCGATTGATTGTTATTGTTGTTGTTTCTATCAATAATTGTGTCCATATCATATTTGGAATTTACTTTGCAAAGCTCAAAATAAGGAAGATAACTGATCAGCAATGAATCTAAATCGATGCATAAGCAAACTACCATCATCTTCCACGCAAGATACCCAACCAGCCCTCCTCGTCCCTTATCCCCCCATCCTCACCAATCGCATACCCTCCAACTCTCCCTCTCCTCATCACACTCTTCACAAACTCCACACCCACCTCCTTCTTTCCCCTCTCCCAATACGAACTCACCACCTTTTCCACCATACTAAACCCCGGCTCGACCCCAACGCACTCCATCTCATTCAAAAGCCCCACCACTACATCAACCGCGTGCTCGCCCAAAACCAACCTCTCGATCCAACCACAAGCTATCGAAACCATCAGCTCCATCGTCTCCCCCATCGACCCTGCTCTCCTTCTTCAACCAATCTGTGAGGCTCTAAAACCTCGATTCCCTATTGTGGTGTTGTTTCTGGCCATGGCGAAACCTGCACAGACTCAAGGAGGAGATAGGAAGAAGAAACAGAATCGGTTGAGAGAAGAAAGAAAGAGAATTTAGGAAGAAACGAGATTCTTATTCATTCGCTGCCTTTTGATCGTGTACAAATTCTCAATTTATACATGACTCAATGAATTGCTGTTGGTGCACGTGCACAACAGCACACAACTAAAACTAACAAAACAGGAAACGGCCAGAACTAACAAGATAGAAGTTAGAACTAACAACATATCGGCTAGAACTAACAAAACAGGAAACGACTAGAACTAACAAGATAGAAGTTAGAACTAACAACATATCGGCTAGAACTAACAACATCTCAGTTAGAACTAATAACATCTGAATCCGCATTGGTTCCTGACAAATCCCTTCCCCTTAAATTGGACCTTGTCTCAAGGTCAAAGGTAAGGAATCTTTTGACAAGATCCCAGTAATTTTCCTAAGTAGAATCCAGGAGATATCGCTGCTTCCACTTAACCAATACTTGAGAAATCAACCGCTTCCGTTTGATAACTGATCGCCTGTCAATAATCTCCTCTAGTTCATCAATCAACTCAGTAACATAATTGGGAAAATCAGTCTGAAGTATAACATCAGAACCAATCCTTTTTTGGAGCTGTGAAACATGAAAGACTGGATGAATCTGTGCATGACTTGGAAGATCTAACCTGTAAGCCACCTCCCCTATCTTCTCCAAAATTTGGTAAGGTACATAGTATTTTGGGGAAAGTTTATGGGTCTTGGAAGAAGAAATACTGAGTTGTTTGTAGGGCTGAAGCTTAAGGAATACACAATCTCCAACCTCAAAGCTCCTGTAACTCCTATTCTTGTCTGCAAACCTTTTCATTTGTTCTGCTACTTTCTTCAAACTATCTTTCAAAAACTGTAAAGCTACATCCCTAGAGAAGAGGGCTTCATCTACTGATTCTACTTCACAACTCTTAGGAATATAAGAGAGCAAGGAGGGAGGAGGTCTACCATACACAACCTCAAAGGGAGTGGTGTTTGTAGGAACTCTCCAAGTAGTATTATACCAAAATTCAGCAAGAGGAAGCCATTTACACCACTCTTTTGGTTTATGACAACAAAAACATCTCAAATAACCCTCCAAATTTTTGTTAGTCACTTCAGTTTGCCCATCAGACTGAGGGTGATATGTTAAGCTAAATTTTAGCTGACTCCCTTGTAATTTGAATAATTCTTTCCAGAACAAATTGGTGAATATTGGATCTCTGCAACTGACTATGGATCTAGGCATGCCATGGAGTTTGAATACTCCCTCGAAGAATACTTTTGCCACAGATTGAGCAGTATAAGGGTGGGCGAAATGGGCATACTTTGAAAGCTTGTCAACCACCACAAATATGACTGAATGTGCTCCACTCTTGGGCAGATTAGTGATGAAATCTATTGATACATCTTCCCAAACATATTCTGGTATAGGTAAAGGTTGTAAGAGTCCTGGAGTTGCCACATTTTCCCCTTTTGCTCTTTGACAAACATCACAAGCCTGAACATATCTCTAGACATTTACCCATGACATATTACATGTACTTTCATAATAATAATAATAATAAGATAAAACTTCATACCAGTACATTTATCCTAAATCTCTCATATTTTAAGTGATTTTAGAAGATTCGTCCTTTGATCTTTTTTTATTGGACTAGATGGTAGGAACTAGCATGAATAAAAGTATGGCAATTTGAAGTAACAAAAGGTTTGATTTGAAAGGATTAATAGGGTTATGTTGAAAGAATAATTAAAATAAATCAACAAATGCAAAGTTTGCAATTAAACCGATTTTATCTCACAATGATATATCCCATGCAAAGCTCCCCACACTGACACTAACAAAGGCGTATCAGAGAGTCCAAATGCTACCAAGATTCCGAGCCTTTATAGTATAGTATTCTTTCAGCATCTAATCCAAGGGAACAAGACTGGATAAAGGAAAAATCATATAAAGATCATAATATATCAAATCATGTAGAAGAAAGGAGGAATAGAAACAATATATAAATCAATATAAGCAAGAACTTTAACACTGATGCAAAGACACAAGTAAGCTCCTCCTTTTTCGTGATGGGGTGCTCTTTGCATGACTTTTATTCCCCCAAAGAAAGAAACTGTGCACAACACTGATATTTATCATTCTACCTACATAATGTCTTCGTTTTCCTAAACAAGTACATGTAATATGTCATGGATCCAGATCCTCTCTTCAATTAGGTGGTTCGGTTATCTATTGCTTACTCTCTATTTCAATTTCAATGGATTTCAATGAATAAGATGAGGCCAAAAGGATGTGGTCAAATCAATACTTGTTCAAGAACACAAAGGTTTATGTCATATTTCCGAGCGTAAGGCGAAGCACAATAAGATACACTGGGGATTTTCATTATTGCGGAGAAAATTATTGTTACGTTACACATGATAGTCTGTCTTGGCGACATTATAGAACACTCAAATTAATCATAATTCTCAGAGTTTGGATCTCGCTCCCGCGGAAGTATTCATCACAAGCATCACCTTTCCAATGACTTTCCTTTCTTTGATAGCAGCAAAGGCAAGATTTGCCTGTCAACAAAGCAATCAAATAATGTGAACCATAATTATTACTAATATATCCTGATTGATTTTTCTCAACTACAATAACAGTGGTATAGAAAACTAGCCAGTCAAAGAACTGCTCTGCACAGTGATGAAGGTTATACAGAGAAACTTACGGCACAATGGATAAAAGTTGCTACCTCATTTAGCAAAATAAGGTGCCGGGAGAAAAATGATGATGTCAATTGTATACATTACTCTATCTTTTGGTAACTTCTTTTGCAAATATGAGCCTCATCGATGTCCAATGAGTTTCAAGAAGTGGATGTGAAGTGTAGGATATATGTCCAAAAAATGTGTGACAAATGTTTTAAATCAAAACATGTATTGTTTGATTGCATATATGCCCGAGTAAATGTATGCATACATGCGAGGAGTGTCCAAGGAGTTTGGGTATGGGTATGTGTCGGGTACGGGTGCGGCTTCAGGTTAGAAGTACCCAAGTAACATAGGGTTTAAAGTTACTTTGTGCAGATTAGAGGGGAACGACATCTACTTGGATAATGTACTGCTGATTTCAGTTGCAACAACCCAACAGAACTATATTTCCATGTCTACATACAGTTATGATACACTGGATCCATATATCAATCTTTTTTCTTTTAAATAAATCTTAATCTGATATTTCTTGATGGATTACATTGCACCTTTTATTTTTGATAATCCGTTTAGGCAAAGTAATTAACCATGTTGTAGTCTACAACTACTGAATCTAACAATGGAAAAGATAAAATAAACCTGAAACAGAAAATTATCATTGATAGAAAGCAATGAATACTAGATAGATATGCCAGAATATTCAATTATGTCGTAAACATATGTTTTCTCATAGCTAAACAATATACTTCAAAGACCAAAAAGAAAAGGGAAAATACGGCAAATCAGCCCTCACTCAAAGTATAACCTAAAGAAAGAAGCAAACATATGATGCCAGAAAATGCTAAATGATTATCGTTTGCTAACCTCAGACATGCTGTATGCATGAGAAATTTGGATGGTTATTAAACCCTTTGATAGCCACGAGAGTAGTTCGTTGAGCGAGTCTTCAAGAATATGAGGCTGATGAATTTTGTAACTACCCCAGTATAGTCCATGAACCGTCCAATTCTAAAACACATACAAGCACAATTATTATAGTCATCCACTACCACTACAAAACGTAGAAGAATTTAGAGTTCTACCACAAGATACAAAATAGTGATGTAATATAAATCAAAATATGTTTGAACCCTGCCACAATGAAATAGAAAATTGGTCTAGCTAAATCAGCGATATGAGAATAACCATCTGCAGATTTTTGACACATATTAACTAAAGTCAGTCAGGAACCATACTCCCTATGAATCGTTTTCATGAAACATAACATCCTATTACTTTATTATAAAATACATAAACAGAAGTATAAGTTAATCTAGAATTTTGCTAGAGCAATTTCCTATTCCATCACCTCCAAATTTTCTATCAAAAAAGAGTCGGCATGGCTATGGAGTATGAGTAAAGTTTAGACTCACTAGTGGACGGACCAGCGTCTTCCAATCATGCAGGATGAAGACAAATTGCTAATTGATGGCGAAAATTTGTGTATCTAAATCAACTAAAAGGTATTGATAACAATGAGGATAACGGGTTAAAAAGCGTTAATAACAAGATTTGTACCTACATAACCAATTGATGATTGGTCCATAGGGCTTACCTTAACAAGAGCAATATTCGCTGGGATGACTGGTACGTCCCCGCTAGCAAATCCAATAACCAGAATATTTGCACCCCAGTTTAGAAGTTTCATGCTATCTTTCATAAGCTTGCCCCCAACTGGATCATACAGAACATCTACTCCTTTGAGCTTTCTCTCCTTGAGAAAATTCTTCACACTCTCTATAACATTCCCCTTGCTTAAGTCAACAACATGATCAACACCTAGGGACCGGAGAAACTGTACCTTTTCAGCTCCTCTGAGATTCAAAATAAAATAAATCTTACCATATCAAATAATAACAATTGTGAAACAAACCACTCCTTGAAATTGACAAAATACACAATTTTGAAGATGAAGAAAATACCTAGCAACAGCAATGACCACTGCACCACAAACTTTGCCTATCTGCACAGCAGAAAGTCCAACACCCCCAGCTGCACCTAGAACAAGCAATACCTGCAATTTCATAGTCTTCATAAGCGGCTAATGACAGATCTGAGACAGTAGGTAAACATGACATATGCTTTTATGAAATAAGAAATACCTAAGAAAATTGGTTTCTTGTTTTTATATAAGCGGGCTTAAACTGAACAAACAAATTTGGATTTATAACTGACAGCTGCTGCTTAAATCAGCAGAAATCTAACATCCCATACTATCTCACATACGATTAATGGTGGCATGAACCTCAAAATATGCAACCACAACAGTCAAGCAAGCTAGAAAACAAAATTCGATCACCATCTTTGTGCCATAGAGATTCCTTCTTCTTTTCTTGTAATGAGTGCGCCATAGATACACTTGAAAGCTAAATACCACTTCTTCAAGAGGTGATCAATTTATAAGACCAAAGGAGAGTGAATGGGCAAGAAATGTCATAATCTCTTCCAATCTACATAGAGTTGATACTTTAAAGGAAGTGATGTGCCTATATCTGATACATATCCCATACCCACATATATAAAGAGATCCTCACCCTCAAAACCTCCACAAACATTGTCATTATCTTCACATGTTGAATTTTTCAGCATGCTATGAAGGACATACCTGACCAGGCTTCAGTTGAGCCCTATGAACAAGAGCTACATGTGAAGTACCAAATGCAACAGGTAGAGCTCCTGCTGCAACTAGATCACATCCATCTGGCACCAAAAATCATTTTTCTGCCTCGATGGCAGGGAAAGAAATTAGTAGTGAGAGCCAATAGTATACGGAAACTATGGATGTCTTGTCTTAAACATCAATGATAGGTGAGCAAAATCAAAATCATACAAGATAACAGCATAAACATGTATCTCCCACAGACACTCTAAAGTACGCTTCTTATTACTATAAAGCAATAATGTCCTAACAAATTTCCACAAATTATAGCACAAAGTATGTTGAATTAGTCAACAAAATTGATGCATTTTCGTAATTTAAAACCACGGGGCGTTAAAATACATGTTAGGAGTATAAATTAAAACTCTCAACCCTCAACTTCGCAGTTTGGAGTAGTAGAAGGAACTTTAAGATTGTATTTGTGAAACACAGACTACATTCCACCAGTCATAAATTGAATGCGGATTAAAAATAGCTGTGTCAAGGATTCGGCCCATGAAATGGAAGGCCAAAGCTGCGCGTGTCAAGGATTCTAACACTTTGATACTTTTGTCTCACTGTCGCAGGAGTAGCTGAGTTTCATTCAAAAGTAAGGCATTTGATAATGGTGATCTTCTTTCTCTGATCAGAAGATTGTTTGGACACTTTGTTCTTATGCTGCTAGACTTTTATATAAAACAATCTTATTTTACTTCCATTTCTAGCTCTTTTTCATCTGATATTATGTCAATTGAAAATATTCGAACATGCAACAACTACCATGGAATCACAACTAAAAAGGCCACGCCAGGATCTCAGATAAGGCACGATTAGTGTATACTCCTTGCCAGAAACAGAAGGCAACAAAAACTAAACATTTTACACGAAAAGTATACAAAATTATACTAAACCACATGGATTTATACCTAATTAGTACAGACATGATGGTTTGAAAACAAGGAAAACATCTCCTACAAAAAATCTTAAAACCCATAATTCATCACAAATGACAACACTTATCGTGACCCAGTTCCCCAATTTCAGTTCTATTAAATAATAGGGTGTTTTCCTAGAATCATCTTTAAAATAGGGTAATTATACGAAAACCATCTCTCATTTTTTATTTTAAATAAACCATTTTTAAAGTTAATTTTTGTTGCAATCAACTACCTCCTAGTCAAAATTTAACTAAAACCCTAAACTTTTCCTTTAAAAAACTCACATCTAAAACCCAACTGATTCTTTTAGCGTTTAGCTCTCGTTAGTATACAACTCGTGTTACCTTGAACTTGGATTTTTTTTTTAAAAGCTCATTTTTGGTTTGTTAGTGCAAATTTGACTGGGAGGCGGTTGATTGCAACAAAAACCAACTTCAACTTTAAGGTGGTTTTCGTGTAATTACCTCATTTTAAGGTGGTTTGTAGGGGGGAAAAATAAAACCCTATATAGTAAACCAGAAAATTGAAAACTACACCAATAACACTCACAGGTCTTTCTCGTCCGCAACAATGAACTCGGCGTACGATCCAAGAGACGCAAAGGAGCAAACCCTATCCCCGACCCTAAACCTGCCGACCCCATTTCCAACCGCTTCAACGACGCCGGAGTAATCGGATCCGGGTACGAACGGTAACGGGGGTTTCTCCTGGTACCTGCCCAGGATCTGGAGGTAATTGGCGTAGTTCAAGCTCGTTGCTTGGATTCTAACCCTAACCGAGGTCGGAGAGCTGAGATTGGGGATTGGGAGGGATTTGGAGATGGTGATCGGGGACGAGTCGGAGAGCGGGAGGGTTGGGTCTCCGATCTTCTGGCAGACGAGGGCTTCCATTGGAGAATTTTAGGTTTGGGCCCTTTTTTTTAGGGTTTTGATGAGAATTTAGATGAAAAAGAATTGAATTTGGGGTTTTCTCCGGAGAGTTGAATTTGAGAGAGAGAGAGAGAGGAAGAGAGGGAGAGAGAGAACGAGTTGTCAGAAATCCCTCTGTGCTAAGGGGCTGTTTGGTTGTATGTTTTTACCGTGTAAAAGGATGTAAAGTGTAAAAAAGTGGGTCTCAGTGTCAGCTTTCATCAGCTTTCATCTCCCTTTGCGATGGTATCCTCTACTAAGGCATAGCGTCTTTTAGGCGGTGTTGGTTTCAAAAAAATATATCATTTGGGTGGGATTTTAAATTCTAGCATCAAAAAGTGGGTTTTTTTGAATTTTAGAATTCCATAAAACTTGTTTGTTTCAAAATAAATTTTAGAATATCAAATCCCCATATAATAAAAAAATATTATATTTAAGGATTTGTGAAATCCTCTTTTGTAGGTGGGATGTGGGATGAATTTCAAAAGTGTTAGACAAATTAAGGATTTCAAATTCCAAAAAGTTTAAAACACACAAATATATTATAAATTATAGTATTCCAAATCTTAAAAATATTGTTGAAACAAACAAAGTTTTAGGAATCCCAACTCATAATAAATTACCTATGGATTTCAAATCCCATAGTGAAATCCATATCCTAAAATTATATGATTTGAAACAAACACTCCCTTAATATCTCCTAATACATCTCTATCTTTCATTGCATAGTACATTCTCGTATTTTGTGCTTATGCACAAAATAAAAGATGGAGATGCATTATGAGATATTAGAAGGCACTATGCATTAGTAAAGGATCCCAATCCACTACTTTGTCATTAGCATTCACTAAAGAGTGAAGTCAATGTGAGTCATCACTATAATTTTTTATGCAGAGTCATCACGACTCCACACTTTTATGAGTAGTAATAACGAAGTAGCATAAGCAGATTAGTATATTTAAGCATTTTTCAATTGTAACTTCACTTGTGAGTGAAACGTAGTAAGTAGGGCTGAGCATGGTTCGGTCCAAACCGAAAAAACCGACCGAACCGATCCGAAAAAATCGGTTTTATGAGTAGAGAAATATTTCAACCGAACTGACCGAATATAGTGCAATACTACCTATTCTGATCTCAAACCCTACCTGACCCGTCCCTAAAGAGTCAAAGACTCAAACTCTAAACTCATTTTCTGGATCATTATGGGTTAAAAACAATATCATTGTATCAGTGTTTAATGCTTCATAATCTCCTACTTTGTTGATATTTTTTTCTTTAGCACAAATTGTTGTTTGATAAGAAGTTTGATGAAGTTAGAACCGAACAAACCGAACCGAACCGCACCGAACCGACTTGTAACAGTTCGGTTCGGTTTTGAATTATAGACGGTTCAGTTCGGTTGTTTAAATTTTGGTAAAAACCGAACCGAACCGACCGTTGCACACCCCTAGTAGTAAGTATTCTTTCATGAGAGTGCAGTTATATAAATATGTTTACTACTGTTTGTAACTTTACATATGCAACTTAATTTTTTTTTAAAGTAAAAGTTATTATTTGCAGATTTTGTATATTTATATATTTTAAAATTTTAAATAATAGTTTTTTGAATTTTTTAAAATATACAATTTAAAAAACATATTCTTGAAAATTTATATTTTGGACAAATAATACAGTTTTTCAATAAAAAATTTTTTTTTAGAAAAACTAATAGCTTTTAAAATAGTATTTTTGGCCAAACAATACATTTCTCTAAAAAAGTAAATTTTTTCTAAAATTAATATTTTTTTAAACAATAATATTAATTTTAAAATAATATTTTGAGAAAGTAATTTTTTCTCAAAAAATGATTGTTTAAAAATAGTATTTTGAGAAATTTTATTTTATGAAAAAATATTTTTAAAAAAATTATATTCTACCAAAAAAATTTCTAAAAACTAAATTTTCTAACAAAATAATATGTTTCAAAAAATTTATATTTTTTGAAAAATAATATTGTCTCATATTATAAAACTTTTTACAAAATTATTTAAATCTTTACTAAAGTTCTTAGATTTTTTTTTTTTTGAAATTCTAAATAATGATTTTGAGATATAATACTTATATTAATTTGGGTTAATTGCAACTAGGTTGCAAATGCGACTTGCAGTGTAAATTTCGTAAGTCAAAAGTTGCAACCGAAGAGGCGTTTGCAACATTAGTGTGAATTTACATAAACCACGTAATATATCCAATTTATATCTAAACCATCTATAATATTAATTTTCTTCCAATCAACCGCCTGACTCCACTTTGCTGCTAAAAATTTTCTAAAAATTCAGCAATATTCTCACTTAATCTCACATGCAAAGCATGTGACCTCTCTTGCTGATGCTTTGCAAGCTTTTTAGGTACGATTAAGTGAGGGTATTGTTAGAGATTCAAGGAAATTTTTGCAATAAAGTGCATGTTTGTTTGCACGGAAATAGCTATGAAGTAGATGAAGTATAAGTCATTTTTGTTACTTCCACATAAAAAATTATGTTTGTTTCACTGTAAAAACTACTTCCGCTACTTCTTTAAAAGCTGACATGGTATCTAGCTGGCGCCTCTATTTCCTTGATATTTTTTCACCTTCGAATGCACTGAAATACAGCGGAAGATGATGTAGGGTGGGGTCCACGACAAAAAAATGATTCTCAAAACAATAATTGCTCGATCAACGCCTGAAATATTGCTGACTCTTCCCCTATCCTCACAACCAACTCTTCAGACTCTTCCCCTATCCTCACAACTGACTCTCCCCTTCCATTGATATCCTCACAACCGACTTTCGTGACAATTCTAGTCCTCGTGTGAAAGGATTCCCTCAAGCTCGCGGCGATTCTAGTCCCCGCCGTCTTCGCGGCAAAAAGCGTTCTTCATCGTTCTTCCTCTTGGCTTCACCAAAAAGGTATGTAAAGGTTAAAATTTTGATCTTTTATTGTAATTAAATTCATGCAACATTTCTATATTACTTGTAGAAATCTTCCATAAAGCTTGCTCTTTTAGTTATGGTTCCTTTGAGACTTAATAGTCAAAAAAATTATAAGTGGTTTTGGCCTCATGGGCCAAATCTGTAACCCGGCCCATTAAGAATTCGACCCAGTTGTTGGGAATATCTCACATTCTGGGATTTCTTCCATTGGAGATCGGGTCTTATGGAGAGAATGGTTTAGAGAGATACTTCCAGCACAAAAATTTCTGTAAGTGTAGATGTTTATGAGACACAGTCACTCCTCAACTTTCCGTAATTTTCTTCACATGGGTAAATAGTGGGAGGTGAACTTATGTCAACTTAAGTGGACAAAAGGTCTTTGTCCACTAAACTTTTTATCCACTTATATATACTAGTAGAAATGCACGTGCAATGCACGTGGTTAAATATCATGATTATTTAAATTGATAAAAAAATAGAATAAAAATAAAATAAAAAATAAAGTTTTTTGCGAGATTAATCATCAACTCAATAATCTCTCTTTCAAATAAAATATTATCATTGTTTTCTTCAACCCAGAGTGTCGTCACGTGACCTACTATTTGTGAGTTCTAAACACATTGATCTAGCACAACATTTTTGTTTATTAGTATCTTGAAGTATTCAAAAGATGGGTGGTCATTCAATTCGTAAAGGAATTTTACATATGAATTTACTTACAATATATCCATCAAACTTTTAGTTGTGGTTTGATTCATATTCACATTAATTTTTAGTTGTAGTTTTACTCGTATTTACATTATCTAATATTCTCATTCAATTTTATAACTCATTCTCCACACCATTGAAGTAAAACTGAAAGTATGAAGGATTATTTGTTGGAAATTTACCAACTTTAAAGGTTATAGCATGCAGATAAATTCGAATAAAATAAATAAGATAAATAAGAGATAAGAAAATCAGGCCTGACGGAAGCAGTCGTGTAATCACTGCCCTAGAAGATTGAGAACCCGCCTATCGCCCTGGCGCAAATGGTTCTTTCCCCCCCTAGCGGTAAAAGCCCCCGGAAACGGCCGGCCTCCGTACTCGGGCGAGAGTACAGAGCTTCAGCTCAGATGAAGAAGATTGCCCAAAAAATTAATAACAAAATTTATAGAGGGGAAAAATAATTTTCTTTAAACCAGAGGAGAGGAGAAAAACTTTATTTTCTTATGTTTTAGAATGTGAATAAGGGTGTATTTATAGGGTTGAGGGAGAGAGGATTCTTTTCAATTTTCCGATGTGGGACTAAAACACAAAGGCAAAATTGACTTTTCTTAATAAATATCCAACAGTCCCCCCCAAAAGGCAATATTGACTGAAAACTTATAAATTAATAAATAAATCAAGAAATCATAAAACAAATATAGGTTGGGTAACCTTTCGTATCGTGAATTCGGGAGAGGTAGCTTCCGGCTTTGAACCTTTCCTTAGTGAGTTCATCCCCACCTGAGGGATATAATGGACTAGGCCTTGAATTAGGCCCCTTGAATCAGGTATTAATAAAAACACACACAATACGTCTTCATCTATTGAGCAAAGCGGGTTGAGCGTTAAAGGTCATGCTCACAATAAACCGACTCATGAGAATTTTTAGGGGTTAGCCCAGCCCCCCAACCGCGGCCATCACGGTTTCTCTCACGTAGGTAAGTCCTCAAAGGGTACTATAACTGTTTATTTAATACCCCCCATAATTCACACGTTGGACTTATTAAGAGTAAAACTCAGCCTAGCCAGCTGTATCATAAGAGCATCGTCATCATAGAGAAGGGCTAGTAGCACAAGCTACATAGTGATATATGAATATATCAGGGTCGATGCTCCACACGAGTGTCACTAGTGCAGCTTGTTTCTACCACATTAAACCAACATTTGGACTAAGTCTCCAAATAAGGGTTGGGTTACCACTGTCAGTGACCTTTCTTATGGACTTAACCCAATCTCCCTCGATGAATCCAGAACCACACTCCTAGATAATCCCTTAGTCAAAGGGTCAACAAGATTTTTCTGAGACTTTACAAAGTCCAAGATCATAACTTTGCCTTTCAGGCGCTGTATTTATTTATCAAGTTCTTAAATTATTTTGTAATTAGTCCTTCATATTGTTTGAAATTGACATTAGGTCATCTTCTTGTTATGTTATTTAAAATTAGTCTCTCCAGGCAAGAGTACAAGAAGCAAGAGGAGAGATTAATTTCAAACAACTTATAAGGATAAGCCTAATAGCAATTTTTTTTTAATTTGATGGACTATTTTCAATATAATTTTTATTCATCATATAGAAATAAGTTATAAAATATACCTCTTGATTTGATTTTCCAGGACATTGATTTATCACATCTCCTGTAACTAGACATATTAGTGCTAGATCTAAATCAAAACTTAAGATCTAAAACCATATAGCCATGATTAATTCAAAGAGATTAACAAAATCAAAAGAGCGGAAGCTTATACCTGAATCCATGGATGAACCTTGAGATGGGTTTTGGATCTTCTAACCTTAGGGTTTTCTCTAAAACCTAGGTTAGGGACCATAACCCCTTATTTATAGATGTTGTACTTTTGTAATTTAGCCTCTCAATAAATTACAATTACAACCTGGTATCTGCACATATAACCCCATGATTTATTTAAATACCAAATTAACCCAACTTAATTGATCACTTTAGTGGGTTATCCTGAAAGATAGCAATACACATTGATTAATCATATGTGCCCACAAATAGATTTATTAGATTAAATCCAACAATCTCCCACTTGGGCACCATATGATTCCTTAAATTGTGTATAAAATCCAACAATCTCCCACTTGGGCACCATATGATTCCTTAAACTGTGTATAACCTTATGAGCTCAAAAATTGCTATCACTGAAATGGTATTTCCGAACAATCTCGTCCATTGACTATATCAATATAGGATCAAAGCGGCCTTCGTCACATTTATCGTGACTCGACCCATCAATGGTCACATATATCAATACAATCAAACGACATAGATCAATTATGGATGCGCAGCATGAAAATTACATGCAATGTGATCAGTACATGTCTATTTTCAACTGGTCCTCCTTAGTGAGGTCAAAACCAAACATAATGTAACAGAGTGTCTTAACTGAATACTTTATTCTGATCAGACAATACAACCAAACATAAAGCACCACAAATACAAACTCCCACTAAAACATAATATCCTCAAATAATACCACACCCATATGAGCAGTATGCTCATGAAAGACCTTAGGTGGCAATCCCTTAGTAAGAGGATCAGCTATCATGGAGTTTGTCCCAATGTGCTCTATGGATATCTGTCCACTCTGTACCCTTTCTTTCACAACCAGGAACTTAATGTCAATATGTTTTGACTTAGTTGAGCTCCTGTTGTTATTGGAATACATTACTGCAGATTTATTGTCACAATATAGCCTTAGTGGTCTTTCAACATTTTCCAAAATGCGCAGTCCCGTGACAAAATTTCGCAGCCATATTCCCTGATTGGATGCCTCATAGCAAGCTACAAATTCTGCTGCCATAGTGGAGGAAGCTACTAGTGTTTGTTTGACACTTTTCCATGATATAGCTCCTCCTGCTAACATATAAATGTAGCCTGATGTAGACTTCCTGCTATCTTGGCATCCAGCAAAATCAGAGTCCGAATACCCAATGACCTCTAATTTCTCTGATTTTCTGTATGTGAGCATGTAATCTTTTGTTTTCTGAAGATACCTCATAACCCTTTTGACTGCTATCCAATGATCCATACCAGGGTTGCTTAAGTATCTGCCTAACATCCCAACAATGTACGCAATATCCGGACGCGTACATACCTGAGCATACATTAGACTTCCTACAGCCGAAGCATAAGGAATCTTCTGCATTTCCTGAATTTCAAGGTTACCTTTAGGGCACTGATTGAGACTAAACTTGTCTCCTTTAGCAACAGGGGTGTCACCTGGTCTGCAATCTTGCATGCCAAACCTTTTAAGTACCTTATCGATATAGCTCTTTTGTGATAATCCAAGAATACCCCGAGAGCGATCTCGATGTATCTGGATCCCTAATATAAAAGAGGCGTCCCCAAGATCTTTCATCTCAAAATTCTTTGATAGAAATCTCTTGGTTTCGTGCAACATGCCTATATCATTAGTGGCAAGCAAGATGTCATCCACATACAGAACCAGAAAAATATACTTACTCCCACTGAACTTGTGATATACACAGTCATCAACAATGTTCATCTCAAAACCGAACGAGATAACTATTTGTTGAAACTTATGATACCATTGACGAGGAGCTTGCTTGAGTCCATAGATGGATTTCCTTAATTTGCAGACCATATTCTTTGGGTCTCCCGACACAAAGTTTTCTGGTTGCACCATATAGATCATCTCATCAATGTCTCCATTGAGAAATGCAGTCTTAACATCCATCTGATGTAACTCAAGATCATAATGAGCAACAAGTGCCATGATTATTCTGAAAGAGTCTTTCGATGAAACCGGAGAGAAAGTCTCTGTATAATCAATGCCTTCCTTTTGAGTATAGCCTTTAGCCACAAGACGTGCCTTATACCTCTCCACATTACCGTTTGCATCCCGCTTGGTTTTAAAAATCCATTTACAACCAATTGGTTTTGCACCTTCTGGTAATGGGACAAGTTCCCAAACCTTATTGTCTTGCATAGACTTGTACTCTTCATTCATGGCATCAATCCACTGTTGAGAGTTAGAACTTTTCATGGCCTGAGAGAAGTTGATTGGATCATCTTCTAACATTCCACTACTTTCCTCATGTTCTTGGAGAAATACAATATAATCATCCGGAATAGCATTTCTCCTTTCTCTCGTGGATCTCCTTAATGGCACTGGTTCTTGAGGTTGTTGAGTTTGTTCTTCTGGAACAGGGAGTTGTTCAACATTATCATCTTGAGGTTCCGGATTTACTTCTTGAGCAACAACAGGTATAGGAACCTGAATATTGTCAAAAGTAACTGTATGGATTGGATCTGAAGCCAATTCCTCCTCAAAACTAATGTCTCTAACCTTATTTCTCCCCCCAAACTCAACATCCTCAAAGAATGTTGCTGTTCCCGTCTCAAAAATGTTCCTTATAGTGGGATCATAAAACTTAAAGCCCCTAGAGCGTTCAGAGTATCCAATAAAGTAGCTGCTAACTGTTTTGGAGTCCAATTTCTTTTCATTTGGCCTATAAGGCCTTGCCTCAGCTGGACATCCCCAAATATGTAAATGCTTTAAACTGGGCTTTCGACCAGTCCAAAGCTCATAAGGTGTTTTAGCAACTGCTTTACTTGGTACTCTATTCAGAATGTAAGCTGCTGTCTTAAGTGCTTCTCCCCAGAGTGACTCTGGTAAAGAAGAATGAGCAATCATACTTCTTACCATATCCTTAAGAGTCCTGTTTCGTCTTTCAGCTACACCATTCATGCTAGGTGAACCCGGCATGGTGTACTGTGGGACGATACCGTATTCCTCTAGGTATCTAGCAAATGGTCCTGGACGTTGTTCACCTGAACCATCATATCTACCGTAGTACTCACCACCACGATCAGATCTGACGGTTTTAATTCTTCTGTTGAGTTGATTCTCAACTTCAGCTTTATAGGCTTTGAACATGTCCAGAGACTCAGATTTTTCATGAATAAGATATAGGTGCCCATAACGTGAGTAATCGTCTATGAATGATATAAAATATTGTTGACCATTCCAGGATTCCGTAGGGAATGGCCCACAAATATCCGTATGTATCAATTCTAAGACATCCGAAGATCTGTTGGCACCTAATCTTTTCACTTTGGTCTGTTTTCCCTTGATACATTCAACACATACGTCGAAGTCCGAAAAATCAAGGGAATCCAAAATGCCATCAGACACAAGACGCTCAATTCTACCTTTTGAGATATGACCTAAGCGCTTATGCCATAATGTCGCCGAATTTTCCTTATTTAATTTACGCTTAGTACCACGTGATTCCACATGCAAGGATTCATTGTAAGAAGCAATTGTATCAAGCAAATATAGGTTGTCATAAATACTCAAGTAACCGGTTCCCACAACATTTGAATTAAAAGATAAACTGAATTGACTGTTTCCAAATGAACAAGAATAACCTGATTTGTCCAATACAGAAACAGAAACCAAATTCCGTCTAAAAGACGGTACTACAAAAGTATCTTTTAAATCCAAATAATAACCAGTTCCTAACAACAACCTAAAGTGCCCAATTGCTTCCACATCTACCGATTGTCCGTCGCCCACAAAGATGTGTCTTTCAACATCACTTGGCTTTCGGTAGCTCAGGCAACCCTGCATAGAAACACTTATGTGAGTAGTAGCACCAGAGTCTAACCACCAAGTGTTTCTAGGTACTGAAGCTAAATTAACCTCAGAACAGACCAAAGCAAGGAACGTACCCTTATTATCACGCCAGGCGTGATATTTTGTACAGTCCTTCTTTACATGTCCAGGCTTCTTACAGAAGAAACAACCCTGATTATCCTTATGTTGTTTCTTCTCAACTGGACCCTTAGCAGCTTCCTTATCATTCTTCCTTTTCTTGCCCTTATCCTTAGAGGCATAGGCCAAATGAGCACTTTCTGTCTTATCTTGCTTCAACCTGTCTTCTTCTTGCACACAGTATGAAATGAGCTCATTTAGAGTCCATTTCTCCTTTTGACAGTTATAACTGACCTTAAATTGGTTAAACTGTGCAGGAAGAGACAACAAAACCAGATGCACTAATAACTCGTCACAAAGATCGAGTTTAAGTGCCTTAAGCTTTGAAGCAATATGAGACATTTCCATAATGTACTCCCTGATATTTCCTTTGCCCTTATACTTCATTGAAATCAAGCGAGCTAAAAGCGTGCTTGTTTCTACCTTATCGTTTTTCGCAAAACGCTTCTCAATTTCGGCAAGGAAATCTTTAGCCTTAGTAATCCCTTCGGATTCTATGCCCCTGAAGGCTTCCGGAACGCCGCGCTTAATGATCATAAGACTCATGCGATTTGAACGCTCCCACTTCTCATGCTCCTTCTTTGCATCAGGAGTGCTATCCGCATTGAGAGGTTGGGGTTGTTCAGTTCTTAATGCATAGTCAAGATCCATGCAGCCAAGAACAATTAATATGTTCTCTTTCCAAACCTTGAAGTTTGTCCCATTTAGCATGGGAATTGAGTTGATGTTAGCAGAAATTGTTGCAGCAGATGCATTAGCTGAAATAAAACAAAAGAATGCTCACATCAATAACCATAATCAATAAAATTCAAATAATGACAATCCCCATCCAAGATACCGGCACAACATTAATATCAAGTCTTTGGACAGTAATATTAACTTGTAAGTGATACCTTGTTGCAATGATCAAACATTGACAATAACTCATGTCAAATAATGAAACTATCTTTGGATCGATTCATTATTCACATGTAAACCTTATAATTGTCACACGCTTATCATCGCAGATGTGTATACAGTCTAAATAAATATTAACCTTCCTTTGGGCCGATTAAATATTTACACGAAAGCATACACACAAACATCTCACATTCCTCATGAACAATCTACACAAGAGAGGTTACTTTGGCAACTTCTTGTTTCAATTAATCAATTGGAGTGAGAGACAACCTTAATACCTTAGTGTCATAATATTTGAATTAAATAATTGATTAAAAACCGAATTAGATTTAAATTAAAAAATTTAAATCAACTGAATTTCCAAAAACTTAATTGGGGTCTCACAGCTTAATTAGGGCCCATAACTTAATTGAATAAATTAAGTATACCAAAGTGGACCCATGAAAAGCCGAGGCTTAACCATAATGAACACGAAGTTCCCTTAACTTCGAACGCAAGGTTCGACTGTATTGAGTACGAGACTCACTTAAGTACGAACGCAAGGTTCGTTTGAAAAATGAACGCAAAGTTCAACCTGAGCACGAACGCAATGTTCGACCTGAGAACGAACGCAAAGTTCGTTAAAAAATGAACGCAGAGTTCAACCTGAGTACGAACGCAATGTTCGACCTGAGAACGAACGCAAGGTTCGTTTAAAAATGAACGCAGAGTTCAACCTGAGTACGAACGCAAAGTTCGACCTGAGAACGAACGCAAAGTTCGTTTAAAATTGAACGCAGAGTTCATCCTGAGTACGAACGCAAAGTTCAACCTGAGAACGAACGCAAAGTTCGTTAAAAAATGAACGCAGAGTTCATCCTGAGTACGAACGCAAAGTTCGACCTGAGAACGAACGCAAAGTTTGTTTAAAATTGAACGCAGAGTTCATCCTGAGTACGAACGCAAAGTTCAACCTGAGAACGAACGCAAAGTTCGTTAAAAAATGAACGCAGAGTTCATCCTGAGTACGAACGCAAAGTTCGACCTGAGAACGAACGCAAAGTTCGTTTAAAATTGAACGCAGAGTTCATCCTGAGTACGAACGCAAAGTTCGACCTGAGAACGAACGCAAAGTTCGTTTGAGGTAACCACCTCCTCAATTTTCGCCATGAACCCTTAGGGTTTCAAATTGAAACCGCCGCCGAACCCAAAAAAAACTTTGATTCTTTTTATTTTCAAAACAGATCCAGAATTGGAAGAAATTGAAGAAAAAATCAAAGAAAAATCCAAAAAATTCCAAAAAGTTACTGTTCACCGGCGATTTTTCAGTTACTGCTCATCCGGAAAAAAGATTTACTGTTCACCCGAAAAAGATTTTGTTACTGTTCACCGAACATTACTGTTCACCCGAACCCAAAAAATTGAATCTTTAACCAGAGATTTAAGATCAAAAACCCAATAAAACTTAAATCCCTAAGAATTAATCAAGGTGGCTCTGATACCACTTGCTAGATCTAAATCAAAACTTAAAATCTAAAACCATATAGCCATGATTAATTCAAAGAGATTAACAAAATCAAAAGAGCGGAAGCTTATACCTGAATCCATGGATGAACCTTGAGATGGGTTTTGGATCTTCTAACCTTAGGGTTTTCTCTAAAACCGAATTTCTCTCTTAGATGGGGGTGAAGAGAATTAGAGAATGTAGTCCTAGGTTAGGGACCATAACCCCTTATTTATAGATGTTGTACTTTTGTAATTTAGCCCCTCAATAAATTACAATTACAACATGGTATCTGCACATATAACCCCATGACTTATTTAAATACCAAATTAACCCAACTTAATTGATCACTTTAGTGGGTTATCCTGAAAGATAGCAATACACATTGATTAATCATATGTGCCCACAAATAGATTTATTAGATTAAATCCAACAATTAGTTGACAGAGCATATTTATATCAATTCTGATCATTTCCTGAAATCTCAAGAGAAAACATTATACATGTAGTCAAATAAAGAGCTATAAAATTACTCTTTCTAGTCACTATTAAAAATAATAGGACATCAAAACATGTTAGCATAAAAGATCATGGTCTATGATCATAATCTATGTCTGAAGATGTAACTGCATAGTGTTTGTGCAGATTAAAATTTGACCTTAATATCTGAACATTTCAAACTAATGTGGAACTAAAAAACTACAATTATATCTTTACATGCATGCATATGCACATATATGAATGAAATTAATAATAGATACATGCAAAGCATTAAAGAGAACCTTATAATAGGATTTCGTATCTTAAAATATATTTCACTACATATGCATAAAATTTTTAAAAATTTTCTATTATAAGAGGTTGAAAATTTGGTTTCCTTCAAAGAGACCATCCAAATTTAAATTGGTTGCCTTCAAAAGAGACCTTCCAAATTTAAATTGGTTGTCTATAAAGGAGACCATCCAAATTTACATGGCCATTTTCTAGTACCACCTCTTAGTAATAATAATATTATTTGTACATACGTGCTTTAAATTTTACAAGTGCATTCTTGCATAAAACCTTGTAATTAATCATGTAACAAATGCAAGTTATCTAAAATGACATATGAACATTTATTGCAATATCCATCATAATGCAATAAAAGAGATGAACTTTACATTTGAATATTTGAAATATAATCCACCATATAAAATAGAATTTTAAAAGATGCACCTCTTTGATTTGGTTCGCTCATATATTGATCATTTATCATTAGGCAATATATGATGCAAGAAGCGTAATTAAATAAATGCATATGAATTTTTCTCATAATTCCGGTCCTCCTATTCATGCTTGAATATAAATATTTCACATGAAATCATAAACATTATAACAATTATCAAATAAATAAAAGGGTTTACAACTGACCATTTGATATGGATGTGACTTGAGTCCAACTCCGGTATTGACTCCTTTGGGTTGGTTCACAATGAGTTTGGTATAAATCAATTAATGAATTGAAGTTCTTCAAAAACATATTAGCAATATTGCTCATGTGTGGATATAGTTTCGAGAGAGATTTAGCATATGTATTGACAACGAGGAACTGCTTGTTATAAGATAAATGATGCTCTCTTAGAGTGCTACAAACTCAGTAGAGAAACCAATTTTTTTTTAATTAAAAGAAATAGCTGAGGGCAGCTAAATGTACCTGCTTGACCGAACTATGCTATGTGGACAATTATATATTTTTGGTTGATTAAGCTCTATCTAATTGAGCTTAATTAAAACATTTGGCTGAAATCTCATACTTTTGAATATGTTCATGTGTACAGGTTTGATTACTGATTTGTGGGAAGGACTTTGTGTCAAAATGCAGTGAAGGAATGTGTTTGAAACTAAACCTGAAAACATAGATATATGCAATATGTAATGATTATGTGATCAATTTTAATATAATCACTGAAACGAGCTGCTACTCCGATGTAATACTTTTAAGAGTCAAAAGTTGATTGCTGGTTCACACGGGATCCCAATTAACAAAATATGTCAGACCATCATCCCAATTAGCACAGATGGTTATGCATTCATTCATTCTTTCCTTCAATGTTATCAATTAATATTAAAATCAATTACAAGATGCAATTAATTGTAATTAACTGTTAAAATTAATTAGCAGTAATTAATTACAAATTAACAATAATTAAATAAATGTAATAAATGCAATAATTACTAATCAATAATTAACAGCTAAAAATTCTCAGATGAACAGTAATAGTCTCGAATGAACAGTAACAGAAATTTAATTATTATTATTATTATTTCAACAATACTATTAATTACTAGATAAGCAATTAGCAGAAAAAGTTTTTTAATAAACAGTAATTTTCGTTTTATAATGAGAAGTAATTTCTGATTAAATTGTGAACAGTAATTGCAAATTGCACGTAAAAATTGAGTGAACAGTGACTTTCGTTTTTTTTTCTTTCGGATGAACAAAAATATTTTTTAAAAAGAAACAGTGACAGAAAACTTATATTTATTTCAGATTTAATACTTAAGTGCTATAATCTCAATCTTCTAGATTGTTGGAAATTTACCAACTTTAAAGGTTATAGCATGCGGATAAATCCGAATAAAATAAATAAGAGATAAATAAGAGATAATAAAATCAGGCCTGACGGGAGCAGTCGTGTAATCACTGCCCTAGAAGATTGAGAACTCGCCTATCGCTCTGGCGCAAATGGTTCTCCCCCTAGCGGTAAAAGCCCCGGAAACGGCCAGCCTCCGTACTCTAGCGAGAGTACAGAGCTTCAGCTCAGATGAAGAAGATTGCCCAAAAAATTAATAACAAAATTTATAGAGGGGAAAAACAATTTTCTTTAAACCAGAGGAGAGGAGAAAAACTTTATTTTCTTATGTTTTAGAATGTGAATAAGGGTGTATTTATAGGGTTGAGGGAGAGAGGATTCTTTTCAATTTTCCGATATGGGACTAAAACACAAAGGCAAAATTGCCTTTTCTTAATAAATATCCAACATTATTTTCTTGTAAAATTCGAGCAAGGAAATTATGATATATTTCGTCATGTACTCTAAATATAAAAATTTCTTTTTTCTTTGATGCAAGGTCTCTATCAAATCTTACCCCAAACAATATGAATAAAAAATGTTATTATAACTCACTTGCCTGGGGCAATTATGGGCAATTGTATTGTATGTATGACATATACAGTAGTCTCGTGTATTTTCTGGTTCTGACTGCAAAATACGCAAAAGTGGTAGTCTCGTATATTTTTTAATTTTAATTACTTTTATAATTAATGTTCATTAATTACACGAGATTGTTAGCCCCGTGTATTTTAAAGATGGGTTTTTACAAAATCGATCTCTTTTTTGCCAATCTTGATGATGTGACAAAAAAAAGATGTCAATTTTGTTAATTATTATGTACAATAGTTGATTTTGCTAATATTTTTAAAAAGTGATCTTTTTAATAATTCTCCTAAAATAAACTATTTAATCCAAATATGAAATTAGCGAAAAGGCCTAAACATTTTGGGGATTAATTGACCCATAAATAGGGAAACATAATAATTGAGATAAATGTATATTTAAATTGAATCTAACAAGGCACTTCATTGAATAAAGCATGAAATGGATCCAAGAAATTATAAAAAAGAATTAAATAAACTAATTTAAAAAACATGAGGTCGAGGGATAGAGGGAGAGAAGAACTCACCGACATGAATTCTATTTCTATCCGAACGTGATAGCGAAATGTCGAGGGATAGAGGGAGAGAAGAACTCACCGACATGAATTCTATTTCTATCCGAACGTGATAGCGAAATTGGTGGAGAATGAGCGAGGAGAAAAGTCACCGACATGAATTCTATTTCTATCCGAACGTGATAGCGAAATTGGTGGAGAATGAGCGAGGAGAAAAGTGAACAGAATAGGTGACAAAGTTAGTGTGATTATATAATTAGGTTATTAAGATATTCATCCTAAAATCTTAAATACATACATATTAGTTCCTAACATCTTTGTAATTGCTCATTTACAACGATGTTACTATTCAGTATTAAATCAATTTTATTATATAAGATTATATGACCATTTTTAATAAATTATAAAGTATATATATGAAAACTTCAATGCTTATAGGCAGTAGGTTGGCTCCACAAAATATGTAACTTTACATTGTAGTTTGCTATTAGTAAAACTGTTAGCAATGCCATTACCTTTCCTCTTTATATTATGATTCACACTTTTCTGATATAAGTCCTTTTTTGCTAATCACTCAATTGGCTATATTTAGTTTTTATAATATCAGAGGTTAGAATATTCTCTTCTGTTTAAAAAGTGTTAACATGATTTTCTTAAAAAAATATATACACATAGTAGCAATAATATATACTTCAGTTCAACTTAAACATTGGCTTGAAGCCATTTAGAGCGAGGTCCTTTCTACGCAAGAATAGTGATATAGTGATTGCACAATCTAAAAGTTAAAGAAGAAATTTCTACAAAAGAAAAGTAATTTAATATGTCAAATTAACAACTAATTTATAAAATATACATGGGCAGTACAGATAGCTATAGAAAGTAAGGTATATATCTTCATGAAAATTTCATATTGAGTGACTAACTACAATCATCCTAATTTAAGTATAAATAATTATTATTTTAGTTACTAATTTGATACGCGAAACTATAGAATAAATCTCAAGCATAAAATATGAATTAAGATTATATTATCTTGTAGGTAAATAAATAAATGTTATTAGAGCTCATCTTTATATTAAATTTAAAAGTAACTATTTAAATTATTAAGCGTCAAATATTAGTTCATGCGAGAAAGTAAAGTAATCTATGGTCTATATACCTATATAGTCAATCAATCAAGCATATTAAAATTTGTAAAAAGTTTAAAGTGTTTATTGTAAATTCCATAGTTTTTGGGGGGTTATTTGTGTTATTTGTAGGTTTTAAGTGTGTTTATAGGTTTGAAATTATTAAGATGTTTTTTACAAATTTTAAATTTTAGGGGTGTTTTTGTATTATTCAAAACTTACAAGATAATTTCTCCAAAGTTAACAGCATATGTTTTTTAGATTTCTCACTGAATTGAATTGAAATAAGTAAAATTTATAATTTTTAAGATGTTTAATTAAATTTTGAATTTGTAGTTTGAAATTTAAAAAAATTTAGAGAATATTTTTTACAAAGTCCAAAAACTTTTAGGTGATGGCTAGCATATGTTTTTTAGATTTCTCTGCGAACTGAAATAAGTAAATGATTTGAATTATATCAAACATATCTCCTTTATCCAATAACATGTTAAGTCTCACTATGAATAGGGTAAATCATTTAATTATCAATTCAAAAAAGATAGGATAATTAGTATAGATTAGGATAACAATGTAATATTAAAAAAAGTTAAGGGTAATATTGACCATGAAAAGATTTTCCCGAACTTGTACTTTTAAAGGGAGTATGATATAAAGTCTCTTCATATATTGTATGGAATCCTAAGTATCATCAATGGATAGAAAGTTTTGTGGATGGTCCACTTAAGTTGACATAAGAATTTCTCAAATAGTAGATACACTCTTTAGGTCGTAGGCAACTACACCTCCTAAACCATTTCATTTACACTTACATCCCTAGACTCCAGTCGACATTTCTTTCTTAAAGTTAAGATGTCTCATGGCAACAATGATGTAAATTAAGTTGCTAAAAAAATTTAAAAAAAAAAGAATCACTAGATCGTCCTCAAAATTTAGGATAAAAACTAACATCGTCCGAGATTATGGATACAAGGGTCAATAAATAGTTTAACATACATAAATGAATACACCAATTTAGTAAATAGGACATATTAAACTTATTCATATACGTGTTCATGCACATCAAACTTTTGTGACACGTCAGATTCAACCTTTGCTGCATCGGCAACAAGACTAAGCTTCATATGCTCAATCACAATTACTACAATCTCGAGGAAAAAAAAAACAAGAAAACTCATTTTCTTCCAAAGAATAATTTTACAACGTCACATGCCAAAAAGAATAAATACGACCTTCATTACAGATCACCGTGACCAAAGAATGCATACAATCAGAAGAGCTCTATATATAACACGTTACATATCCCGCAAAACAACCAAACTTTACCTTATCTTCTTCAAGCACTTTACCTTCTCAAAATCTGGAATGGCATAGGTTTTCTCAATCTCCCATGCAAGATGAGACATCAAATTGAACGAAGATTTGACGCCCTTCTCGTCTGTAACTTCTCTCGGGAAAGGAATTCTTGCTGCAAACACTCCCTCATCGGAGTATAGATACAAGTCAAACCCTAGACGATCTACCCATATTATTTTCGCAGCTGTTGCCTGACATTGGATATAGATGTCAAGGAAAGATGATATATCAAACGTTGAACATTGAATTTAATGTAGTTCTAGTTTCTTTGTTCAATATTTAATGCAAGCACTAGGTTTCTAACGAAATTCTTTTTGCGCAAATAGTCTAAAAAGCTGAAACCTTGACTTAACAGACTAATGGGAGTTAGAGATGATCTTATTAACACTATAAAGAACATTTTTTGGGCAACACTTGAACAGTTCCACTTACAAGTAGGGGCATATCGACATATTAAACTTTGTAATAAAGTAGAGCCGTAGAGGTCATCAATTTTTAAAAAAAAATTACCATATTACAGCAGTAAGAAAAGGATCACCACTTTAATCCGACAAAAGTCCATAAAGGACCGAACGAATTTCTTATTGGTTATCAACCTCATATTTGCTGAAATCCACAGATATATACAACTAATTAGGTGGCTGAACAATCCAGCATTATTGTTAAATAGTTTAAGCTCACACAACCAAGGAGTAAATCCTGAAAATTTCGCTAGATTAGCAATAAATCTATTTGACAAGCGGAAAAGATTAGCATGTTGAACCTTCTCGGTAGACAAGACTAAAAACCTTATGTTACTTGATAACAAACCCAACAATTTGTGCATAAAGTAAAGCTTTGAAAGATACCCTGTATCTAAGCTGGAATTGACTGATCATAATAACTGTAGTATGAGGTTTACCATCCCTTCAGTGTATCAAAGTAATGCTAAAATAATGCAGATTTATTAAGGTACTATTTCTTTTACCAAAACGCATCAGATTTCAACTAGTAATCGTCTAATATATGATGGGGAAAAAAAGACCACGGCGGTATAACAGTTAAGGGAATAGATAGGCAGCTCATAGCATTTGAGGGAACTATATAGCTTATAAAATTTGTGGCTTATGTTCATAATAGTCCCATACCTGAAATTCTGACTCCACATAAACCTTGCATAACCGCTGGACATCTTCAACATGTTGAGAATTCATCTCCTCCACAATTTTTTCAGCAAAGTTTCGAAGAGGATCTGGTTGTGCATTTAGATATTCTGAAGATGTAACCCATATGCCTTCCTGGAAAAAATTCATCTCTCACTTAAACAACTCGATTGAACTTATCTAAGCCTTTTCGAGTAAGTCTAGCATCTTTTATCATTAAATCTGAAATCTCTGGTAGCTAATCGAACGCAAAGCTCCAATTAATGTGCACATCGTATACAGTGGAAGCCATGTGCAGATGTTAATAGACAAACTTAGTAGATGAATTTACATGAATTCCCTGCCTATTAGCCAGATGGATTTGGCCTTTCCAAATAAGCAGTTTCAACAATAATGTTAATAGTTTATACTGTTCTACGAATCGATTCCAAAACTCTGTAAATGCAGTCACATGAATGAATTAGAAATTAGCAAGAATCAACTAGCATAAAAGTTGGAGAAGGAATCTAAAAGCTCAACTTGTAGTATTTCCCACTCCTAAATACTTGCAATTCAGAGTTAAAATCAAGAAACATCAAGAGGAAAACTAATGATTGAAACATAAGCAGTATGAGAGAAATAGATACTTTTAAGTATACTTTTGGTTTGGTTTGATGCCTCCGATAAAGTTGTTTACAGTAGATAACGCTCAGAGAAGAAAGAAGCTAGTAGTAAGAAGTGTGCTGTGTCATGCAGATAACACATGAACGTCTTCCCTTTTTAACTATAAATTTGTTACAATTATATTGAACCTTATAATGATATGATACAGTTGTAAACTTGTAGGTTGGCCCGCCTTAAATGAAGAGAAAAAGGTAGCATGTCGAAGTCTTCACAGTGATCTTTGAACTCTAGTGTTATTGTCATATAGTTTAACATTTATCACTGAAATCACTTTAAAACTACTTCCATCTCTTATTTTTAAACCAATTTAGGTGTGTAAATCAAGACAAATAGTATCATCCATAGATACCTCACGATAGACTTCCTGTGAAGCTTAAGTACTGAACTCACAAGTGAAGGAATTTCAGCATCAGCAGCAGAATCAGGAAAAACAGGCGGCGGTCGACCGGTCCGGTCGACCGGATTCGTGCACAAGGGTTCCTGTGCGTTTGGAAGGAGGTAAGAGAGAGAATCATTGCATCCAATTGTGAGAGAGCTTTGAGAGATCTAGAGCTTTGTTTTAGGGTTTGGTCTGAGAGATTTGTAACCCTATTTGTATTCTCTTGATTTCTAGTAGAAAGAACTCCCCCCTCCTTGCCCCGTGGACGTAGGCAACTTGCCGAACCACGTAAATTGTGTGTTCTTGCTGTGATTGTGGTTTGCATATTGTTTGTGGTTTAGTTCGAGTTATTGTTCGTGTTGCCCTAGAAAGCTTCCGCCGCGCACAACAATTGGTATCAGAGCTAGATCGACAACATGGGAGATGCAAGCACGTCAGGTTCGTCTCTAACAAAGGCGATACAGAGTCTGAGCATCAATAACACGAAGATTGATGTTCCGAAGTTCGATGGCAAGATCAATTTTGGATTGTGGAGGTGTCAGGTGATGGATGCTTTGGATGCACAGAATTTGGAGGAGACTCTTGAGTTAAAAGAGAAACCCGCTGAGTTGGAGGATAAGGTTTGGAGAAAGATGAACAGTAGAGCTTGTGGTGTTATTAGGTCATGCTTGACGCCGGATCTTATTTATGATGTTATGAACGAGACGTCGGCGAAGAAGATGTGGGAAACACTCAATGAGAAATATCTTACGAAGAGCATTGAGAATCGGCTTCACTTGAAGAAGAGATTTTACCAGTTCAAGATGAAGAGAGGGGTTTCCATCAGGGAGCATGTCAACAATTTCACTAAGCTACTTTCAGATATGGCCAATGTTGATATTATAGTTGAGGATGAAGACAAGGCGATGCTACTTCTGTGTTCGTTGCCCGAAGATGATTATGGTACGTTCGTTCTCACTATGATCAATGGAAGAACTACAGTTAGCTACAAGGAGGTGACCTCAGCTTTGGTGAACTATGAGTTGAGGAAGAGTGATGGTGAACCCTCCGAGAAGGCATCGGGAGATGCGTTAGCAGTTCGAGGCCGAGATCCAAACCGTCGTCAGTTCAACCGCTCAAAGTCAAAGAATAGGAGTGCCTATAAGAGTGTTGGTAGAAATCAATGTCGGTATTGTAAAGAAGAAGGACATTGGAAGATTGACTGCCCAAAGTGGAAAGAAAAAGCCGGAAAGAATAAGGGGAAAGCTGCACAAGCTTCAGAAGTGAATGTTGCAAAAGCTATTGGTGAGCATTCAGATTCAGATTCTTCAGGCTATTCATGCCCTGCTTTACCGTCGGTTTGCTATGCGGATTCCACGGAGTGGATGATGGATTCGGGAGCTACATATCACATCTGTCCTAAGAGAGAATGGTTTTCTAGCTTTGAGGAGCTGGAAAGAGGGGATGTCGTGCTTATGGGTAATGATCACGTATGCCCTATTGGTGGTATTGGTTCAGTCCGGATCAGGATGCATGATGGTGTAGTAAGGGAATTGAAGAAAGTGAGGTTCGTGCCGCAGTTGACGAAGAACATCATTTCTCTTGGGACTTTGGAGGCAGCAGGATATCGAGTGATCTTAGAGGATGCTACAGTGAAGGTCACGAAGGGTTCTATGGTGGTGATGCGAGGTGTCAGGGAAAACTACCTATACTACTTGAAGGGCAAGACAGTTACAGGGGGTCTGGCAGCTTCTATCACTACAGAGGAGGACACTACCACCTTATGGCACATGAGACTTGGACACACAGGAGATAAGTCCCTACAGTCATTGGCTAAACAGGGGCTATTGAAAGGTGCTAAGACCTACAAGATGGAATTGTGTGAGCATTGTGTACTTGGGAAGAAGACTAGAGTGAAGTTCGGCACCGCTGTTCATAACACCCAAGGTACATTGGATTATATTCACACGGATGTTTGGGGTCCTTCCAAGAACACATCTCTTGGTGGGGCCAACTATTTTGTCACTTTCATTGATGATTATTCCAGGAGGAATTGGGTATACCCGATGAAGCATAAACATCAGGTCCTGGATATTTTTGTGGAGTGGAAAAAGAAAGTGGAGCTGCAGACAGGTAGAAAGGTGAAGACTCTACGTTCAGATAACGGTGGAGAGTACAAGAGTGATCCGTTTCTGCAGTTTTGCCGGGATCACGGCATTAGAAGACACTTCACAGTTCGAGAGACACCGCAACAGAACGGGGTGGCTGAGAGATTGAACCGTACCTTGCTGGAGAAGGTGCGGTGTATGATGACGCAGAGTGGATTGCCTAGATCTTTTTGGGCCGAGGCGTTGGTTTATGCGAGCCATCTTGTGAACAGGTTGCCGTGCACTGCGATAGACGGGAAGACTCCTTTGGAGCGTTGGTTTGGTTCGGAGGCTAGTGACTATGAGTCGCTTCGGATATTCGGGTGTCCAGCTTATTATCATGTCAGTGATGGCAAATTAAATCCGAGAGCGAGGAAAGCAGTCTTTGTGGGATTTAGGGATGGAGTCAAAGGCTTCAAGTTATGGGATCCACAGGACAAGAAGATAGTTATTAGCAGAGATGTCACATTTGACGAGGCGTACATGATGAGGCCTCGAACCCCTCAGCAGGTGGAGGGAGACCAGACAGGAGAGATATCGCAGCAGGTGGAGGATGATGTGACTCCACCCACTCCAGAGAACACTGTATCCATTGAGGCTCCTACAGAGGTGACACTGGGAGGAGATGAGATGACAGATGGGCAGATACAGGATACAGTAGATCATGGGACTCAGGAACAGGGTCATGTTCAGAGGACCATTGCAGCAGATAGACCGAGGAGAGAGATTCGTCGGCCAGCTAGGTATAATGATGTCATGGTCGCATATGCATTATCAGTGGAGGTCGTTGATGATATGGTTCCAGCCACATTCAGGGAGGCAGAGTCTAGCCCCGATTCGATCAGGTGGAGGGAAGCTATGGAGGAGGAGATGCGGTCTCTTCAGAAGAACGACACTTGGACACTTGCACATCTACCTAAGGGTAAGAAAGCTATTGGTTGCAAGTGGGTATATGCGAAGAAGGAGGGATCTTCTATTGGGGACATTCGGTTCAAAGCCAGATTAGTTGCCAAGGGATATGCACAGCTTGAGGGCATTGATTACAACGAGGTATTTTCACCCGTTGTGAAGCATTCGTCGATTCGGATTTTATTGGCGTTGGTGGCACAGTTGGATTTGGATTTGGTCCAGATGGATGTGAAGACAGCCTTTCTACACGGTGATTTAGATGAGGAGATCTACATGACACAACCACAGGGTTTCAAAGCTGCAGGAAAGGAAAATTTGGTTTGTAAGCTGAAGAAGTCTCTTTATGGTTTGAAGCAGTCACCAAGACAGTGGTATAAGAGATTCGACGGCTTTATGATTGGCCGAGGGTACACAAGGAGCCCATATGACCCATGTGTTTAT
Source organism: Asparagus officinalis (assembly GCF_001876935.1). Lineage (NCBI taxonomy): Eukaryota > Viridiplantae > Streptophyta > Magnoliopsida > Asparagales > Asparagaceae > Asparagus > Asparagus officinalis. Next base: position 15,175,002 of record NC_033798.1, read on the forward strand.
ATGCACAAGCTACAGGATGGTGAGCTCATATATTTGCTTTTATATGTTGATGATATGCTTATTGCTTCCAGGAATTCTTCGGCTATTCGAAAGCTGAAAGAGGAGTTATCATCCGAGTTTGAGATGAAGGATCTTGGAGAGGCAAAGAAGATATTGGGTATGGAGATCGAGCGAGACAGGGTGAAGGGGAAATTGAAGCTTACACAGAAGAGCTACTTGCAGAAGATGTTGAAGAAATTCAGCTTTGATGGCAATGCAAAAGCAGTTAGCACACCATTGGCTCCCCACTTCAAGCTTTCAGCGTTGATGTCACCTGTTTCAGTTGAGGACAGAGATTATATGTCGAAGGTCCCATATGCTAGTGCAGTAGGTAGCTTGATGTATGCGATGGTGTGTACGAGGCCAGATTTGTCACAGGCCGTGAGCATGGTATCGAGATACATGCATGACCCCGGGAAGGGTCACTGGGAGGCCGTGAAGTGGATTCTACGGTATGTTCGAGGCACCGTGGATGTTGGTTTAGTGTTTCAGAAGGATGAGAAGGACGGGCAGGCTTGTATTGGTTATGTGGATTCAGATTATGCTGGAGATCTTGACAAACGCCGGTCTACGTCAGGTTATGCTTTTACATTGGCAGGTGCACCTGTATGTTGGCGTTGCACGCTTCAGTCCACAGTGGCTCTCTCTACTACAGAGGCAGAGTATATGGCAGTTACTGAAGCTATTAAGGAGGCTTTATGGTTGCGTGGATTATTGGAGGACTTGGGGATTGCTCAGGAGACTATTCGGATATATTGTGATAGTATGTCGGCTATCTATTTGGCGAAGAACCAGGTTTATCATGCGCGCACGAAGCACATCGACGTCAGATTCCACTTTGTACGGGACGTCTTGGATGATGGAGATGTCATATTAGAGAAGGTCCACACAAATGACAACCCTGCAGATATGTTGACCAAAGTTGTTTCAGGAGTGAAATTTGGTCATTGTTTGAAGCTTTTGAACATCCTTCAGTGCTGAGGCCTTTGGAGGCCATTATTATGAACTACGTTCGGCTTGATTCCTTGGGCAAGAGGATACGTAGGCAGTCTTTAGATGCAGCCGGTTTGATCAGTTGATCAAGATGGGGGGAGATCGTGTTTCAGCTCGAGTATTGTTCCTGGACCTGTTGAGGAACTATTGGATGGTTTGGTGTCGGCTCAGTTTTGGTGGAAACATTCGCCGAGGTGGAGAATTGAAGGAATTTCAGCATCAGCAGCAGAATCAGGAAAAACAGGCGGCGGTCGACCGGTCCGGTCGACCGCATTCGTGTACAAAGCTTACTGTGCGACAGAAAGGAGGTCGGTCGACCGGGCCAGTCGACCGCAGGTGTTTCGGTCGACCGGTGCGGTCGACCGAGGGGTTCTCTGGACGACCGGTCCGGTCGACCGACGAAGCGGATATCAGTTTTTCAGGTTTTCGACCCGATTCGTTTTGTAAGTTCTATATATACCTAAACCTGTTTGTTTAGGGTAGAGGTTGGACGAATTTGAGCAGCCAAAGAGAGAGAATCATTGCATCCAATTGTAAGAGAGCTTTGAGAGATCTAGAGTTTTATTTTAGGGTTTAGTCTGAGAGATTTGTAACCCTATTTGTATTCTTTTGATTTCTAGTAGAAAGAACTCCTCCCTCCTTGCCCCGTGGACGTAGGCAACTTGCCGAACCACGTAAATTGTGTGTTCTTGCTGTGATTATGGTTTGCATATTGTTTGTGGTTTTAGTTCGAGTTATTGTTCGTGTTGCCCTAGAAAGCTTCCGCCGCGCACAACAACAAGAACATGGTTTAAAGGAGAAAAGTACAAATCTCCCTATGCTATGTTTGTAAGTGCTACCATTTACCTGTAACAAATGAAAACGACAAGTTTCGAAGCTCCCTTGCGTTCGGAATATACTATCATTGTCATTGCTATCGTCATCCAAACTGTTTCATCATTAGAATAAGGTGAAGCATGACTTGAAGTTGCATTAGCTATCAGCTACAATTTTTATTTTTATTTCTTTCAATGCCACTCTACCACGGTTAAGGGCCTACAGTGAGGACGCGAATCCTGGATGAGTACAGCGAACTTCCTCATTGGTCATGTAGATAAGCTACATAATCTCATGCAATCGAGGACCGACCAAGGTTGGAGAAGATAAGTCACTATAACAACTAGCTTTCATAGAGGGACAACAGGACAACACAAAAGGAGCAAAAGGAAACACTATCACTTATGCACTTTAGGAGGTAAATACTTAAAATGGCATAGCACTGAACTCGAACAACAAAAGATTAGGGAACCTGATTAATAAAGAAACTTATACGGTTGCCGCTCTTTCAAATGTAAAGAGGACTGAAGCAATTTATTTCCATATGAAAAAGTCTAATCACATTGACTTTAAATGATACGGGTGTATCTTCTCTTCGGAACTTAACGATCCTCATGGGAGCTTGAGAATAGGTGATTCTCATGGTAGCTTGAGAATAGGGGTGTAAAACAACACAGTGGAACGCAGGTTGAAGTGAGGAACGAAACGGCGAATCGAAGAATCGAAGCACCCAGTTTTTAGCCCGTGAGTCGACTCAAACATGTACATGAGTCGACTCATCAGGTTGAGTCGACTCATGCTTGTCATGAGTCGACTCACGAAACTCAGCCGTTTGTCACTAGTCTCTGACGAGTCGACTCATCTCAGTCATGAGTCGACTCATTGCTGGTTTTGTGTTTTGTCTAGTTTCGGATGAGTCGACTCATCTCAGTCGTAAGTCGACTCATCGAAGGTTTCCTGATTCATTTGGGTTTCTGTTTGCACGAATTTCTGTTGGGTTTGGGCTTGGTTATTTATCACTTTGTCATCCACGTTGTTACACCTATATAAGGGATTGTTTAGGGTTTCTAATCAATCAGATGTAATCAAAGAGAGATTCTAATCAAGAGAGATTAGGGTTTAAAGAGAATTGAGAGTTTGTTCTCGATTCTAGTGAGATTGTAAGAGAGTGATTGTAATCTTTTCATACTCATAATCTAGAAAGGGAATTTTCCTTCGCCACATACTGAATTATTCTTGTGTTTCTGTCATCCTCCTCAACCCACTTTTGATAATTCTGCGATCAAAGGTGCTCGCACGGCGACTCGTATCAAGTTGGTATCAGAACGCTTAGATCCGATAGATGGGGCATCATGTGTATGGTTCTGACTCGATCGCAATACAAGAAGCTAGGCGAGATCCTTATTTCAATGGAAGGAGTCCAGAAATTAAGGAAGAAGAAGATGACTGAAGGAGACAGTTCAGCAAGGCTAGATGCATTGGAGAAGCAGATGGAGACAATGGGTTCAACCCTCGTGCAACTCGTCAATCTTGTCCAAGACAAAGAAAACAAGGAGGAATCTTCTTCAAAAGGCAAGAAGAAACTTGTGGAGTCCGATGGAGAAGGCGAGGATTCTGATTTAGATGAGGAGGCCCGTATTGTTAAGTCTGTTTCACACCAAGGGGGTAAGGGTTCTTACTAGAATTTAAAGATAGACTTCAAAGTGGAGATTCCTATTTATGACGGAAGTGTCAACATCGAGAGGCTTGATGATTGGATCGAGCGGATGAAGACTATTTCACACTCTACGGATATTCATCCCAGGAGAAGCTCGTGTTCGCGACTTTAAAGCTTTTGGGACATGTATTGACATGGTGGAAATCTTATTACAAGCAGGAGAAAAAGACGGCGTCGTGAAACAAGTTCAAAAAACTACTTAGAAAGCAATTTTATCCGGTAGGGTTCCTCGAAGAGCGTTAGTACAAGTGGTACGGCTTACGTCAAAGAATCAATCAAGCCGTTCAAGAATACACCACGGAGTTCCAGCAGCAGGCGATGGTCCTCAACATTACGATAGAGGAATATTCTGTGTTTATGAAGTATATGACGGGATCGAGCGATTATATCCGGAAGGAGATGAAACTATTCACGATCGAATCTATTACAAAGGCGAGCGTGAAGGATATTGCCATCGAAGGCAAGCAAAAAAAGAGCAACGAAACAAAAGGAGACGCAAAACAGACAGGAGATGAGTCTAGTGGTTCCAAACATAAGGAGGAGAAGGGTGATCCAAGGAGAGCAGAACGGATTTGTAGTCACTGCGAGAAGACATGACATATCGCTGATCGATGTTGGGAGAAGTATCATCATCTGAAGGATTTGTAGTCACTGCGAGAAGACATGACATATCGCTGATCGATGTTGGGAGAAGTATCATCATCTGAAGCCAAAGGGGTTGAAGAAGAAAGAGATGACATATCGCTGATCGATGTTGGGAGAAGTATCATCATCTGAAGCCAAAGGGGTTGAAGAAGAAAGAGAAGAAAAAGACATACGTGATAACACAGGGTCCGAAGGAATTCCTGGGATGACAGAGCCCAACAGTAGTCTTAATCTTATGGCAGAAAAACAGGCCATGAAAAAGAACGAAGACCCCCGAGAGCAGCTCTTTGTGATGAAGTTGCAAGTGAAGATCAGTTTGATTGATACCATTGTTGATTCAGGCAGCGAAAAGAATTTGATATCTGAGGTCTTAGTTCAAAAGCTGGGTCTGAAGACAGTCAAGCATCCGAAACCCTATCCATTAGGGTGGATTCAGAAGGAGACGGGACTGAATGTAGTTGATCAATGTACTTTTAGATTTACGCTCCACGAGTCATATATTAACGAGGTCACATGCGACGTCGTTCCATTGGATATTTGTCAGGTTATACTGGGCAATCCATACTTGTAGGATAGATACGCGATCTACGAAAGGCGGGCTCAGAAGTACACATTCACCAAGGATGGTGAAAAGTTCATATTTCGTTCGACGTCTCTTCTGAGGGAGATAAATTTGGCGACGGTGACGCGAGCGAAGAGCCTAGTGAATGCAAGTAAGAAGTTCGTCTCGATGTGCATTAGACTTCATGACGAGCCATCGAAAATGAGTTGCATGTTGGAGCGGAAGACGACTCCGATGAGGCGAGGAACGAATGAATCGTTTCCAGTTGTACGTTGATATCAGGTTCCTAGCAAAGCCAGATGGTACAAAAAGGATGAAGGAGCTCGTGAGTTTACTCAGCTGAAGTTCTAACTTGAATGGGATTTCAAGTTCCTAAAAAGAACCCATGATACGGGTGTATCTTCTCTTCGGAACTTAGCGAAGCCAGATGGTACAGAAAGGATGAAGGAGCTCGCGAGTTTCCTCAGCTGAAGTTCTAACTTGAATGGGACTTCAAGTTCCTAAAAGGGGACCCATGATACGGGTGTATCTTCTCTTCGGAACTTAGCGATCCTCATGAGAGCTTGAGGATAGGTGATTCTTATGATAGCTTGAGAATAGGGGTATAAAATAACACAGTGGAATGTAAGTTGAAGCGTGGAACGAGACGACGAATCGAAGAATCGAAGCACCCAGTTTTCAGCCCGTGAGTCGACTCAAACATGTACATGAGTCGACTCATCAGGTTGAGTCGACTCATGCCTGTCATGAGTCGACTCACGAAACTCAGCCGTTTGTCACCAGTCTCTAACGAGTCAACTCATCTCAGTCATGAGTCGACTCATTGCTGGTTTTGTGTTTTGTCCAGTTTCGGACGAGTCGACTCATCTCAGTCGTGAGTCGACTCATCGAAGGTTTCCTGGTTCGTTTAGGTTTCTGTTTGCACGAATTCCTGTTGGGTTTGGGCTTGGTTATTTACCACTTTGCCATCCACGTTGTTACACCTATATAAGGGATTGTTTAGGGTTTCTAATCAATCAGATGCAATCAAAGAGAGATTCTAATCAAGAGAGATTGGGGTTTAGAGAGAATTGAGAATTTGTTCTCGATTCTAGTGAGATTGTGATAGAGGGATTGTAATTTTTTCATACTTATAATCTAGAGAGGGAATTTTTTTTCGTCACATACTGACTTATTCTTGTGTTTCTGTCATCCTCTTCTCAAACCACCTTTGATAATTCCATGATCAAAGGTGCTCGCACGGCGACTCGTATCATTAAATACCTGAAACCATAGACTATCTCAACAACTAACAAATAAGTTAGCTCATTTAAATAATAAAAAAAGAACAACTAAAGAGGTGTTGCCAATGAGCACATGAGATAATTATCAATTATCAAATATATGAGAAGATTTTGGGCAATTAATGATACAAGTAGAAGACGGAAAGCAGTAAGATAAATAGAATTTTGTCCCTTACATGGTTGATAGATTGCAAGGCTTATAAAGATGAACGATGTGCAATTTTCATAGATTAAAACCAAAATCCTGGGTAACCACTACCTTAAGCGCATAGGCAAGCGCCCACAATGTTATCATGAGCCAGAACTTTGGATGAGTCAAAGAAATTATCAACAAAGCAGAGCATGACACCAAAGACTGCACAATCTAAGTTCTGATCTTAACAATACTTAACTATCAAACATTATAGTTTGAAAAGGAACAAATTGGCTGAAGCATCTCTAAGAAGTAGGATCTCATTATTGATAACTAATTGAACAATTAAGACCAAGTGATAGCTTGGTGCTACTAGCGACTTTATAAAGCAGGAACTGATGAATTGATCTTGGTTTAAAAAAGTTACCTCCTTAAAGTCTTCAATCTGAAGCACTTTATCCACTGATATCATGTAAACAAGTTCCCTATCTACTTCCTCTCCGAACTTCTTCTCCCATTTAGCACAAAGCTTCTGCAAGATGCAATAGGATAAGTTAATCTCCATCATCAGCAAGCTATGGAGACATTGAAAACAAATATACATCATTAAATTATGACAAAACTAATGGAAAGAAACGGCAAAGTTATGTCACTTAACTGAATTACTTCATTTTAACTGTTCAGAGTTCAAAACATTGTACCTTTCCACCTAACTTGCATGGAAACACGTACTGGTTCTGATACGAGTATGCATATGGGACACACAAATTTTGTAAAATGTAGGGTACAGAAACACAGTGACATACATATATTGAAATAATAATTTACATGATATCATTATTGCTCTTCAATTCATGTGTTATTAGAATTATTAGAATTAAAATGTCTGTCACATTTTTAAGTTTATTTTATATGTTGATTACTATAAATTGGAAACCGCTCATTTTTGAACTAGACACTCAAAATGATCCTTTAAATCATTAGTTTTGAACTTAGGTATGGGCCAAAAGTGAAACAAACCTGACCCATGTCTACGAGTTTCAAGAAATGGATGTGAAGGATATACACTAAGAAGTGTATGACAAATGTTGAGACATATATTACATACTTGAGTACATGTCTAAATAAATGTATACGTATATCCAAGAAGTTTCCATGAAGTTTTGGTATGTGTACATGTTGGGTATATGGCTTCATGATAGAAGTACCCGGGTAACCTAGCTTTCACATTACATAACCCATAACCATCTCTTGTCAATACAGCCAACATAATTTTTTATGTGGAAACAAAAAGGCATAATGACAGAGTACATTGTTCCAAAATTACCTTCAAGAACAACTCATCATCAGGCTTCTTCAAACTCCCCATAACAGTACATTGTGTGGTCCGGGACCCACTCTGCTCCAACTATTATTAAAAAAAGGAAAGAAATCAAATCATGAAATCAACATAATCTCAAGCAAATTATAACAACCAATCTATAAACCATATCGTTAAACAAAACTAAGCTAAAAAAACAAAACAAGGAAATAGTCTCCCACGAAAAATCAAAAACCAGAAAATTTTAAGAACACTGGTAAAGACTACCCCCCTAAAGTCCGGAGAGATCCCACAAATGTAAAACGTTCCAACCTTGATGCTCAAAGAATAGAAGCATAAATCTATAAAAACTACATCCAAAGTTGGTGCTAACAAAAACAATCCACAAATTTAAAAACTACTAAAATCTGAAATTGTTACTAATGCAAGCAAATTCATAGACCTACTACAGCCTAAACAAGACAAACGCAACCTTAAAGCCCTATATATCTCCAAAAGTATTACTCCAACATGAAAGCAAACAAAGGAACAAATTCGTGCACAAAAAATTCAAGAATGAAATCAGCAATATGAAAACTGATGACCCTAACCTCCTAAAAAAAATCCAAACTTGAGGATCAAGAGAGACATCCCACAAATATAAAATATACAAACTTTAATGACAACAAAAAACAACCCAACTAATCTAAAACCCGCCAACGTCCAAATTCGATACAAATTCAAGCAAATTCAGGACAAAGCTCGAGAATTTTTTTTTTCACCTGAACGTGAAAGCTCGAGAGCCCGTTGACAGAGAGAAGCCTCCCGGGCTCACTGAGACAGAGCGCAGGAAACCCCTCAGCGTCGACGACGAACTGGGCCCCAACGCCGATGGGCCAGCCATCGTGGGTCAGCGCCGAGAGGGTCCCCGACGACGAGAGCTCCATGATCGTCCTCGAGTTCTCGGCCGGGGAGGGTTTCGAGCGGAGATCGATGGAGGGAGGAGATGAGGTCGGGGTCGATACGAGAGAGGATTTGGGGGTGAAGGGAGGGGTTTTGAGGAGAGGGCATTGGGTGGGGAGCTTGAGGAGAGGGGAGAAGGTGGAGATAGGGGAGGAGAGAGAAAGTGGAGGCATGGAGAAAGAGAGAGAGAGAGAGAGAGAGAGAGAGGTAGCTGAGGGGCTTGAATGGGGTAGATTTTAGGATTGGATTGCAGTTGTGGGATTGACCTGACGCGCGTTAGTTGAAAAAGGGCGAATTACCAAATTAGTATTTTTATTCCGCCCTCCATTAACAGTTTGGTATATTTTAAAAATCCGGTGATAATAAGTTTTTTTTATTAAAGACTTGCTTATCAATAAGATCATTTTTCTTAAAATTCTGATAAAAAATTTATTCCATCCTCTTAACCTCTCAAAATTATTAAATTCACATCATTTTCCTTGAAAATTCTGACAAAAGGAGAGGGATGAGAGGAGGTCGGAGGGGAAGGAGAGGGAGGGGCAGGATGAGAAGGAGGTGATGACGGATTGCTCGGGGAAGAAGGGGATCGTGGTGGGGATGGAAGTGACGGAGGAGGAGGAGGAGAGGGGAATGGGAAAGGGATGGAGTTGGAGGGGGAAGGGGAGGCGGAGGAGGGGAGGAGAGGGGAATGGGAGAGGAGGAGGAGGAGGACGACGCGCGTGTTTGTCGGCTCTACTCACTAAATCGAGCACTGTACATGCCAACCTACACTTTGACCTGCCATGCCCAGTCAACTTACGTACTGACTAAAAATTAGCATTATCGGCCTCGGCCAGCAACTAGAAGACGGTGTGTCCTAAACCCCCGCCGACAGCCAATTGCCTCGCCCTTAAAAAAATGTTGTCAGAGTCATCATTGCTCTAGCCCCATAGTCATATGGACTCATCGAATCATAGTCAGCAGCTAAGCCACCTGCTATCGCCTCTCACATAAAACGCGCTGGATGACTCACCTCTTCTAAGGGTAACACCTGCTAAGGTACCTGTAGATTTAGCTACAGTGTGACCCACTAAAGTTACATTTTGCCCTCCCGATCTACTATAAAAGAACATGTTACAACTAAGTATTCTTCTTCTGCCTTCTGCAACTTAGAACTTTTCATCACCACTGACTTGTTATTTTCTCAATCACAGTTTAAACGATTGACTTGCATCGTCGAAAGAACAACTGCACGAATCCAACTTCGTCCTCTCCGACTCTTCATGTGAAGGAAAAACATCATGCTCCGAAACTAGTCATCCGATGCGAGTTGCAGGACCCTAACCCACCATAATCTACATAAAACCCCATATCGATAACTTAGATCAACAAGAACTATTCAGCTCCCACTATTTTAAATTAATATTTTGCAAATTGGACCCTGCTGATTTGGTCGGTCGAGAGCATGATGTGGCCCAAGCAGACGACGATTTGTAACTATTTTTTTAACAAGGCCGATTTGCTAATATTTTTCTCAAAGCCCTGTTTGTTTTCTAAATCATCATTTGCCTAATTTAGCCGCCTATGAGATCGTAATGAATGTTAGCGTTGCGGGATCCGGCGCTATCTTTTTTATGCTCACTTTCTGCTTCTTCGACCTTTTAATGGCTAAATTATTAAATTGGCCCTATTTTATTCAACCATCTTCGCTAGTTTGGTTATATTTAAAAAATCCGCGCACAACAAGGTATTAATGCCACTCTATTTACCGGTAAGACACTTTTCTCAAAATTCCAGCAAAGAAAATTTGCTTTATCCCCTTAGTCTCCTAAATTATTAAATCTATGTCCCAAACATTATCCAAAAAAAAATAAAAAACATCCCTCACTCACCGCCCCCCCCCTCCTTCTCCTCCTCTCCTCCCCTCCCCTTCCCCTCAAACTCCTGCCCCTCCCTCTCCTTCCCCCCTACCTACTCCCCAAAAAAAATGCATCCCTCCCTCTCCTCTCCTCCTCCTCGCATCCGTCGTCCTCCTCTCCTCCTCTTTCTTCCCCGTGTCCTCCCCTCCTCCGCTCCCCCCTCTCCTTCCCCTCCTCCTTCCCCTGCCAAAAAAAGCTCTCCACGTTCCCTCCACCTCTCCCCTTCCCAATGCATCCTCTCCCCCTCTCCTCTACTCCCATTCCCCGTCTCCTCCCCTCCTCCGCCTCCCTTCCTCCCCCTCTCCTCCCCTCCCTCTCCTTCCCCCTCCGCACTTCCTCCCCTCCCAAAAAAAATGCATCCCCTCACATCCCCCCTCCTTTGGGGGTGCATCGACCATGGGAGTAGCTCGAGTCATCCTTCGTCTCATTAGGAGTGGAGTGAGACACATCTCGGTCTCTGAATGAAGACTAACACTTAGTTATTTATAGGTTATAATAGTTCTATATAATTAGTGGTCTCCACATATAGTTAATCTGAAAGGGAGTCCCATAAATTTGTGTCGAAATGGTTAAACTTAATTAATGAGAACTAATTACACGAGTCTACTAATCTTGTATATTTTAAATTTGATCTTTTACAAAATAGACTTGACCAAAAAGAGATCAATTTTTTGCTAATGTTTTCACAAAAAGGTCGATTTTGCTAATTATTTTTTAAAAATTTCTTAGTATTTTATTTAGTCATTCTGATCAATATGATACTCTTAAAAACTTCCATGTTATTTCAACTTACCTTTGTGAAAAGATGCAAGTAACAAAAGGCCAACAACCAACTTAAATTTTGACAACAAAATAGAGGACACATATGAGCATAAGTTAGAGAACTCTCTGGTTTTCCCAAACAAAATAAGCACCTAGAAAAGAACGGCTTTTTTCTCCTGGAAACCACATTAAAAATAGGATTATTTTACATAAACTATTTTTTAAATTTATATATAAGTCATCTTTAAAGTGGGTTTTTTTATTCCAATCAACCACCTTCCGATCAAAATGATCACTGAAAACTAAAAAATACCATTAACACTCTCAATTAAGACGCGAAGGTGGTTGATTGGAATAAAAAATACCATTAACACTGAGAACTAAATCTAAATATTAACAAAGTGAGTTATGCGTCTTAATTGAGAGTGTTAATGGTATTTTTTAGTTTTCAGTGATCATTTTGATCGGAAGGTGGTTGATTGGAATAAAAAAACCCACTTTAAAGATGACTTATATATAAATTTAAAAAATAGTTTATGTAAAATAATCCTATTTTTAATGTGGTTTCCAGGAGAAAAAAGCCGTTCTTTTCTAGGTGCTTATTTTGTTTGGGAAAACCAGAGAGTTCTCTAACTTATGCTCATATGTGTCCTCTATTTTGTTGTCAAAATTTAAGTTGGTTGTTGGCCTTTTGTTACTTGCATCTTTTCACAAAGGTAAGTTGAAATAACATGGAAGTTTTTAAGAGTATCATATTGATCAGAATGACTAAATAAAATACTAAGAAATTTTTAAAAAATAATTAGCAAAATCGACCTTTTTGTGAAAACATTAGCAAAAAATTGATCTCTTTTTGGTCAAGTCTATTTTGTAAAAGATCAAATTTAAAATATACAAGATTAGTAGACTCGTGTAATTAGTTCTCATTAATTAAGTTTAACCATTTCGACACAAATTTATGGGACTCCCTTTCAGATTAACTATATGTGGAGACCACTAATTATATAGAACTATTATAACCTATAAATAACTAAGTGTTAGTCTTCATTCAGAGACCGAGATGTGTCTCACTCCACTCCTAATGAGACGAAGGATGACTCGAGCTACTCCCATGGTCGATCCAATAACCGATATCTTGCGTAGCCAACTAAAAAGG